>NC_055989.1:109936551-110241779 GCF_018446385.1 Zingiber officinale | reverse complement strand
TAGATTAGTTGCTAGTCTTTCTTGTGCCATAGTGCGTTTGCCTTTTGCTACCAAGGAGACAAACTGCACCATGTTGGTTTTGCCTTGCTTAAGGAATTCTGCACACATCCCTTAAGAATTGTAAGCTGGGAGCATGGGAATCACTCTCTTCTTGACGTTGTAGATTGTCAACCGTTGTTTGCTCTTCAAAATCTTAAGGAAGATCCCTCTCCACCCAATAAGACTTTCATATATATGCAGCCTCAAAAGAACAATGCCTTGGATTTTGCATCTCAAAATAAAGATACTTGGCAAGATGACCTCAACAATGTTGGACTCGACCAAGCCCAAATATGCAAATACTGAAGAGGCATTTGAACTGTGAAGTAGCAAGTCTACTGAAGAGGGAACCTTCAAGGCCAATTGATCTCAGGTGGTGGACTTAATGTGAGTGATGGATTTGGAGGCCTTAAATACTCTGTATATGACAGGTGTTGACAAAATGTTTTAACAGTTTGAGCGATTTGGTGCATTGGCAACAACCAAGAGAACAATGGGAAAAAGAGACAACAAGGTTGGAAGCATAGAAACCTCATCTGCAATGAGAGCTAATCAATTTTAGCTCCCCGCTTGGGAGCTACAAAATTTTCAGGAATAATATACCTTTTAAATCATGCATAATCATTTTCAAATCATCTGCGATTGTTATGATTCAATGAGAAAAAAACATTATTCCTATGATATCTATATAAGTTTAGATTGGTTGATACCGTTGTCTCACATCCATATTTTGGTAAGCTTAAGTTAGGTAATTGGTGCTATTATCCCACCAAGTGGATAACACAATTACACAACTCTTTCATTTAAATCACCTCTTTCGTCTAAATAGTAGATTGAATTGCCTATATTACTCGGCGTCTAGTCATACATTAGAAAAATTAAATCTAAAACTACTCATGCCAAATATGTTGCACTTGACTGTGAAATGAAAACAATGAAAGATTCTATTTATTTGATATGCTACTACCTAGACAGTCTTGTTTTTCCTTGTTTTGCTTTTTAACATAAACTAAATATTATCTCTTCAAGGTGCTGGCCATAAAGGCAAAGGTAACAGGGATATGATTTAACAAAGAAATTCCAAATACCTTCATCTTCAAGAAGGATGAAAATTTTAGCCACAACAGAATACATGAAGCTCAATCCTACAACTTCTGTATCCTCAGAGCCACCTGAGTTGTATCTTAAGAGGAACCTTGAAGAAATTTGTTCGATCCATTGTTAACAATGAATGAGTTTGCATGTAGCGTTCAATGCAATTCTGTTTGAAAGCATAACATGATAACAATAACAAACCCATTCTATAAACCAAGGTGCAAGACTGGAAAAAAAAAATTAAGAAGAAGAATACATTGAAAAGCATCATTTTAGACTCTTGCAGCTCGAATATACAATCTACAAAGCTGTTGTCATTGCTATAAGTCTGGAGGTCGAGGTGGTACCACCAAGAAACATGCCTTCTTCAACATGTCTGCTGCCAGTGTAGTAGGAAATGTTGTAAACTTGTAACTCTTGTGAAAATAAGTATTAAAATTCAAGCAACTGAAATTACAATCTAGTTGCATGGAAGCTTAACTTACCTACGGGCTGCGGCATTAATGCTCGTGTGGATCTATTGTTTAATCATATAGAAACCTTGGAAGTAAACATGAATTTGCAGCTTCTTCCTTGAAGAAGCATAAAAATCATTCAATAATTATCAAAGATCTATCTGCCTCTTGGATCATATCATCAAGGATAGATTCATTCAAAGGTCCTACACTACTGATACAAAAGGACAGAAGTACCTGACTTATCTTTGTTATTTATGGCAAGGATAGATTCAGTTAAAAAACCAACATGCCACTGATGAAGCAAGATAAAGCCAAATAACTTCTCCATTTTATCAAATCTCTCTCTCTCTCTCTCAAGCTCTTGAATAGTCCCCGGGACTATGGTGCAGCGGTAGAGCATCCAAGTTGTCACCCAGGCACCCACGATTCAATCCCAACTATAACATATTTGTAGGAATTTTATCTCCAAATGGGGTGTGCAACCAAAGGATGCTAGACTTCTGGACTGTCCACCGCGAGTGCTTCCCGATTTATCACGGTGACCTGTGAAAAAATTCTGTGGGATCGGTCAGGTCACCCCAGGGCTAGTCAATTAGGCTAACTGGATTTATCATTTTCTTAAGCTCTTGAATAGTTCAGTTACTTCCCTCCAAATATCTTAGGTTTAAATACACTTCAAAATTCAAACCCTTGTAAAGAACATTTACCGCATTACCCAAATCTATATTACTACTTCATGAATTTCCTTATCCAAAGCATTTCAGTTAGTGCTAGATGGTTGAAGCTCTATTTTCATTAGAAGATAAGAAGAGCTCCTTGAAGGACCAACACAGTAGGATCAACGACCAATTGGGTCCACGACAAACAACTATAAAGCCCTATCCTTGCTGAACAAGTTCTGGGTAGCTGTGTTTTAGCACACCCGTAGTTCTGACTTCTGTATAAACACTCCTTTAGGGATAAGGTATCTTTAGTTAAATGTTTGCTAGTCAAGACAGTATAACTCTTTAATAAGTAATAAAAACATTGACCTTCAGCTAAAATTTGGACACATCTAAGAAGCAAAAAAATCTGTTGTATGATTGGATCATATATCTACTTGTTTCCGACAACTTGCATACTCCTTTGTGAAATTTGGGCATGATAAGTTTACTTATGGCTATGGGATGGCATGAGAGTGTAAATAAAAAAAGAACTTATATTATCATATATTTATTTACACATAGTTGGAGCTGAGGGTACATGATAAGTAAATATAATGACGTAATGAACAGAATAAAGCATATACGAGAACAACAACAAGCCAAGAGTCTATTTGGGTTGGTTACATAAATCATATACCACCATTGTCACTCTGCATAAGGTTGTCTCCAATAATATATCAAGGTCCATAATCATATTATTTTTGACATTTTTTAGGCTGGTAACAACTCCAAGGGAACCTTTAACCTTTTTCTTCCAAGCTTGGAACCAGCACTGGATATTTTACCTATAGGATATAAAAAAAATTGGATAATCAAGCATTAAATTGTTATAGAAATTCAGTTTGAGAAGGTAAAATCAGAAAATTATTTGGAAAGCAAACATTACATCAAAAGTAGACAGCTATATACAAAGTTTTTGTCTACCTAGACAAAGCTTTTATGCAAGTCTTGTTTCACTTAGCTCAACCTGTTGAACAAGGTAACATTTAGCTTTATCGAGTCTTAAGCCAGTCGATGTTGGCACGTAACTGGGTACGGGTACTCTGCCATCACCTTGTCTACCAGTTGCAGAGACCAGGAAGAAAGCATGTGGTCAAAGAAGTTTTATCCAGGACGTTTGGTAATTTTCTTTTGGCTCTTAATGCATCCATCCATCAAACTGATATATGCCAAGATATTGACACGTACACCTTTCTTAAATCATTTCTCCTAAAACAAGCTTAGCTTCTTTGAAGTGCCCACGGTTGCATAGCGCGTTAATGAATTCTTAGTAGACAGAAGGGTCAGTATCTTCTGAATTCTCCTGAGCAACAATGAGCATCCCCTCTTGTTCCTTGTTTGTCCCTGATAAAGGGAGGACTTCTGATAACGACGATACAGATAATTTTCTAATCTCGGACATCTTGGATAGCATGTTTTGTGCTTCTTCTGATCTTCCTGCCCCAGAGAGTGCACGTAGGATTGGATTGAAAGTAAAATCATCAGGCTGCAGGCCCTTCTCCTCCATGCTAGTAAAAAGTTCCATTGCACCATCAATGTTACCTTCCTTACAAAGTCCTTTGATCAAGGTATTGAATGTTATTACATCAACCTTCTTTCCCTTTGACACCCACAACTTGAAGAAATTAAAAGCCTCATCCACCTTACCATCATTACACAGCCCATTCATAAGGATGTTTAGCGTAAATACATTTGGCTTGAACGAATTCTCCACCATCTTATTATGAAACTGGAATGCTTGCTTTAAATCACCTTCCCTACAGAATCCATATATTATGGCGTTGCAAGTAGCCGCATTTGGCACCAGACCCCTCTCCGTAAGTTCATTCAACTTCTTAACTGCTTCCTCAGTCCTACCTAATCTAAACAATCCAGTGATAACTGAATTATATGTTTTGACTTTTGGTAAAATCTTTTTCTCATTCATCTCATCCCATAGTTTCATAGCTTCATAAGGCTTCTTAACCTTCAAGTAGGCACTGATGACTGTACGATAGTTAACATCATCAGTCACAAAACCGCATTTTGGTGGGCTACGAAGTAGTTTGCATGCTTCATCAAACCTCTTCTTTTTACAGAGATTATACAGAACAGCATTGAGAGTGAAAGTGTCCATCTTGAGGCCTCTTGTAACCATTTCATCTATCAATTTAAAAGCTTTCCCCACCACCCCTGCCTTGCAGTAACAACTGATCAAAGTATTGTAGGTGATATGATCAGCTGGCACTCCATCCTCCTCCATCTTTCTCAGTGATTCAATTGCCTCCTCTATTTTTCCCTCCCTGCACAACCCCTTGACAATAATGTTATGTGTGACCAAGCTTGGTTTCACGGACTTCGACTGCATCTCCCCCAAAACATGGAATGCATCAGAGCTCCTACTGCATTGGAAGCACCCGTTGATAAGTGTATTATAGGTAACGATGTCAGGGGGCAAGTGGAGTCTCAGCATCTCATCCTTCAAACGGAAGGCTTCATCAATGCAGTCATCACAGCACAACCCAGCAATGAGCATGTTATAGGTCCAAATGTCAGGGAGAAAATTCAATGCTTCCATTGCTTCGATGGCCTTAGTGGCCTCTTTCAACCACCCCAGGCGACAGTAGGTAGCTATAAGGGTGTTATAGGTGGCTCGGTCAGGGCGGATATCCTTATCTTTCATTTCAGCAAGCACATCACGTGCTTCCTTGAGCATGCCCTTCTTGCAATAACCGTCGAGAATGGTGTTATACGTGATGGTATTGGGGTGCACGCCGAACCGAGCCATTGTGGAAAGAAGGGCAAGCGAATCAGTGAATTGGGCACGGGAGCAAAAGCCATGAATGAGGATGCTGAAGGTTTTGATGTTGGGTGAGAGGCCAAGGGAGACCATCTCGTGGAAGAGAGATAATGGAACCGAGGGAGAAGTGGTCGGGGAGTGGACGAGCGCGAAGAGGAGGGCATTGCAGGAGTGCAAGGAGGGACGGAGGCGACGGCGGCTCATAGCTTGGAAAAGCTGGGTCGCGAGGTGGGACTGCAGGAGCTGGGCATACGATGCTACGGCGGTGTCGAGTAGGGATCTTGGCAGCCCATCGCGTAGGAGGTGGAGATGGAGGAGACGGCGGCTGTCAAGGGGGATGAATGAGAGAAGGAGCGCCCTGATGTCGTTGAACTTGCTGAATCTGATGAGAGGGTGGAGGAGCGCAACAAGAGAAGGTAGAAGTTCCTCGGCGACGGATGGGTTGTCGAAGGAGGAGGGAAGGCGACTACGAAGGAGGTGATAGAAGGAAAGGAGGGAGTGGGGGAGGAACAGGAGGGGGAGGCAGCCGTGGTGGTGATGATGTGGGCGGCTAGGGGAGGGGAAAGGCGGGGGAGGAAAGGGGCAAGAGATTCTTCGATGGGAGGGGCATAAGGGTTCTGGGCGGCGAGGAGGACCGAGGCGACCGTCTTGATTACGTCGCCAGCGGCAGTATCCTCCGGCAGAGGAGGCGTCCTTGTACGAATCGAATGAGGGTCCATGAGTTTGGCAATAGATCCAGGAGCTCGTGTTGGGAGAGGGGGACGAGCGGGCGGCGGCGGCGGCGTGAGCGGACCACCTTTAACTTGAAGAGGTTGGTTTATAGTGAAATGGGAAACAGGAGCCGTCTTTTGGGCTACATGTTGTTCGAATTTATTTAATAAGAAGAGATCTTCTGGACCAGAAGCTAAATTCTACTTATCACTAAAGTAGATCAGAATCTTAGTTGCTAAATGCGGATCAAAGAATCTCTGCTCCTCAAATTAGGAGATGAGCTAACTCCTCTTTTGTATTCCAAGTTGAGCTCTTTTCAATAGGTTGGATGAGAGGATGAACCTTCGGTAGGTCTAATAATGAGAAGATGAATTTTTTTTCCCTCTCCCCAAAAGGCACTATCTTTTGTAATAAGTATTTGGAGATGACAATCTATATAAAAGTTGAGTCCTCTATGTTGTTGGCGGCCAACATAATGGTCGCATCCCTTGGGACTGTTGGAGACCCCGCTATGTCTCGACTCTAACAAGTAGAGCCGGACTCAAGTGGAGTTGAACAGAAGTTAGTAAATTTGACTTGAGTTTTGCTAGAGGTTGACTAGCTTGACTTGAGTTCTCACCTCCAATCAATTTGGCCTAACCCAGACTCTCCCCTGAGTTGCCCGTCCTAACTCAAGCTCTCCTCCAAATGAGATAGATTGAGGGTTACATTGATTGGATCAAGTTTTGTACCAATTTTTCATAGGATTGGACCGATATCCTAAGTTTAATATTATTTTACCTGATTAATCATTTTTTTTATTTTTTTCTGAACTTAAATTTGATTTATTTAAATATTATTGTATTCCTAATTCGATGTTATTAGTATATTTGAATTTTTTTTACATTTTAAATTTATGTAGTTTTTATTTGCTTTAAGAATTTTTTTTTATTTATTTACCAGTATAGTTGGAAATTTATTGATGAATATGTTTAATAATTTTTTGTTCAGGGATATTATTGCCCCTGCTTAGTACAGATAGTAAATATATGGTAATTTATCTATAATGGATAAGATCCTAATGGGTAGGGTTTCCTCAATTCACTTTGAGATCCTAAGTGAAAAAAAAAAAAAAAATTAGATCTTTGACATTTAAAAAAAAAAGTTACTCATCTTTTTTTCATTCAGACTTGAACCGACAATGGACTTAGTCGAAAACAATTATATTATTTAAAAATAAAAAATAGAAGTATGTCTAATTGCTCGAATAAAAGACAGAGAGAATTACTCTTATAAAAAAAAATAGATGAAATGAGACAATAATAGAAAAGATCATTCTCCCATTCTCAACTCAGGATCATGCTCCTTTTCTCAACTCATCATCAAAAGTTGTACAAAAGAAAAAATAAATTATATTTTTTATTATCTAAACCCGAACAATTATAAATTTTAGAATGAAAATAAAGAAAAAATTTAAAAATATATATATAAATGTAAAATACATCTAAATAAAAGTTAAAATTAATGTCTATTAAAGAAGTAAAATGGTAGAAGATCTAATTTGCTATTGCTAAAAATAATAAAATCCTCCAATTTGATCCGATACAATACAAACAAATGTATTAGCATTTGAACTTAATCAAGCAAGAAACATAGTAGCACCAACTGGATCAACGTGACAACATCAGGTGGTTTCTCTTATCCAAACTCAACAAATGAGAGAAGCACATAGAAGGAGAGTTGGAAAAGAGGAAGAAGGGGAACTCAAAAAAAAAAATAGTATTTTTATTTTATATTGTATGGATATTTTTAAAAAAAAAAAAATCATATTCCTATTGAGTAAAGGAGAAAACGTCACCAACGAAGGAGAAACGTTACAAGAGAATGCTAGGGTTGAGAAATACTAAAGATGAATAAATTAAATTTTATAAAATAGTATACATAATTAAAAATAAATTTAAAATATCAAAAAGAGAGCCCCTTTATTGTGGCAAAAGGCGATTCACTCGCCCCCCAGCGCCTCCGCCGACTCGTCCCTAGGCCAACACGAAGGAGGTAAATCACGGGGGCTACTAAACCGGACAATGGCTAGTGCATAGGGGAGGCCAGGAACCTAGCTACTAGGTAGAATTTGACCTCCAGACCTCATGCATCGCCTACGTGTGCTTCTAATGAATCTCCTTCTACATAGCAGGAGACATCTCGTGGGGACTATTAATGTGACTATTTCACATTTATTTATGGATATTATTCACAAATATTATTTGTGAATAATTTGTAATTTTTAATAAATTTAATTCCTATTTAAAATTATTAGATTTAAGTTAAATTTGAACCTATTTTATAATTTTTAAATAAATTTAAATCTATAATATTTTATTTGATTGTTTACAAGTCACACATAAACTGAATTTGAATTGAATTCAAACTCAATATATTCCTATATAATTTTAATTTAAATATGCTTAAATTAAGTTCAAATAACTCAAATTGAATTCAAATTTAAGCATTTCAAATTATATATCAAGATTCCAACAATAACTCGAGTTTTGAATATCCAAATCATTTATATTTTTCAAACTTAAAATATCTCATTTACGGGCCTTATCAAAGATAGTACAACTATAAATTGTTCTAAAATTTCTAATAGTAAACTTAATTCACCATATCTAAAAAAAATTATTTTCACTCCATGAATTTTTCTTTGCTTCGACTCTCTTTCAAATCCTTAATGCATATAAATTTATCTAATTATCCTTATTTTTTTAAGTAAAAAGTCTAAAATACGATATAATTCCTTCTAAATGCAATAAATTTAAACTAGAATATAGTATATTTTCTATCAAATTGAGTATGACTATTTTACGTATGGCTAATCAATTGATATACTCGATTTGAATTAAATGGTATTGAATTTAGGAAAAATTATATCTTATTTTAAACTTTTTACTAATAAAGAATAATGAAAAATTCTATTCTATAAAAATAATGATATAAATCGGTGTGCATAAGATAGTTGAAGCAGAGAAAAGTTTATATGTAGAGAGTGAAAATAATTTTTTTCTAATGTAAGAACTAAGGAGAAAGTTGAGTTTGCATGCAAGGAATTTAGGATAATTCACCCTTAGTACAACGACGAGATGAATAACTAATAAGCCGCCTCATACCTCCTGCACATGCTGGGGGCTTGTAGGAATAAATAAGGGCAAAAATTTAAAAATTGTCTATTATTTATATTTTTGTTATATAGACATCCTTTAAAAAAAAAAGTTAAATAACCGTTCCTCTAAAACAAAATGAACGCTTCTTATCCTGAAAATACTCATGGATTCTGTGTAGAAGCTAGCCGACAGCTGCTCCACGTAAAGGTTACATGCTAGTTTATATATATATTCGATCATGATTAAATTATGTTAATTTGAAATGTAACAAATGGCATACAATCTTCAATGTTTGGTTTATTAGTTGAAATATTATTTTAAACATGTTATTACATAGAAAATCAAAATTAAAATGATATTAAATTATTATTGTAGAAGCTGACATTTAACTTGTTAACATTGTATACTAACTTTTATAATTATAGAAACTACCAACTAGCTCTAATTAACTTCTATGCGATCAAATAATTGATAATATATTTATAGAAATGAGTTGTTAACTTCTATCCATCCTAAAAGCTAATTGTTAATTTTTTTTTATATGGCTGAATGATAATATAAAGTATATATTTTGAACCGTTGGACATTTGTTTTTAGAAAAATAGACGCCAAAACGTAAATAATAAAGACTTTATTGCCCAGTAAATTAATACCACGCCAAAATCCTGGTATATTCTCGAACTCCTTTACTCTCTAATTCGTTTATTTTTCAGTGGCTACAAGTTCTATTCTGATGTCAGCTTGAATGTTCTATCCTTAAATTTAGGCATATTTTCAACACAAGCTGTAAGTCCTACTCTTTCAGGGTTTTGTGTACCGATTTTGTCCTGCAATCAAACGTGATATCAAGATATATCTTAGGAGTCTATTGGTCTTTTAAATCAATTTAGTTACATTAGATATAGACTAAGTTACAATATGCTACTAGATCAGTGCCTGGATGGATGCTAAGAGTGAACTGAATTTTGAACTACGCTGGTAGTTTTTAGTTTGATATAAATACTGAATGATCTATCATCGGCTAGTCATATTTCTTGATAGATAACAAAACTTTCTAATTTTTTTTTATATGGCTAATAACAATAAGGCACCAATTCTATAAGGTTGGATTACATGTTCCTTTGTAATTGATTCTCAAGAACACTTGTTATGCTTAGTATTTAGTACCATTTAGTGCTTCCTGTTGGTTGCACGTAAATCTCTCTCTGTTTGTAATCAATAAATCAGCAAGTAATGCAACTATGGCAGGACATTTCTCTCCTTCATGGTCTTGGGATACAATTTGTAATTGTGCCCGGAACCCATGTTCTTATTGACAAGCTGTTGGAAGAAAAAGGTGTTATATTTTTTTTATATATATTTTTGATCATTAGTGCCTTATTTCTTCTGTTATTATCTAAAATTTCTTTGGTTTTAGTGTAAATTATGCTCTTTCCTCTTTACAAGTTCTGAAGGAAAACTTTTCTTATATTTTTCCTAAATAATTAATTCCTGACTAATTTGAACCCTTCCCCTTATCTACTTTCTTTTGGTGCTATTTTTTTCATTTATGGCTTAGTTTGTTAAGTCTAATCTGTCCTGATGAAAGATCATATCACTTGTAAGAGTAACCCTTTTGTTTTACTATTCTTTATGGCAATATCATGTTATTTCAAGTTATTGTTCCAGGCCTTTGTTGTTTGTTTCACCTTCACTGCATTACACTTATGGTTGATGCAACTCAAATTTTTTTTAAAAAAAAAAATCCCATAGGATAAGGATGAACATCTATCCAAAAGAACCAGTTCACTTATGTAAATTACAAGTTCTTGAGGAAATCAACCCATAGATCTGGATGCTGAACTGCCATAATTTCAGTTACTTTATTTGAATTTAAAATGAAACATTAGCATTCACCCAGACCTTGATGCCATCATATGCAAAATGAACAGAAAATGGTGCACCAAATTGTTTTGAAAAAATAGTGTACAGGAATGTACTAGGTCTAAACTTGTTAAATTGCTTCATTCGAGACATATATGATTGCTTTTTCAAGGAAATTTTGACTTTTTTTCATAATCACAATATGAGTAGCATTGGTAGGACCAATTTCATGAATCAACAAATCTCAGGGAGACCTTATCTTGATATGGAAAGAAAATGAATAAAAAAGAAGTTTCATACTTTGAAGGTTGACTAGTCTATTTTTGCACTTGGCATTTTGCATATTATGAGTTCAGAAGTTGCGTTGAAGTTCCAGGATTAAGGAACAACCATCAAACGACTAAATGTCTCAATATCATGACCCATAACATTTGGTCTTTATTTGTATCTAACTACTTTTACTCAAAAAATGGTATTGTCTAGCAGAAAACAGAATTCCATCGTCTATAGCTGCTAAATTCAGAAGGCCATGGTTTGAGATATTTGTTCCTCCTTTTGTTCATGTGTTGGTTCCCCAAGTATCTTTTGAACACATTGTTTGTAAACATTCTGCCTTTAAGGTTTTCCTGATAGTTGCTTGTTTTTATGTAAGAAGAATGCACTGTTAAAGTTGGTAGGGATTTTTTTTTCTTTATTTCTCAAAATTCCTCCAATTCTCTTATGTTCTATATTCTTCTTTTACATCATAATCATTCATCGAAATTCACACTGTGGTAATGGTAATTTCTTGTGGAATCTTGATATTTATTTGATTTTTCAGCGGTGCATTTTGCCAATATTACGTCTGTTATGTATATAATGTTAGCGCCTTTAAGCTCCATGCCTGCAGCGGTTTATTTATGCTGTAATTTCTACATAATAGTTAAAACAAATCAGTTTGGTTGCCTGTGTACTTTAGTTCCAATGTCTTATTACATTTTGTTCAGTTTCTCTTTCTCCTCTTTTCCTTGAAAGAAGATTTGGAAGCTCTATTACTCATATTTTTGACACTTTTCCCTTTTCTCTAGTGATAATCCTTTATCTCAATTCTCGTTGGTGATGTTATATAACTTACTTTCTATCTCGTGTTGCAGAGAAGAGGAGTAGTTGGTGGCATTGATTTTGGGTCAACTGGTGAAGTGAAAAGGATTGATGTTCCACGTATACAAGAATGGCTTGACAAGGAATGTATAGTTATAGTAAGCAATCTGGGTTACTCTAGTGCAGGAGAAGTTTTGAATTGCAAGTATGCCAAAATTTCTTTTTCTTAAAGGGATTTTTTTTATTTGCATTTCCTAGTTCATGCAAATATATTCCTTTTCTAGCTTAGCTTATACACAGAATCAGAATCCATCTGTTATATACGTAGTGTTTTGTTCACTGAGATTCTGAATGACACATGGATTCATATGATTTTTCCTTGATAAAAGGATAAGTCAAGCTCAAGTTCTGCGAACCTCAGTCTCAAACAACATTTTTTTAATTAAAAAGTTTGAATTATTTTTCAAAATTCCCCTTTTCTCCTCTCTCTCTCTCTTCTTTGCCTTCATTTTCCTTTCTATTGTTATCATCATATGTGATCCTTTCGTAAGGTAGCCTAGTTGGAAAGAGAGAGAGATGCCTCAGCCTTGGGGCAACATCAATGATCTAGGGGGAAAAAGGAAAAAGGTGGGAGGAAGAGAGAATGAAGAAAGAGGGAATCATAGAGAAAGAGAGACAGGAGGAATTGGTCAATGCCTTGCTGCAGCACCGATGTCAGGAAGAAAGGGGAGAGGGAGGCTATAATTGCCTCCAATTGTCACAAAAGGTCAATATGTTCGTCTCAACGTTTCCATCAATCTATTTCAAGATCAATATGGAGGAGGTAAATCACGGATGACTACTATCCTTTGGAATAATGACTAACACATAAGGGAGATATTTACCTCGACTTTATCGATATTTGAACCCCAGATTCCATTGGAGCAACATAAGGGAGGTTATAATTATCTCCAATTGTGACAAAAAAGGCGAAACGCTCGCCCCCAGCGCCCCCGCCGTACTCGACTCAAGGTCATCACGAGGGAGGTAAATCGTAGCATCCGAGCGAGCATGTGATGGACATGGTGTAATACGGGGATAGGAGATTTATTCCCCAACTGCCCCGAGGATCGACCCTGCGACCTCATTGTGACAACACCCGTCACATACCAACTCGGATGATCCACGAGGTATGCTATAATTGCCTCCAATTGGCAAAAAAAAAAAAAAAAAAGGTGGAACCGCCACCCTAGCGGCCCCCTGGCCCCGGCCCCACAAGATTCCAGAAGAAGTAAATCACGGTTAATGCTGGGCAGGATAGGCGACCGAGGGTCGTGCTATAATTGCCTCCAATTGTGCAAAAGGCGGGTCCCGCCGCCCAGCGGCCCCCTAGGCCCGGCCCCACAGGGATCCTAGGAGGAGGTAAATCAGCGGTGAATGCTGACCCGGGTAAAACGTGGTGTCTCCGGAATTTAACATAGCCGGTCCAGATTATTCATCCAGTGCATGTTCGTGGAACTATAATTTTCTCCAAGTTGCAAAGGCGGGTCCCGCCGCCCAGCGGCCCCCTCACCCCTGCCCCACGAGTATGAGAGGGAGTAAATCACGGTGAATACGGGCCCGGCGATGACATGGCGGTCGAAGGTGTTTAGCACGGACAGATATTGATGTTATCGCAATTGCTGCCGCAGACCTTCGACCTCCCGACCCATGTTGCAAGAATACCATGTCATAACCGGTTGATCCCGCCCGTGGGGGCAACTATAATTTTCTCCAAGGAAGAAGGGTGAGGAGAGAGAGAAAGAGAAAGTTGTAGTAAGAGATCTGGAACATAATATATGTGTGCGCGTGAGCACGTGATTTAAAAACTGCACCTATTGTAACCCATGTTTATGCATTAATTGTAAAAAAAAGGAAAAAAAAATTATGTACCCAATTGCAGCATTTAGCATATCATATGTATCAAATAATTAATTTGCCCATTGTCTTTAAATATCTTATTGTTAGAAAATATTTGCTACTATTTAAACCTTAATTTTTTTTTTCTCTTAGACTGTCCATCCCATAGTTTATTGGTTCTACACTGGCTGAACTTCTTATTTCTACCAGTTTGCATATTTCTAGAAAATTAATTAGGCTTTCTTTGATACCATTGAGGAACCAACTTGTTTGATTTTGCAGCAGTTATGAAGTTGCTACAGCTTGTGCTTTAGCTATTAACGCTGTCAAACTTATCTGTATTACGGATGGCAAGATTGTAGATGAACATGACCGTCTTATTCGTTTTATGACCCTTGAAGATGCAGATATGTTGATCAGGAAACATGCTATGCAAAGTGAAATAGCTGCAAATTATGTCCAGGCTGCAACTGAAGAATCCTATTCTCCATTGTATATTGATTCTCATCAAGACAGCAACATCTCGCAGAATGAAAAATCATACAGTGGAGGGTGTAATGTAGCATTTCATAATGGTGTTGGATTTGACAATGGCATTTCATATATTAAGATTCATTTAATGAGATTCTCTTATAGTTTAGTATTCAAGCAAATGAATTGTATTTGTAGGTAGGAGTTCGGAGAGTCCACATAATAGATGGTACTCTTATTGGGACCTTGCTGCTAGAATTATTTACAAGGGATGGAGTGGGGACAATGGTGGCTAGGTGTGTATATACCCTGCAAATAGCTTTCTGTGACACTCATTTGGATTATCATGTTGATAAGTAAATAAGACAATTATTTGTTTGTTTCAATAAAATTTTTTGACTGGATGGAATCATGTGTCATGATATTCGTAAGAAACTGCAAACCACCATAAAAAGAGTTGGTTATATATTTAAATTTCTTTCAAACATGTGCCTCTTCTATTTCTTGATAATTTTTGTAGTGAAATTCTGTGTGAGAATTTTAACCAGTGAAATGTTTTCTTAACCATCTGAAAACTTCTTTTTTAGTTAGGTTGATCGTTAGAACAGTTTTTTTTTTCCAGATTGGATACTAATCAACCTTTATTTTTCTGATGAACTATGTACTTCAGTGATAATTAATTATCCAACTTCACACGTCAAATAAAAAGTTATAACTAAAACTATCCACAATCCCAACCTTTTCTACTTGATATGATTTTGTATGGGATGAAATGAAGATATGCTCAATTAGATTAACACCCAAACAAACTTAATTAACAGATATGTTAAATAAGATTCTGGTCTTGTTATCGTTAATTACAGCAGTAATGTTCTTGTGATTTCGAGATGCATGGGTTGATGGGTTATACAGGAATATTCTGTGTATGTAGACAAGTTGAAGATCTCTATTGCACACGATATTATGACCTTAAAATCTTTGCTTTTCATGGTCATGCAGACTTCATTGAGAAGAAGGCATTATCGCTTGGATTAGACAAACTTTTCCTCCTTACAACTCGTGCTGCAGATTGGTATGTTCGATAAACCGATGATACTATAAACATTTTTGTAAGCCTCCAGCAATATAATGCACATGGCTTTTGCGGCACACATGTAGAACTGTTGTAGCTGATGTTCTGCTTTTGTAGTCCTGTAATGATCTTAAACTAACTTATGCCAAGCAAATCGCCCACCGTCTGCTGTTTTTTTTTCACAAGTTCAAATATTTTAAACCAAAACTCTAGCACCTATCATCTTGATGCAGTTGCTATATTTTCGAAAACCTCTAGGTTATTCGAGCATTTGTTGCAAAAAGGACATTCGTTTTTTTCTTAACCTTGAGTTTTGATGACCATTGACACATGTTGCAGGTTTGTGAGACGTGGGTTCGCAGAGTGGTCTATTGAGTCGATTCCATCATAAAGGAAGAAAGACATTAAGGGTACGTTTAATACGCGCATTTTTCATTTTCTAAAAAACTCATATTTTCTAGAAAACAGAAAATAATTTTTTGTCATTTTTGTTTTTCTAAAAAACGCTAATTATTTTTTTAAAAAATAAACACGAAAAACATAAACCAAATATCATTTTTCAAAAAATACACATTTTTCAAAAAATAAAAATGAAAAACACCAAACATATCCTAATATTTCGCATGGATCAAAATGCTACGTGAAGAAGTTACAAATGCCTCTTAGGTAATTCACCTTTTAGCATGTATTACTAAATCATCAAATAAAATTCAGGTACTATTACTATTTCTTTAATCAGACGTTTTCTTCAACTCCAGTAAAACATAAATTAAGAGTCATGGTTCTTTCAATAATATCTATCATACAGTATCTTGGATCCCGTGATAATTTTGATGTGATCAACTAAGTTGGTTAGGTCCTACTTTATATTTGATCTCTGTGTCTGAGTGTGCAGGAGCTTAGGATCGCAGGAAGTCAAGCGGAAGAGGCAGCTAGCGAGAAGGACGACACGGGAAGGGAGCCGACGGGTTCGATGCGTCCAAAGGACAAGAGAGCTGCGGAAGAATACTCCGGTGGAGCGAGAAGAACGTGCACAACGTTCGAGGGACGAGAAGCCGGACGGAAGCCTGCTCGAGGAGAAGGCCGGGAATTGAGTTCGGGTGAGCCCTATTTCGGTTGGCCACAATCACCCAAAAGAACGGAGTTTCAGAAGTCAAAGCGAAGAAGAAAAGGAGTAAAAAGAGGCTGAAATTACTGTAGCAGGAACCTTGAAGGCGCCTTAAACATATTGAAGATGCCTTAAACATATTCAAGGCGCCTTCAACATTGAAGGCGCCTTGAAAGGCTTGTTTAAGGCGCCTTGAGCTAGGTCAGTTTGACCGTTTGCGCTGCGGATAAAGTTTTATCCGCTGACCGAGCTGGAAGCGCCTTGAACCTTGTTGGAGGCGCCTTGAACTCTCGGGATAAGATTTCCAGGACCTATATAAAGACCCTTGGAGCTAGGAAAGTCACAACAACTCAAGCAATCAACTGTGTACTCTTTCCTAGCAATAGTTCTAAGCTTCCAAAGTATAAAAGGCTTCTCCACCTTCAGCAAAGGAGATTTTTCTACTGAGTTTTTTCTACTGTCCTGGATTAACAACCTCCTTGGTTGTAACCAGATTAAATCCTGTCTACTACTTAATTTCTATTTCCTTGCTTGATTTAATTTTACTATTGCTTTTCTGAGTTGAAATCCGAGGAGGGTATTGTTAATTTTTATTTGCAGCAATTCACCCCTCTTCTTGTCTGCCTCCGCTGCACCTACACAGTGTTCATAAAACCAGAGTAGACCGGCTGGTTAAACCGGGAATAAGAAACAGTGTTGGGCGTAGATGAAAAGTTCAATTATAAAAATTAATTTTTGTAATTCGATTCTCTCATTAGGGGATCTTCATTATTTGCATATTAACACTAATTGATTTAATGAAATTTTCAAAAGAATTGAGATTAATCATAAAGCGTGCTTTCAACGTCTTATTTGCACTCTAAACCTCCCGCCGTCTTTGGTGTCCTTTAATGATTCAATTGAGTAGTATATTTTTGTATGTGTGGGCATACTCAATTGTGTAGTATATTTTTGTTTGTGTAGGTATATCATATATATATAGAACTAAATTTAATTATTTTATATAATAATAATATAGAATAATATATTCTTATCATAGTTGGACTAATCTATCATTTCTAGAATATTACGATGTTTTAAAAAAAAAAATCATTGCTGCCACTAACAAGTATTTTGTCTCAGTTAAATAATTTTTTTCTATTATAATTTCGATTAAATTATAATTCTTATAAGTTATCCGAATATAACCTCGAGACCTGATCCGACTTTAATTAGATCAAGTTTCAACAAATTAAATTTGATCTAGTACTCTTAATTAGTCAAAATAATTTATTAATTTTATTTTATTCTATTAAAAGAATGATAATGTATTTTTAATCCAATTAAACTTTTTGAAGTTTATAATTAATAAATATATCTTTTTGATGGCTGGATCTAATAAACAGATAGTCACCCATTAATTGTTTCTTTACAGAATCTAGTTAAAAAAACTCAATTGGCATGAAATTTAGTGTCTAATGTAGTAAATTTTTGCAGAAATTATTCTTATGATGTTATTTTATTGTTTTCTTAGTTAATCAGTCAAACGGACAGACAACCTGATAGTTTTAACCGGATGGCGAAGGAGGGAATCCAACCGAGAACAAATAGCTTACGCTACATTTAACGTGTTGGAAACGAGGGAATGAAATCTATTCCCGTGACTGCCATTACATTACGGGATTCTAGAACCAGCATCTCCTTTTTTAATAAATGGAAAAATTCACACATGTTGCAACCATTTTCCATATCTTTATTTATGCCGTTTTTATGTCACATTTTTTTTAGAAGTATACTATGCGTAGATATAAACAGGAGTATTAACCTAAATTAACATACAGAAATGATATTAAATGTCTCTCTCTCAAGAAGAGAAACCATCCTCCTCCCTCGTCTTTAGAAGCATGCATCCAAAAGGCAGCAACAGCAAAGCGCCGCTAAACTGCAAGCAGCAAAAATCCAAATCAAACACACAAAAGCGCAGTGACAATTAGAGGTGAGAAATCGATTCAAAAATAAATTAATTGAGCCAAATAAATTAAAACATAATAAATCCAAAAAATATATATATTTTTTTTAAACCCTACCAACCAGCTAAGTAAGAAATTTGAGATCCTTAATCGAGGGGAACCCGTAACCCGCACGGCGTGCAGATGCTACCGTGCACCACCTCGATGCCACCGGCGAGCGGCGCAAGATAAAAGGAGCCTCACTATCATGCGCCTCCGGAGCAGATAGAGGAGGAGGAGAACGAAAAACAAAATAGAAATCGGCGATTCGAGCTACTTACCATCCTTCCACGAAGGAAGGCCCGCTGCTCTGCTGATTCCGGGGCGGCGGTTGCGCGTACTGCGGCGGGTAGCCCTGCTGCGGGTAGCCCTGCTGAGGTGGGTAACCGGACGCAGGATACCCCGGCGGCGGGTAGGCGTCCTTCCCGTAACCTACACAAACACAAACACAAACAATACGATCAGATCAGAGGGGGCAAAAAAAACAAAAAGAACCGATCGATCGGGAGAATTACTGCGAGCGATAACTCACCCTGTGGCGGAGGGACGCCGATCGGTGGCTGTGGCTGCTGCTGGTTGTAGTAACTCATCTTCTTCTACGCGGGAAATCAAACCTCCGGCGATGCTTATCGGCGAGGCGATGTCGAAGCTGGAGATGGAGAGGGATCAATTTTATAGGAAAAAGAGAAGGACGCATCTACTCGGGGAGGCTCTTTGATTCCCATCACCCGTTCCCCTCCAAACACCATCTTTTGTTTAATCTTACAGTGTAAATCTCAACCGTCTATTTAGTGGGTCTCATGGATCCCGGCGGCAAAACTGCTGAGATAACTAGGCGGTTCCGAAAGTGACTCGGAGAGGATCCCTGGTCTTCGTTTACGCGCTCGGAGAATACGCGTTTAGACGAAGGGAAGCGTGTCTCCGAGGCTTATAATAAATGCAAACTCGCTCCGTTAGAACTATAATCGCCATTTCAGCAAATAACAAAACGGGTAAATTGTTGGGTTGTGAAGTTCTTAATATCGAAGGGAAGTTAGAATTGATCCGGGGGTGTTTGACGTAGCGATTAAGCAATTGGGTAAAAATTAAAATTCACTTTTTTTTATAAAAAAAATCGAAATAACAATTCATTATATTTTTGGGTTAATAACTTTAAGCCCACTGAGTTTTATAGCGAGTTACATTTTACCCCCTTCTATTTAAAAAATTATACTCAACCCCCCTTTGATATGAAGTAAAAAAATAAAAAAAAAAAAAGTAAATGACCAAAATAACCCTAATCTAAATCAGATTTCTAAGAAAAAAATGAAAATAAAATAAAAAATCCCATAAGACCATTGAAAGCTTAACCTTAACCAAATTTGATTTATATATAGGTCCAAAATTTTACTTGTTTTTAGAAAAAATATCCTCACAAAATTTATACATGCACCAGTATAAATTTACCTCCTCCGTGTTGGCCTTGGGACGGATTGGCGGGGGTGCTGGGGGCGAGCGTATTCGCCTTTTTTTTATGCCACAATACATGCACTAGTATAAACAACAGAAAAACAACAACTCTGAAAGTGATAATCAATAAAAAAAACTCAATTTACCAAATAAAAAAGAGCTAAAATTCTAAATTAATGAATTAAAATTAAATGAAGATGAAACAAAATTTATCATTAAAAAATTAAAATGAAGACCCTTTGACAATTTAGTAAAAAAATCACTCTTTTAATTTTTGTCCAAAGATAAATTTTCATTTCAAAGCAGCTAAAAATACTTTTCGTTTCAAAAGGGTGTTGTTTTGAAATGAAAATATACTTTTGGGTAAAAATTAAAAGGATAACTTTTTTTCTAAATCATAAATGGTCTTCATTTTTTATTTTTAATAATAAATTTTGTACTATTTTTATTTAATTTTGATTCATTAATTTAGAATTCAGAGTTACTATTTTTCTATTGTTTATGCTAGTACATATATGAATTTTATGAGAATATTTTTCTAGGAATAAATGAGATTTTGAACTTTTATATAAATCTAGTTAAGGTTAAGCTTTCAACTATTTTATAAATTTTTTTTTTATTTTCATTTTCTTCTAAGAAATCTGATTTAGATTAGGGTTATTTTGGTCATTTATTTTTTTTTTTGTTTTTTTATTTCATATCAAAGGGGGGTTGAGTGTAGTTTTTTAAATAGAGGGAGGCAAAATGCAACTCGCTATAAAATTCAGGGGGGCTTAAAATTATTAACCCTATATTTTTCATTATGAAAATACATTTATTTTAATATTTTGGGTAAAAATAAGTATATTTAACTCCTTTAAAAAATCACCTAATCAAAATTATTTAAATTGAATTAAAACCCACTTCAACATGATAAATAAATATTTTTAGTGAAAAACATATATATTTATAAATTTTAGGGATATTATTTGAAAATGAATACTTTAGATAGAATTCAACTTTTATTCATCCAGAAACTTGGGATGTCACGGATTAAGATATGGTATCCATAGATTCTATTGAATTTGATTAATTTGATGAATAATCGAATTTTGATAGAGACATTGATTTTTCAGAAGAAGAATTAGATTCTCATTCTGATATAGATCGTATTGATTCTTATTAATTAAAACTATTCAAACAGACATATAAATCAACTAAATGGTATTTCCGTAATCATTGGTGCAGATTTTTAATTTATAGGGTAGTATGTATATTGTTTTTATAACATTGTAATAAGGTAATTAATAGTTATTATAATATATAAATCATTAACTGATTGATATAATTGTAATAATTAATGGCTATTATAGCAATATTATGAAATTATTTTGATTAAATTTAAGTAATGTTGATAATAAATAATTATTAAGTATAAAGTGTTCCTATAAATTTTTTGATTAAATTAAATTAATTTATTTTTAAGTATTATAATAGATATATTATAATTATCAAATAATAATGTTAGATTATATATATTTATTTATTTATAGTTGGTATGACAATTTATTTTTTTATTCCTTTTCTAATAATTTCTCAATTTAGTTATATATGACTTTATATTCTATATTTCTAACGTTCTTTTTATATTTAATAATATGGTTAATTTTTTTCTCTTCTTAATGTTTACATTATATCATAGCGAGATTTTCTTTTTGACCTAATTTTTCTGTCGTCCCTATTGTTGCTTCTTGTTGCTACCGCCATCTCCTACTGTTACTGTCGATTTCAGCACCGACGCCCTTTTCTGTAGATTTCGACGTCGACGCCCTGTGCTACCGATTTTGGCACCGACGCCCTTTTCTATCAATTTCAGCACCGATTATCCATTTGATCGTATTGAAAGGATCAATGCAAAATAGATATGATTTTGTCATATTATGCGAACTAGTAAGAATAAAAAAGAATGAAATATGCTCAAGAAACATAATATGATGACATACAATTTTTTACTAACACTTTAATTAATACAAAAAGACAAAAAAAGTAGGCCGAGGGGTTAACTTATTACTCTCGACATGTGGACGAAGGATAAAGCAAGTACAACCAAAAACACACAAAGATGAATAGACAGAAACATGCTCATACAATTTTTTAAAAGGTGACAAACCTGAATTGTGTTAGATTGGAATTCTATTAATCACGTGAGCAGTGGTAATGATTGTTTTTCCCCAAAAGGCACTAGAAACACTGGCAGATAATAAAAATGAACGGGTTGTTTCAGCAAGATGTCTGTGCTTCTGTTTAGCCACACTATTCTGTTAAGAAATATTTGTATATGAGGTTTGATGAATAATACCTTCATAAGTAAGTAAATATGAAAAATGATTCGAAGTGTATTCATCTCTCAAATCACAATGAAAACACTTTATGACAGTAAATGTTGAGTTTTCACAAGAGCTTTAAAGTTGTTGACAATTAT
This sequence comes from Zingiber officinale, assembly GCF_018446385.1. Classification (NCBI taxonomy): domain Eukaryota; kingdom Viridiplantae; phylum Streptophyta; class Magnoliopsida; order Zingiberales; family Zingiberaceae; genus Zingiber; species Zingiber officinale. The sequence continues at coordinate 110,219,483 of NC_055989.1, read as the reverse complement.
AAGTTAATCAGACCTATATTTCATAAGATAGACCCAAAAGTAATTAGTGTAATCATCAATAATAAAACATAATACCTTGACCCCCTTTTGTAGGAATAGGAGAGGGTCTCCACACATTAAAATGGATATGATCAAATAGAGCAGAAGAAAAAAAGAAGACTTTTAGGATAACTAGTGCCGAAATTGACACTGACGCACTGTGCTGTCATCCCTTGGAGTCTCAAATCCTTCCATTAGAGCAAACCATTACTTTATCTCCATTATGAAGAAGTTTTCGATTCTTGATTTCTAAAAATCGAAGCTTGTCATTGTAAATGGTGGAGGCACCCTCGTGTCGAATCTGAGTCCATCTCAGAATTCTATCTTGAAGTTGAGCTTTTGAAATCTTTGACTTGTTGACTTTTGTGGTTCAACTTCTTCTTCCTCTAGCTCGTTGTCCTTTTTGGCGATGAGTCCGATGAAGAGCGGCCTCGCTCTAATACCACTTGTTGGGACACTTCGGAGCTAGAGGGCGGTGAATAGCTTCTCGCGCTTTGCCGATGACGATGTGTAGCGCATAAACTTAATGCAAAGCTCTCCAATGCTAACAAGATGGATTTACTTGGTATCCATCTCAAGAAGAGGTAACTAATTCAAGGATCCAACCCTCATGCACACTCTCCACTATGAAACACTCCTACTTGGAAATAATCCAGAGGCGGAGAAGCCTTGTACAAGCTCACACACAAAGAAATACAAGAAGAGGAAAATACAAGCTAATACAAAATGAAATCTTACAAGATTACAATCATGAAACCGTAGCTTGGTTCTTCTTCTTGTTTAGGAACATCTCTTAACCTTGGAAGTGCAGCAACACTTGTCTCCAAGAAGCTTCAAGAATCGGCGGTGATGACCTCTGAGCTTAGCAAAGAGAGTCAGAGAGGAGATTGGTTGAACAGAACATGCGAAACCTTTTATCAGGCGTACAACGACTAGTTTTTAAACTTAAGCGATTACTCTAATCGCTTAAGGGTTCTTAATCGATTAGCCGAGTCACTTAAGAGCCTTTCTGTTCACGCGAGAACAGGCCATAAGCGATTAAGCTTCCCTGCTTAATCGCTTACCGCAACTTCTATTTGACACATAGGACTTCTTAAATGATTGCCCTAATCGCTTAAGATGTGCCTAATCGATTAGACATCTCTCTGTACACTCGTGAAAATGAGCTTAATCGATTACCCTAATCACTTAAGTTATGGTAATCGATTACCAAACCCTAACTTCCAAAACAAAGTCTAGGATTCCCTTACCCAACATCCAGTCAACCGTGACTTGTTGAGATTCCCTTACACTTAAAGGAACAAACCATTTAAGGTAAGTTCTTTTTATACTGACTGAATAAAAGAATAAGACCTTTGTTATTATGGAAGTGTGTGCTCTTAATCCTGATATAATAACAAACACATATATCTAGTATTTATTTCTTTGACTTATCAATGGGTGAGATTTAGTTCGATAAATCAAGAGGTCCGATAAGTTAGGAAATGATATTATTTATAGTGTGTGTTGTTGATTATAGAAGAAAACCATGTCCTAGTTATCTAGGTTGATGATATCCCCAAGAAGAGCTCATAAGGATTATCATGTAAACCCTGCAGGTGGACTTAGTCCGACATGATAATGAAGTTGAGTGGTACTACTCTTGGAGCTAGATATTAATTAAGTGAGTTGTCAGTAACTCATTTAATTAGTGGACATTTTTGTTGGGGATCGGACGGCCGGCTTGAACGGAGGTTAGATAGACGGCGCCCCCAAATCACTCGCTTCCTACACTAGTTAGCTTGCGCAGCGGAAATACAAACTAATACAAACAAGCTAAACTAAATACAAGACAAGAAATGAAATGCAAACCACTGACACGTTGTTTAACGTGGTTCGGAGATAAAGCTCCTACTCCACGGCTGTCCGTAAGGTGGACGATCCCGATCCATCGGTGGATGATTCCCCGGCAAACTCCGGCTAGCTCAAACCTCCTTGTGGGTGGAGAAACCTCACCACAACCCTCACAAGAGCTCCTTTGACGCTAGGGCACAGGTAGACTACTAATAGAGATTAACCACCTCTATTTCGCCAACCTCAACCAAGCTCCCAAGGCTTGATTATATAGGCCACGGGTTGGAAAACCCCGCCTACCAGTCGACTGCTAAAACATGCAGTCGACTGCTCTATGTGGAAATTCGACCGTTACATCCCAACGGCTCGATTCCACACATTTTGTTCACTGCCAGTCGACTGCCCCAGTCGACTGCACCAGTTTTAATAGAGGAGCTCATAAGGATTGTCATCATCCACATGTTTTAATTGGAACCTAGTTTTAATGGAGGAATGTGTGGACATCATCATCTACATGTTTTAATAGAGAGATTTTAATTTATAAAATGTCCTTTTATAACCAACCATGAAGGGAGAAATTATTAGAGAAATTTTTATTTCCGGAAATAAATTAGGAAGTTTTAATTCTTGTGTTATTAAAACTTTCCTTGCTTGGATCTATGAGGTGGTCTACCACTTAATAAGAGAAAAGGAAATTGTTTTTTTTTTAAATTTCCTTTCCATGGCAAAGAAAATTAGGAAGTTTTTATTAAAACTTTCCTTATTTGCCAAGACCAAGGATTATTAAAGAGAGGGAGGGGGTGCCTTCATGAAATAACTCTCTTCTATTCCTCTCCTCTCTTCCTTGGTGTAGACGGCCATATCATCTCCTCATCCCCTCCTTTTCTTCCTCCTTGGTGGCCGAACCTCATCAACCTCTAGGAGTTTGTTTTGGTGGCCGGATCTAGCTTGGAGAAGAAGAAGAGAAAGGAGGTTTTGTTTCCTAGTTTTCTTTGGAGCTTGGTTGGTGGCCGAGACTTACAATTTCTTGGAGAAGTTGCTTGGCCGAAACTTGGAAGAAGGAAGAAAGAAGAAGGAAGAAGAAGGGCTTGGGTGGTTCTCATCTTGGAAAATCATCGTCCACATGACATCCGAGATAAGAAGAGGAATACGGTAGAAGATCAAGAGGTCGTTGCATACAAAGAAAGGTATAACTAGTAATTATTTTCCGTACCATACTAGTTTTCTTTGTATAGTTTTGAAATACCAAACACAAGAGACATGTGATTCTAGGTTTTGAATTTGTGATTCGAGTTTGTGTTTTTTTGTTTTTCGAATTTGTAATTCGATTGTTTCTTTTGGTTAAACCTAGGGTTATATAAGGAAATTAAATATTAAATTTCTTTAAAAGGCTTTGTCTAGGCGGTGGTGGATGATCTCATACCCAAGAAGGCCTTGTGCCTCGCCATGCAATCCTGGAAGCCAATTTTAGAAATTAATATTTAGTTGAATTTGTAACATAGGTGGATTTAGATCAATAATGTTAAGCATCGTTTGCGATCCAAGTCTAAACCACTAAAAACAGATAAGTTAAATTTGGAATCAATAATGTTAAGTTCCGTGTGCGATTCCTAATTTAATTTCTAAAGAACACAATAGGTTGTTAGTAAAGGTTCAAGACTTGTACACAACTTTTGTACATGAGAACCAGTATGATATTCCGTATAGCAACCAACAATTGGTATCAGAGCTAGAGTTTGTCTCTGTGTGTTTGGTTTTAAGTTTAATTATGCACATGTCATACATAATTTAGGCAGGATAATAGTAGGATGTGCTAACTTTGTAGTTGCAGGCTTCAACTATTATGACTTATAAATATTATGTGTGATTGGACCCTTGGACATGTCAAGGGCATTTTATTGTGTGTGCATGATTGTAATACTAAATACAGCAGGAGCTGTATTAGTTATTAGGATTTTATATTTTTGTTTCGATCTAGATTACATGTACATTCCTTTGTGGAATATAGGATCGATATATGTAAAATTCTATTTTTATCACGGATCGTATCCTTGCAAGGCGTGGTACTATTTGTGGACCAGATGCGCAGCGGAAAAAGAAGCAAGATAGACGCAGCGACTAGACCCGATTGCGGTGGCTAAAGATGACATCAACTAGGGTTGGCAGCACACAGAGGACAGTGACGGAAAAGGCCATAATAGTTGGAAAATTAATTTTCATATTTATTGTTTTTATTTAATGTGATGTGTGTGTGCATAGTTTAAAATTCCTCACCTTAAATAACTAAGTGGGAGAGTGTCACGCCCCCAGAAGAGTCCCTGTCCGAGAAAATTTCGGCAGCATCTCCCCTGTACGGCGGACAATCAAAATTTTCTACAAGCACTAAATACTCAGCCACAGGCGGCTGGAATAATAACAGTAATGAAAATCAATCACCACGCAGTTTATATATATATATTCAGCCTCTGACTGACACAACCACGCAGTAATAATACTCTGACTCGAAATCAACCCTACTCAACTACACTCGTAAAGCCCAAATCCGATTTTTTTCTTACCTCTTCTGCCGTTCAGGCAGGCATGTAGTAGAGTAAATCCAAATCATACGAAAAGTTCATCCAACGGAAAGATTCCATACAATATCCATATGTAAGTCCAAAACAAAACTAAAATAAAGTCTGATAGCGAAAAGCTAAAATGAAACAACTCAAAAACCAGCAGCGGAGTAGCACTACGTGCAGTGGGGACTAGCGACTGGAACTCCCTCCTGACAGCATCAACCTGAAAATAACAACAATGGAGGCGGGGTGAGTCCAACACTCAGCAGGTACAATTGATATGCAAAGTAAAGAAATAACACCTAGCACTAATCATGCGTACAGTCTCCTGATAAAGATAAAGGTAACTGCAAAACCGAAGAAGACGGGAGAGAATCTGTACTAACCAGGACCCGGTAAAAGGACAAATAGTCCGAAAGGTATAGAAGACCTGTATGCATGTCAATCAAGGTATCCAAGCAATGTGCAGCATATAAGTGCAACAAACACAAACACAAACAATAAATGCATCATGCATATGATGCCAATGTCATGGTCACCCCTGACGCCAGTCAGCCGACTCACAACAACAGTGGGACCGAGTGGGTAGGGCTGTGACAACCGTGCACTCTGCAACACTACTCCTGATGAGTGATCGAGTGGACGGGATGCTGTCGGAGTACATACGTACTCCTACCCCAAATCATAAATGGGGGAGCGCAATGCTCTCAACTCCCGGTACGCTATGACGGGGAGGAATCTCTAACGTGCTACACGCTGCGTCACACTACCCCTGAGCGGATCAACGGAGCACCGGAAGAGTCAAACTGACGTGCTACCACGCTGTATCTCGCTACCCATGAGCGTCACAACGGAGCACCGAACAGTGATGAAACTGGCAATGTGCTCGACAATAATGGAGCAATCTATCGCACAGCATGCGATCATGCAAATGGTGCATGTCACTAAGCATGGTAATATACTAATCCAACCTCTGGACATATCATAATGTGCACGAAAGCGAATAAATCATATCAAGATATACTGATCAATAAGGTATCAAACCTAGGTCCTGAACATGTGAAACGTGGTTATATCACTACCCATGAGCATGATAGATCAGGTACAAGACCAATACGAGATGCAATCAAATAATCAATCAAACAGGTAACATGTATTGAGCAGTGATTAACCGAAATAAATAGGAAACACAATTAATGCAACATATTATTTTCATTACTAAGCATATCAAAGACAATAAGTCAAAAGTACCCGCCTCCGATAAAATGACCCAAATCTGACTCCGAGATACTCGTCTCGCGTCAAAGTCCTGTGGCATCAAACATAATGTCTAGTTTAGCTAATTTATCATACAACCATTAGCCAAACTAAATTCTAATCCATCGACCAACTAGGGTTAGCTTCATTAACCCTAATTACACCTTTAGATTTACTTCTAAACTTAAGTTAACAACTTTTGCTAACACTACTAGAAATCATCTACAGCAAAGACCACAACCCTAAACCTTACCTCAAGTTCCCCAACTTATTCAAGAACAAGAAGATGCTGGAATTAAGGAGTTACTGTCCCATTTAGGTCGATTGCTGCTGGAACAAAGGAATGCTGGAATGAGGGCTGCTGCCGAAACCAAGAACTCCCCACAGCACACAACTCCTGCTTGAAATCTTTCCCTACAGTTCAGTTCAAGGTGAGATCAAGCTGGTGATCATGAATGCATCAACCTAATCATCTTACCTCTTCCTTTCCACTGGTCGGAGGTGATCAAGGATCCGGCTACTGTGCTAAGGCATGAGCACAGCGGTGAAGAAGTTCGACGTCGATGCTGCTCGGTGCCGTACTGGCTGCTGTGAACCCTAATATAGAGCACAGATGAACCTCGGCCGGCAAAACGGCGTTGGGCACTAGGTTCGGCACAGAGGAGGAAAGGAGGAATCGGGAAGCAGAGGTGGGAAAGCCGACACTGCCCGGCGTCGACGGAGGTGCTAGAGCACAGAGTGGCCGGCGCTAGGGCTGTGGAGGAACGGCGATGTCGGCTCTGTGAGTTGCGGCCGACGGTGAATCTAGGGCACGGTTAGGGCACGCGGTGGCCGGCGCTAGGGTCGGTGATCCGCGTCGGCTGGCGGCAGTGAAGATGGGCGTCGGCAGAAGAGTGAAGGGAAAGAGAAGAAGTAGAAGGAGGAGATGAAACCGCCTCTGCGGTTAGGGCACGGGGAGAAGACGCGCGATCGGCGTCGGGGAGAAGAAATGAGGAAACGGCGAAAATGCAAGAAAAAGGAAAAATAAATAAAGGAAAAGAATTAAGAAAAATTCAACTTTTCCTCATTTAATTGGGATATCCAAAACAGGCTTTTCCCGGCCCCGTTTTTTTTTTTTTTTTTTTCCCGTCAACTTGTCCGTACGAGCTCCGAAAAATTCCCGAAAAATATCCAAAAATTCTGGAAAATTCCCTTATTCATATTCACCTATTTCCGATATTTTACATATTTATTGTTTTTATTTAATGTGATGTGTGTGTGCATAGTTTAAAATTCCTCACCTTAAATAACTAAGTGGGAGAGGGATTAGTAAATAAATTCCACGGTCTCTATTACTAGTTTGTAAGTGATGCGACAAACTTGCGTGTTGGCTCTGAGTGCCTCCCTCCCCATCGGATGAGTTTGTTTGCAGATCACTAGATCAAACTTCCTTTATGGATGATTATAGGAAATTATTTAGGAGCGTGTGATCTTCTCCATCTAAAGGGGCACTGATCCGGTAGCAAAGGAGGGGTCTCGTATGGACAGAGGTTAATGACACGTGGAGCTCAAGGTCGAGACAATCGACGTAAAAGGTGAGTCGAGCGGGAGGCCACCTTGCCAATCGGCCGCGGCAGAAGGCCAGGTCGGCAAGGAGATAGCTCGGCTAAGGTTCGAGTTTCCGATGCTCAGGAATCCACATACGACAGTTGATTAGGCCGAGCGGCCACTTAGCTGGGTCGTAGGTCGACATAGGTGCTATTCATCCGAGCATATGACCGAGCGGCCCACTCGCTCAGCCCAGTTTGCGTCCCCCCTGGACGACCAGTATGGCCGAGGCGCGGTCTCGCTCGGCTCGACCAGTATGGCCGAGCGTCTCTCCCGCTCGGCCCGATAAAAGACAGAAGGTGCAGAAGAGTACAAAGGGGACGACCAGAGATATCCTTCTTGAGATATGTGCCGCCGACAGACAGCATGCTCGACGGCTGGACCAGATAGAAAATTGTACGGTGGAAGTTTCCACTATCATGTCAGAGATATGCTCGGACGGTTACGGTATGGCGTCAGACGTGCTTTTCTGACACATCCATTTTGAGATATGTTTGGGGAAGCGCTCACGCGTCGAGGAGCGTGCATGCGCCTCCTCGGGGGCCTATATAATGACCCGCAGACTTCGACGGAGGTATGCAATCAAATATACTATAGCTACAGTTCTCCTTATTTTGCTTCCGCTTTCTTCTCGCCTGACTTGAGCGTCGGAGGGTTGTCTCCAGGAACCCCTTCCTGACCCGGCTTTGTTGCAGGTTCGCCGGAGGTCCACGTCATCCCGGCATCTACGCGGAGCCAGCAGAGAGTGCCACACCCCCAGCTTTCATCAACTCATAGTTCAGACAGGATCAAATTGGCGCCGTCTGTGGGAACGCACCTGAATCCTAGCAGAGAAGATGGAAGGAGCTGGACGACCACACACCGTGACACTCTCTCAGGAGGAGCTCGACGCCCTTATTGAGGTAAGAACGGCAAAAATCGTGGAGCAGCACAGCAGAAGGCGCTAGCCGAGCGATTAGCACAACAGGCAACTTCGGCGTCAGGTGGACGATCGGCGGAGGAAGACCGACCGGAGCAATACTCCACATGGGTGCAGAATAAAGCTCAGACCGGCACTCTAGGGAATGCGCCGCCCGCCCCTATTCTGTTTCATCGGGCATTATTCCAGACTCCGTCTGAGCTGGCACAGGCCAATCAAGGGTCATCAGATGAAGCGCCCGTACGAGATGCTATGAAGGGGAAGGCGCCTCGGGCTGAGTCATCCCCCAAGCGGATCAATCGACAGTTTTCCGAGGTCATTCTTCAGGATCCACAGCCAAGGCACTACACACCCCCAACGATCGGAGAATATAACGGGACCACCGACCCGAATGACCATCTGGGTAAGTTCGATAAAACGACCACTTTACATCAATATACAAGATGGTGTAAAGTGCAGGGTATTTCTCACCACCCTTTTGGGATCGGCGCAACGGTGGTTCCAGAGACTGCCGGACGGATGGATCACAAGCTTCAAAGAGTTCCGCACAACTTTCCTTCATCATTTCGCGAGTAGCAGGCGCTACCAAAAGACCAGCGTCAGCCTGTTCGCCATAAAACAAGGCCCGAGGGAGACGCTCTGAGCTTACATCTAGCGCTTCAACTAGGTGGCCATGGATATCCCGACAGTCACCTCGGAGACCATGATGAATGCGTTCACGCAAGGGCTTGTGGACGGCGATTTCTTCCACTCGCTCATCAGAAACCCGCCTCGCAGCTACGACCATATGCTGCACAAAGCCAATGAATACATCAATGTGGAGGAAGCCCAGGCGGCGAGAAGAAAAGAAGCACCGACCGAGTCGCTGATGCCCTCCGAGCGGAGCCAACCAACCAGCCATCAACCACCAAGGGGACCTCGAGCCGAAGGAATATGTCCACACCACGAATCGAGACCGCAAGTTGTCCAGCATGTGGCGGCTGATCGACCTAAGCAGAAGGGAAATGTATGAACTCCCATGTTTTGTTCGCTTCATCAGTCAGCCACCCACAACACCCGGGACTGTCGGAGCCTTCTGCCGATCGTTCACCCCACACTTAGGAGCTATCGCCGTCGATCCCCTTCACCTGATCGGTGCCCCCGACACTAGGACACCAGATGACGTGGGGCCAGGGAGTCGGTCGAGCGGCAGCATCATCATTCGCCGAGGGCCAACCCCCGAGCCTCACAGAAGCGAGCGAGGCACTCCGCTCGGGAGGAGGAAAATCGAAGCAGTACCGCTTTGGGCGAAATCAACATCATCGCTGGGGGCTCTACGAGAGGAGATTCCAACAGGGCCAGAAAGTCACACGCTCGGCAGCTAAGGATTCATGCAGTAGGCTGCAGCCAAGAGCGAGCACGGGGTCCCGAGATCAGCTTCGGGCCCAGGGACCTGGAAGTAGTTGAAGTGCTGCACGACGACGCACTCATCATCCGAGCGGTAATAGCAAATTACACTATTCACCATATTTTTATTGATACAGGCAGCTTGGTCAACATTATCTTCAAAAAGGCGTTCGACCAACTACAAATTGATCGTGCCGAACTGCTCCCGATGACAACACCCTTGTATGGATTCACTGGCAATGAGGTCTTGTCGGTCGGCCAGACCAGGCTGGCTATATCACTGGGTGAGGAGCCGCTGCGAAGAACGAGAACCACTAACTTCATAGTGGTCGATGCCCCCTCTGCTTATAATGTCATATTGGGGCGACCCGCACTTAACGAATTCCGAGCAGTTGTCTCCACATTCTGCCAGAAGATCAAGTTCCCCGTGGAGGACCAAGTGGGCGAAGTTTGAGGAGACCAACTAGCCGCCCGACGATGCTATGTGGAAATGGTCCGAGCCGAGTCCAGGTCCGCGCAGAAAACACCACGCCTCGAGGTAAATACCATAACTGAAAAGCCTCCAACTTTAGTTTACGAGGAAAAGGAGGAAGTACAGATCCAGCCCAACCGGCCAGAAGCCACAACATTCATAGCGTCTGACCTGGAGAAAGACCAGAGGGAGGAGCTAGTCGAGTGCCTACGACGCAACCATGATGTCTTCGCATGGTCAACCCACGAGTTGCTGGACATTTCGCCGAGCGTAGCGCAGCATGAGCTCCATGTCCGACCAGACGCTCGGCCAGTGAAGCAGAGAAAGAGGGACTTCAGCGCAGAGCAGAACGTCATCATCTGAGCGGAGGTCGAAAAGTTGCTGGAAGTCGGCCATATACGGGAAGTGCAATTCTCGAGCTGGTTGGCAAATGTGATGCTAGTCTCCAAGCCGGGTAACAAGTGGAGGGTCTGCATCGATTTCCGGGACCTCAATAGGGCGTGCCCGAAGGACTTCTACCCTCTGCCCCGGATCGACCAAATGGTGGATTCGACCGTCGGATGCGAGCTGATATGCATGCTGGATGCATATCAGGGTTATCACCAGGTGCCGCTCGCCCGAGAAGACCAGGAGAAAGTGAGTTTCATCACGGCGGACGTCACCTACTGCTACAAGGTAATGCCGTTCGGGCTGAAGAACGCGGGCACCATGTATCAACGGCTCATGAACAGAGTGTTCTGAAAGCAGATCGGGCGAAACTTGGAGGTATACGTAGATGACATACTTATTAAATCACTCCAAGCGGTCGACCTGTGTGCAGATATAGAAGAAACCTTCCGGACGCTGAGAATGTACGGAGTTAAGCTGAACCCCCATAAATGTCTGTTCGGGGCGAAAGGTGGGCGATTCCAGGGCTACATTGTTACCGAATGGGGCATCGAGGTGAACCCTAGCAAAGTGAGGGCGCTGCAGGACATGCCACCGCCCCGAAGCATAAAGGAAGTGCAACGCCTCACTGGACGGATAACAGCCTTGTCACGATTCATCTCTAAGACAGCCGACCAGAGTTTGCCATTCTTCAAGATTTTGCGACGAGCAACCAAATTCCAATGGGACACAGAGTGCGATCAGACTTTCGAAGAATTAAAGGTGTATCTGAATTCATTACCTGTACTAGCTAAGCCAGTCATTGGCGAACCGCTCCGTATCTACCCATCCTCGACCGAGCAAGTCGTCGGCTCGGCGCTAGTAAGGCAAAATGGCGAGGAGCAGCCTGTGTATTTCTTAAGTCATATCCTAAAGGATGCTGAGTCCCGCTGCAGTGGTCTCGAAAAGCTTGGATTCGCTTTAGTCCTCACCGCTCGGAGACTCCGGCCATATTTTTTGGCGCACACAATCATTGTCATGACGAACAGCCCTCTAGGGAGAGTCCTCCTCAACCCAGAGGCATCCGGACGGCTGATTAAATGGACTACTGAGCTCAGTGAATTTGATATTCAATACCAGCCCCGCACAGCAATTAAAGCGCAATCCCTAGCGGACTTCGTCACGGAAGTACAAAGCCCTGAGCCTGAGGCTTCCTGGAAGGTCTATGTGGATGAGTCATCAACTCGACTCGGGAGCGGAGTCGGCATTCTGTTAATCTCACCACAGGAGGAGCGGATGCATCTGTCCGTTTGGTTGGATTATCGAGCTACTAATAATGAGGCGGAATATGAAGCTCTGATAGCAGGACTGCAGGCCGCCCGACATCTGGGAGCCAGCCGACTGATTATCTTCTCTGACTCTCAGCTCGCCGCTCAGCAACTCTCAGGAGTTTTCGAGGTCAACAATGCAAGGCTCAAGCTCTACGTGGAGACCTTCGAAAGACTCAAGACCTGCTTTGGCGAGGTGGTCATGCAAAAAATTCACCGAGCAGACAACCAGGCAGCAAATGAGTTGGCAAAGCTGGCTAGTTCAATAACACCGATCGGCGCTCAACAGGCAATCGAACACATATCCTTAGTAGTGCATATTGATAGGATGGAGGGCCTCACGTTCCCCAACGACTGGAGGACGGCTATAGTAGAGTTTTTGTGGTCAGGAGCCACTCCGTCCGACCGGGATGAAGCCCAGCTTCTGAGAAGGAGAGCCGGTCGGTTCACCCTCATCGGGGACCAGCTTTACAAGAAAGCTTTTTCCCGGCCGCTTTTAAAGTGCGTCAGTTCGGAAGACGCGGAATATAAATTGAAGGAAATACATCAAGGATCTTGTGGGGGACACCCAAGCGGTCTATCATTAGCTAGGAAGATCCTGTTGGCCGGGTACTTCTGGCCAACTCTCCATGAAGACGCCGCTCGGACCGTAGCCACTTGTCTTTCCTGCCAGAAATACCACAGCTTCTCCCATCGATCGACGGAAGAGATGAAGGCATCGATGATATCCTGCCCGTTCGACCAATGGGGAATGGACATCGTGTGACCCTTACCTATGGCGACCGGGCATAGGAAGTTCCTACTGGTAGCGGTGGACTACTTCTCCAAATGGGTTGAGGCAGAGCCACTGGCCAAGATCACCGAGCAGATGGTCAAAAAGTTCATCTAGCAGCATCTCATATGTCGGTTTGGCATTCCAAGGAGGCTCGTGTTCGACAATGGACGGCAGTTTGTCGGACAAGAGCTCCAAGAATGGTGCGAAGGGTACGGCATCGAGCAACACTTCACTTCTGTGGCATACCCGCAGAGTAACGGACAAGCCGAAGTCGCTAACCGAGAAATTCTTCAAATTATGAGGGTTCGGCTCGACCACCTCAGAGGCAGCTGGGTGGACAAACTCCCCGGCGTCTTATGGGCACTCCGCACGACTCCTAAGGAAGGAACGAGGGTCACACCGTTCCACTTAGTGTATGAAGGAGAGGCGGTTGTGCCAGTAGAGGTCGGGATCGAATCCGATCGGGTGCAACAATACAACGCGGACAACACTGAGCGGAGGCAGCTGGAGCTGGATTTAGTAGATGAAGCGCGAGCTAAAGCAGCTGTTCGGCTAATGGCGTACCGGCAGAGAATGAAGCAAAATTACAATAGGCGAGTAATCCCCAGAGCATTCCAGGTCGGCGATCTAGTATGGAAGAAGGTGAAGCCAGTCGGTGATGTGAGCAACCTGGAGGCTCCCTGGGCGGGACCCTTCAAGGTCGTCGAGAAGCTCCGATCGGGGGCATACTACCTTGAAGATTAAGACGGGCGACGGCTGGAATGACCATGGAGCGCTAGTCACCTCCAACCGTATCGAGCTGGGTAAAAGGTGCGCCTGTGTAATTAATTGAGTGTATTCCCGTCCTACGCTATCCTTTAAATACAGGAATAAGATCATGAAAAGACATAACTAGTGAACGCCGAACGGCCGAGCTTCCTGAAGACCGTCGAGCAGCGACGTTAAACTCTAGGGTCGAAGCGGCGACCATAAATATCCCGCTCGGAAGACCGTCGAGCGGCGGCGTTAAACTCTAGAGTCAGACCGGCGACTATAAACCCTCCGGCCTGAAGACCGTCGAGCGGCGATGTTAAACTCTAGGGTCGAAGCGGCGACCATAAATATCCCGCTTGGAAGACCGTCGAGCGGCGACGTTAAACTCTAGAGTCGGACCGGCGACTATAAACCCCCCGTCCTGAAGACCGTCGAGCGGCGACGTTAAACTCTACGGTCGAAGCGGCGACCATAAATATCCCGCTCAGAAGACCGTCGAGCGGTGATGTTAAACTCTAGAGTCGGACCAGCGACTATAAATCTCCCGGCCTGAAGACCGTCGAGCGGCGACGTTAAACTCTAGGGTCGAAGCGGCCACCATAAATATCCCGTTCGGAAGACCGTCGAGCGGCGACGTTAAACTCTAGAGTCAGACCGACGACTATAAACCCCTCGGCCTGAAGACCGTCGAGTGGCGACGTTAAACTCTAGAGTCGAACCGGCGACTATAAACCTCCCGGCCTGAAGACTGTCGAGCGGCGACGTTAAACTCTAGGGTCGAAGCGGTGACCATAAATATCCCGCTAGGAAGATTGTCGAGCGACGACGTTAAGTCCCATAGTCGGACCGACGACTATAAGCCCCCGGTCCAGAATTCATGGAGCGGCGATCGAAAACATAACTTATAAATTGCCGAACGACAATTGGAGGGTCCAGCCTTAGCAACACAAAAGCCCCAGGAAACTTACGGAGGTGTTTTCGCAGTCAGCTGCCGAACGGGAACGTGAATATCGAGAGGCGCGGAATCACGAGCCACGCGGTCCAAATGCGCACAATGATTAGACAAGCAAACAGGGGCATAGAAAGATTCATTCAACAAATCTAGCCGAACGACGATTACAAAAGGGTAATATAGGCCGGACGACCAACATACATCCAAGACTTCACTCTAAATAATTAAAAATCTCATCCGGAATCGTGGTCAGAAGGTCGGCATGGTCGTGGACTGGAATAGTAAAGTCTTTAGGTAGCCGGCCTTTTTTCTTCAGATAGTCGGCCGTTGCGGTGATAGCTAGTTCAAACGCGTGGATGAGCCGAGCGCAGGCCTTCTCTACAAACTTCTCCGAGCGGATGTAATTCTGCTGCATGACAGCAACTCGACTCGGCTCGGCATCCTGATATTCTTTAAAGGCAGCTCGGGAGGCCTCTAGTGCGTCTTGAAGGGTCTTCAGATCACTCTGAAGAGTGGCCACCTCCGCTGAGCGTCCGTCCTTCTCAGTTGTCAGCAGGTCGGACAACTCGTTGACTTTCACCTCCAGCGCCCGGGCTTCAGCATTCTTTGCCTCCAGGTCGGTGATGGCCTGATTCTTCCTGTTGGTGGCCAATGTGATCTTCTTATCATATGTTTTGACTTGGGTCTCAAGCCGATCCACCTTAGTTTGCAAGCCCGAGGATCTGTGTCGCTCGACCTCTAGCAATTTGTTGGCCTTCTCCAGATCGGCCTTCAGCTCGGCGTAAGAAGGGCCTTGGAGAGGAGTCCCACCAGAGACCTTGAGCTTCTTGAATTCCTCCTCGAGGAAAGCTAATCGGTGGCAGACCGCTATACTCTCCACCCAATGCTGCGATTCGGTTAAAAATGTAAAGGATAGTCAATACCGAGCGGGGGATAAGAAGAAAAGGCTTATAAGAGTTACCCCGGTAGTTTGTTGCAGATAGCTGTTGCCGAGCAGCCCAGGTAGCATCACGCCAACGCGTGCTCGGGCGTCTGTGCGCGGAGGAGTCGACGAAGAACACAAAGCACTGTAGCTTCTCATTTAAACAGATCTCAGATTTGAATCGACGGCTGAGATTGATTCTGGGCTAAATCAATGGTAAAAAGTCATCCAAAATCTGATCCGAAGGTACTGATGTGGATCTAACGTCTGGATCTACTCTCCCGTAGGTCAGATCGATCAGATCATCACTGGATGGCTCAGATCGGCCCAGTCTTCATTGAACGGTCCAGATTAATTTGGCTTGATCAATGGCTAGATGAACTCAGATCTGGATCAAAACTTCTAGATCTTCATCAATGGCTCAGATCTGCTCCCCATTAGGTTGGATCGGCCAGATATTCAACGGATGGTACAGATCTCTCCTATTCTTGATAAACGGCCCATAATGTTTCAAAGCTTGATCTTCTCGTTTGAATTCCGATTCGAGCCCAATTTCAGTCCAAATAGATCCAAAACCAAGATCCTTTGATGTCTACAAAATAAGAATTAAATATTAGCATCAAATAACACCAAAATAAGATAATTTATAATTAAATCCAAAAATACACATAATGCATGAAATGTGATGTAACCATGATTTTATCTATGAACATAACATCAAAACCATGCATAAATGAATCAAAATAATGCAGTAAAATCATGGTTATCAAATCCCCCGCACTTAGTCTTGAACGTCACGTGCAAGTAAAGAAAACTAAAAATCACCTCCATAGAAATTTCCCTAGCAATACCTAGAAGATAGTAAAAAGAATTTAACTAAGACCATCTAAAAATCAAAAACAATCATGAATACAATCCAAACAATAATCAGTAGGTATGGTAATTTCAATCCAATTGAAAAAAATTAAGCAAGTTGCAATCTCACAAGATTTTTACCTATTCTAACTCTCACACTCAAAAATGTGTATAAGTGGAGCTCACTCAATGCAACTCACAACACTTCACTACCATAAGCTTGCTTATTTCTAATTCTCCACCACTATAAACATAGCATACATGAATCAAAAGGAATTTATCATCAAGAATTGAAATGGAATCAAAAAGAACAAGTGAAATGCATGAAATAGGCAAAAGAAAAGGTATTAATGAAAATTGAGAAGATAAGAGTATTGGAGGAATATACTTGATGAGTTGACCATTTTGATGTGAAAAGAGATGAATATCATTTGTCATTACTAATTCAAAATATCAAGTTAACCTCCCCTTCAATTTGAATGCAAACATAGAATCTTGATACTCTATCTTCACACTTGATACTCTTTTGATGTGCCACTGTTTTTCCTTTCTTCTTCACTGTATTTGCACTTCAATTCCACACTTGGAAACTCAAATAATCTTGAATCACCTTATGGAGAAGAGTTCCCTCCCCCACACCTAAAACATTGTCCGTCTCGGACAATAAAACACCACAACATAGAATCAAGCAAAACAAGCAAATGAACTCTGTAATTTGAATCTAGATTCAAATCTGTACTGCAACAAATTAAGTAAAGAAAATCTTATAAGACTGTAAGGGCAGTACCAAATCAAAACTACATTGATACTTCAATTTCAGAAATGGTATTGTTGAAATTGAGTAGTAATTCTGTAACTAAAATTTCACAACCACACTAATCAGATTCTGAATTCTGCACTCTGTAATTAATACTCTGTCCAGCAGCTTTGAACCATAGCCAGAATCACCAGGAAATCAGCACTTCACCGTTTTAAGCAGCTTAGTTCTTCAAGATTCTTACTATTCCGAACACTACTGCATTTCTGCTATCCAGCATTTTTTTTTAAAAAAAATCTTTGAAGGCCAAATACCATTTGTTGCACCTTTTGCAATGTATATCCAAAGGTCTTTCATTTTTCCAGCAGCCCTTTACTCATCACATTTCTTGTCCCAATTTGGCACACAATTGAAAGCTTCAGTAAAGGGTTAACTTAGCACTGAGTTCTTTGTCTTCAACTTCAGAACTCTAATGCCTTGTAAAATTCTGAAGAATGCAGCCTCAAAGTTTTTCACACCAAACTTGAAGAATCAGTATCGATAAGCAATTCAACAATTCTGAAGATCAGCAGAATTCATAATCAAGATTCTGTTTACAGGAATCAGCTTCAATTTGAAACAATTTTGAACAACAACAACATCAACACTTGGCACACAAGTAATGGTAACTGATACACCAATTCAGATTCCTTAAATTCTACAGATTTGATACTGTTTCTAATCCTCACCTTGCTGCCGGATTGTTTCTGAAAGCTGGAAATTCAAAAGTCTTTTGGTTCCTCATTCCTTAAGTTTCTCTTCTTCCAATCAGTTCATGAGTAATTCCCCTTATTTGTGTAAGTGTAAATTCGTGCAGCATCTTCCTCAGCAATTCAGATATTCTTAAATTGGAAAGAAGTTTCCCCATTTCATTGGCTTCCTTCTTTTGTTTCAACTTTTCTCTTCCACCTTCTATTCCAACAGCACAAGATCAGAACCGAAAACAGAACTGAAGCTGGCTTCATGAAAAGTTAAACTTGGAAGTAGACATCTTTTAGCACTGCACTAATAGCAATTGAATTCACCCTTATTCCTGATCTTGAATGCACCTTTTAGCACTGATCTTTTATCTGAAATATTCTGGTTTAACTTGATACAAATCCCAACTGCTGCTTAAGCATTTTAGCATTTGTAACTTCAGAATTATATGTACTTGTGGATACATTAGTTTCATTACTGCAAATGCTGCATAAATTTTCAGTCTGGATTCCATTACAGCAGGTTCATTTTTGGTTTCTTTTTCAGCCTTTCACCTCACTCCCTTACAACTATCAATACTGAATTCAGGTACTCAAAAAGTTTTGAATTAGAGTCCAGCATCTTACATTCTGATCAGCAAATAGATTGATACGTTTGTATCAATGCATAACTGATTTTCAATTTCTTTCCTAGCTTCTGTGGTTGCATTTCTGACTTCAACCTTCAAATTAGATTGTTAAAGCATTACATTCTAAGTGCACTTGGCAACTTTCAGCGGTGTACAGAGCTGCACAAGTTAATTTCAGCTTCACAAAAAATTACATTTAGCACAGAATCCATACAAATCTGAGCTTTAGTTCCTGCTCTACAAAATCAGCAAGTAAACTTGGCACAAAACAAGACCCTGAAGACTTTTGTTCCAACTGAATTCAGACTTCACAGAACTTGAGAAATTCATTTAGCATTAGAGTGACTTCAGTAAAATCAGTGTGTAGAATTCAGTAAGATTTCAGTTTTTTTTTTCCTCAACTTTGGATTTTTTTTATCAATATGTCACTGTCTAGCCATAAGAAATTTCAACACCTCTTCTTCTCTTGAACAATTCAATTGATGCTGTCCAAGATCAGTTTCACAGTTTTGATTCTTAAAATTCTAGATTTTAAGTCACATGATGTAGAAATCAAGTTTAGAAGACCTGCCAGAAGTGCTAAGAATTAATTCAAAGCAAGGCTTATTTGAATGAGCAGATCTGGATTTAAGAAACAGAATTCTGCAATTTCTGGATTCTGTTCATTCAACTAGTTTGATTCTTATGCTTGGATTCCGAAATTTCTGCACATATGCAAAAAGCAAAAACCCTCTTAACATAGCCAAATTGAATTCGAGTTACTCTCTTTGTGTGCCACTCAAGTTCTATAATTCTTCACAGTCATTTCTGATTTCTTTTCATATTCTTTGCAGTGACAATATGAATCTGCCATTTAATCTCCAAACTGCCCAGCATGATGTTTCAATGCTCCTTCATCTTGTCTCTATAGACCTTCTACAATGCATATCTGAAAACTTTCCCTGCAGATTGAACATCATTCTGTTATACATAAATTCCTGCTATCATCAGTAACAGTCCACTTGCTTCAATTCCTGCATTTAGCTCTGCAAACAAAATTTCAGCATTCAAAACCTTACTAAGACGTTGAGTGTATCACCATAGTATCAAATTCCAAAATTCCAAACTATTGGAGCTTGCTCTTTCCATGAATAAACTCAAAGAATGATTAGGTTTAGCATTCAATACAATGAACCCTCCATTCACCACTTCCTTGTACAGAAGGAATCTTAACCATGTTGGCACAAAAATACTACAAAATCAGCCCTTGTCTTCAAACCATTTCCTGAATTATAACTTGTGTACACTCCATAGCATCTAACATTGAACTCCAATGCATTCAAACTTATCTTTGAACATTCAATATTCCGGCCATCCAATCTCCATGAACTTTGATCATGTGTACCATCATCATACTTAAGATATTGAGCCATCATTAAACAATCTAACTCATCAAGATAATCATCCAAAACCCTCAATGGATGGACCAAGCAAAAGGGAATTAAAGGTTAAAATGCAATATGAGAATGCTTAAAGGTAATTGTTAAAGAAAATTGTGGAAAAATGAATTGGAATTTGAAATAGACAAAAGAAAAGAATTCATCCTTCCTTTCCATGCATACTTATGCTATTGTGACCTTGAAAAGAAGTAAAGCAAGTTCTAGAGTTCAATTGTTGTAAGTGCATGCCACACAAAGAAAATAATGGTGTATAGGCTTTAAATGATCCTCTCTAGGTAATTTTCTTGCAAACAAGCTCAATTGATCAAATTGGAATCCACTACCATTTTAACCAATATCATGTAAGAAAAACATCCAATCATGTCACATGACCTAAAATTGATGGTCAAATTTAAGAAACTTTTACCATCTTAGAAATATTACTTAGAAAATTCCCATGGTGACTTTTATTCAAATGAAATGCTATGTACTAACATAATGCAAAGTATGGAAGCAAATGTGGAAATAAAATGCAAAATGTAAAAACAAACTGCAAATGCAAAGTATAGAACCAAAGAAATGCATAACTAATTTATTAGAGAAAAACTAAACACAAAGCATGAATTAAAATACAAGAGCAAGCAAAATTGGAACTAACTCCCCTTTCATTCCCGGTGGTTGAAGAAGGTCTAGCAAAAGAAGTCACCCCGGAAGTGGAGTAATCATGGTTCCACTTAAATTCTTTTTATTCATCCTTTTTCCCTTGAAAACTTTTTTCGGAGGTCGTAGACGGTTCAGTTTTAATACCCACTCCGGAAGCTCATGTTCTCCTACAACATCAATAAAACAAAACACCTCCCACACACATGTGGGGTAAAAAGAAAATAGGAGAATATCAGTGTGGTTTAAAGATATTTCAATAAATGAATCACAACTAATAAAATCAACAAATGGTACCTCTATAAAATTCTCTGAAAAATTACACAAAATACTCACCTTGTCATCTTGAGAAGTACCTGGAGTGGTGATTGTTACCTCTTTTTCATCAAGAAAATGCTCAGACTCTAGTTCTGGTAAATGTACATCTTTATGTAGTGATTCCTGGGTGCTTGGCTCCATAGCATAAGTCCCTACACTTACATCCTCTATTCTTGGTGATTCTTGAGGTAATGCTTCCAGTAAGCATTCCCCTACACTTAAATCATCTTCTGCAACAAGACCTGCATCACTCATATCATCTAAAGCAACATCATCAGTAGATTCAGAAATTTTAACAACTACATCATCATCACAAATAATATTAGAAAATTCTTGTGAAGAAATAGAAGTAGTGTCAGGCCTGACAAGATCTCCACAATCCACCTCTTCACTGGCTCTTTGTGCTTGTAACTGATTAATAGATGATGCTATCTGATCTAACTGACTCTGTATATTCTGTATCCTTACAAATTGTTGCTCTTGGTGCTCTAACATTTGTTGCATAACCTCATTGCATTTCCACATTGATTCTTCAATTTGTTCTTGTGCATCCTCATACCTATTCCGCTGCTCCATAGGTAGGTAGGATTGATAGGACTGAGTCTGAGGCTGATAAAAATAATTCTCCATCCCATCTCCAAAATACTGATGATATGGATCCATGGTCACATGAATTTCCTGTTCTTACACTGAAACACTAGCAAATAAAATCAGAAAACTCAGGAACAAATAAAATCAACACATGAATATATAATCATGAAAGCAATCAAAACAACAATCCTAAAATTACTAAACATTGCATATTACAATTTCCCCGGCAACGGCGCCAAAATTTGATAAAGCGAATCTGTCACATCCGCTAATCAAATTGTACAAATGTATTTTCCACTGGACCCCTTAATTTTGCAATAACGTTGTAGTAACGAGCCCAGGATCGCTCTCGAGGAATCAACAGTATGATGTAATCTAGGATTGTCTTTTTATTCCTATTTTTTGGGTTTTCGATATAAAAATGGAGTTGGGGGTTTTAAAGCTTTGAATATAAATCTACAAAGGAAAACACAGCAGTAAAGAAATTAATCTAAAGCATAAGAGTGAAACCTAAACAAATGAAATCTACTTGTGTGCCAACAATCAAACCATAATGCATTGTCACCCTACATTATAATTAAATCATCAACACACATCAAACGAAGATTGAAATAAGAAGACTCAAGTAAATCTGATCTAAAACAAGATGTAAACCCTAACTTAGAACTTAAACTCTAAACAATTAATCAAGCACAACTTAACTCAAATTAAACTACAACAAGGTAATGAAATACTAAATTACTTGCATAAAACCATAACAACCATTAAAAGAAACAAGTTCTAACTATAAAACAGTAGCAAAAAGAACTATAATGAAATAAAAACCAATCCTCTCGCAATCAATCTAACAAGCTCACACTCTTGCCGTCACACAAGAGTGCCAAAATCGAAACCACCCAATTTCGGACCTCAATGAATACTCTCAGTAGCATATCAACTCGAGGAAGGTTCAGCTACACTGACGGACCACCCCCGGCGAGCTAAGAACAACTCGGAACCCACTCAAGTGCCGAAAATATGGAAATCTGCTAATCTGGATCTCTGGATCTGGAGTGGAGCTGTGGATGGCAGATGGGCATCGGATGGAGCTCAGGAACACCGACGGACCACCTCCGAGTGTTTCTGATGGACGGAGATACCGTAGATTGGAGGACCACCTCCAAATCTCGGTGGGAACAGAAAATCGCAGAAAAGAGAATTACGTCGGAAGGAACACCTGCCGGCGGCTCCAGATGATCGGGATAAGCTGCTGTGGAGGTTATCCACCGAGGTTGAAACTTGAAGGGATGATCGGAGAAAGGAAAGGTGGTCGGAATCCTGAAGAAAACTCGCGGGATGCGGCGCTGTGCGCGGAGGAGTCGACGAAGAACACAAAGCACTGTAGCTTCTCATTTAAACAGATCTCAGATTTGAACCGACGGCTGAGATTGATTCTGGGCTAAATCAATGGTAAAAAGTCATCCAAAATCTGATCCGAAGGTACTGATGTGGATCTAACGTCTGGATCTACTCTCCCGTAGGTCGGATCGATCAGATCATCACTGGATGGCTCAGATCGGCCCAGTCTTCATTGAACAGTCCAGATTAATTCGGCTTGATCAATGGCTAGATGAACTCAGATCTGGATCAAAACTTCTGGATCTTCATCAATGGCTCATATCTGCTCCCCTTAGATTGGATCATCCAGATATTCAACGGATGGTATAGATCTCTCCTATTCTTGATAAACGGCACATAATGCTTCAAAGCTTGATCTTCTCGTTTGAATTCCGATTCGAGCCCAATTTCGGTCCAAATAGATCCAAAACCAAGATCCTTTGATGCCTACAAAATAAGAATTAAATATTAGTATCAAATAACACCAAAATAAGATAATTTACAATTAAATCAAAAAATACACATAATGCATGAAATGTGATGTAACCATGATTTTATCTATGAACATAACATCAAAACCATGCATAAATGAATAAAAATAATGCAGTAAAATCATGGTTATCAAACACTATGAATTTATTTTAGTGATCGATAAAATTTTTTTTACAGGACTAGACTTGTTACCTTCAAGATTAGCCGATTCGAAGAGTTCGATATCTAAATTACGTTAAAAAAAATAAAGGATTTGCCCCTAGGCTATATATGGTGCGATGATAAACTATGAAACGGACTCCCTAGACAATAGACTTTAAATCTCACCTATTACATTCAACGAGGTTGAATTTCTTAGACGCTAAATCGTCTGTGATGCTATATGTATGCTATGTGATTTATTTTAAAAAAAATTATCGAGTTGAGTTTGTCGATAAGATTGTTAAGGATTTTCTTAGAATGAAATTAAAAATATGAGACGTTGGTGCTTTTTGGAATTTATCCGATAAAAACGTAGAGAGTCCGACTCCTAGATTAGTTTAGCCCAAGTCCCTGGATTATTAAAAAACAATGGTCTATTTTCAAAAATTAGTTGATAAAATGTGAAGATTTGAATTATTTAATAATAATAATAATAATAATAATAATCAGAAAAATGAGGAGGACTATACTTCTTTCCAACAGACTACTATGAGGACGAACATCGACTATCCTTTACAAATGAATTTTACAGTGTGCCCATGTGGATAAAAATTAAAATAACAATGAGTATTTATCTTAATCACTTGTAGCGATTGTGTACCTACGTTACGTGAGCTAGACCTATTAAATTGAATAAAGATGTGTCAAACACATGCAATAGTATAATGTTGAATTTCTCCTTATAAAAAATTAATTTAATATTATACTTGCTAGACCTATTAAATTGAATAAAGGTGTGTCAAACTAATGCAATAATATAATATCGAACTCCTCCTTATAAAAAATTAATTTAATATTATACTTGATCTTAGTAACAAAAACTTAGAAGTATGTTTTCAAACACGATCCAAAGTATGTTTTGTATATTTCTAATTGATTAATGAGAAAAAAATATCAATAATATATAGTCTCGAACTCTGGATTAATTGATTAATGAGAAAAATTTCTAATAAAACGCTGCAGCTGAGTCTTGAACCCTAGATCACTGATTAATGAGAAAAAATTTTAATAATAAATTACAACTGAGTCTTGAACCCTAGATCCTTGATTGATATGTTTATAGAAATTACTAATAATCCACAATGAGGATGGACATCAACTATCCTTTACAAATGAATTTTAATTTGCGGAGTGCTCGTGTATATAAAAATTAAAATAACAATGAGTATTTATCTTAATTATTAGTAGTGATCGTACACATGTGTTACATGAACTAGACCTATTAAATTGGATAAGGGTGTGTCAAAGCTATGTAATAGTGTAAGGTTGAACTCCCCTTATAAAAAATTAATTTAATATCATACTTGATCTTAGTAAAAAAAAATTAAGAAAAATATGCTTTCTAACAACGTCGATCCAATATATTTATCGAAACTTCTTTGCTCGTGGTGTTACAAATATGCTAAGATGTGTGACTAAAGTGAATTGTAGATTTCTAATTAATTAATGAGAAAAATTATCAATAATACGTCACAGCTGAGTCTCGAACTCTGGATCTCTGATTAATTAATAAGAAAATTTTCTTATAATACACCGCAACTGAGTCTTGAACTCTAGATCACTAATTAATAAGAAAATTTTTCAATAATAAATTATAACTGAGTCTCAAACTCTAGATCCTTGATTGATGTGTTTATAGAAATTACTAATAAATCGCAATGAGAACGGACTTCGACTACCCTTTACGAATGAATTTTGCGAAGTGCTCATGTACATAAAAAATTAAAATAACAACGAGTATTTATCTTAACTACTAGTAGCGATCATGCACATGTGTTAAGTGAGCTAAACCTGTTAAATTGGATAAAGGTATGTCATACGGTCAGACCCATACAATAGTGTAATGTTGAACTCCCCTTTATAAAAAATTAATTTAATATCATATTTGATCTTAGTAAAAAAAATTGAGAAAAATATATTTTCTAACCGCACTAATCCAAGGTATTTATCGAAGCTTCTCTGCTCGAAGTGTTGTAAATTCTAAGATGTGTGACTAAAAAAAATTATAGATTTCAAATTGATTAATGAAAAAAATTATCAATAATACGTCATAACTAAGTCTTGAACTCTAGATCGTTGATTAATGAAAAAAATTCCCAATAACAAATCGCAACTGAATTTCAAACTCTTGATCTCTGATTGATGCATTATAGAAATTACTAATAAACCTTTAAATATTTTCAATGTAAAAAAGAAAAAAAAGACATTAACATAATTTAATTTTAGGTTTCACCGAAAAGTTAGTTAGTAAATGGAGCATATTTTTAATAAAATAGTAAAATTTATCTTTAAAATAAAATAATAATAATAACAATCCACTGTACATTCCATCTGGATTGATGAGTCCTCGAGGCTATGGTGTTACAGTAAGACATCTAAGTTGTCACTCATATATTCACAGTTCGATCTTTAGTTATGGCATATTTGTAGAAATTTTTCCTCCAACTGAAACGCGCAATCAACTGATGTTGGACTTCTGAATTAGTCACTATGTACATTTCTCGATTTACTCAGATGATCGATGGAAATACAATTCTATGGACTAAATCAATCATCTTAGAATTAATCAATGAGACTAATTAGATTTATTATTATTTTATTATTATTATTTTCGATCGACCCATTCAACCGACTAAAAGGATTGCGAATGAACATGCTCAGAATCTCAAACCACACAGGTAGAGGGGGCCAAGGCACTGCCCGCATTAATTAATCGGTTTTGTCTGTGAACACAAAATTGTGGACGCAGAGAGCTCAATTCCAACCTCATCTTACATACAGTAAATGAATGAATGAATGCAGCAGCAGCGGAGCAGTTTGGCTGATGTGTGAAAGACTGGTCAAAATGCTGAAAGGCAGGAGGGCAGAGATCCCAAGGAGGAAGAGGAGGAGCTGGGGGGTGGTGGTGGACCTAGCCCTGTCTTTGTCCCTCTGCTGACTCCCTCGACTCGGTATCGCAATAATCAAGTTTAGCGTATTTGATTAAAAAAATCGAGTTGGACGAATTTATTTGATTAGTTAGTGAGAAAAGGATCTTTATAAATTTATTACTGTGTGATTTAATAGTTACGAATTTGAGTTGCATAAACCGTCTTTTGTAATTTTAAAATAAGACTACGTATAATAGAATTAATATGATTTTATCCTTACCTCTCTACAAGACTATGAGATTGATCGTGTGAGATGTCTGGGACTAACATATGACCTTTTAGTCGGTTCAAAGAATTAAATACTTGGATTAAAAAAAATCTAATCCTTCCTCAAGATCTTAAATTGACGAAAGTACAATTTAAGTCATGGAAACCGTCTATTATATTATAATCCAGCATAAGATTATATATACTAGATCCAATATGATTTGATCTTTTCTTGAAATCCTAAATTGACAAGAGTACGAGTTTGATCTAAGAAATAATCTATTGCAATGCAAACTAAAACTACATATGATAGGTCCGATGTGGTTTGATCCTTTCTCGAGATCCTGAATTGATGGGAGCATGGGTTCAAGTTACGAAAATAGTATATTGTAATACAATATAAGACTACATACAATATAATCAACGTGGTTCAATCCTTTCTCCAGATCTTGAATTGATGAGAAAACGGGTTCGAGTTACATAAATAATCTTTTGTAATGCAGGATAAGATTGGTTGCATACAATAGATCGAATGTGCTTCGATCCTTTCTCGAAATGGGAGCATGAGTTCAAGTAGTAAAAATAGTCTCTTGTAATGAAAGATAAGACCGCGTACAATTGATCCAATATAATTCGATCCTTTACCGTGATCTTGAATTAATGGGAGTATGATTTTTCAGTCATAGAAATAGTCTCGTATCTTATGAAACTGTGTATAATAGATCTATTTGATCCTTTTTCAAAATCTTGAATTAACAAAAACTTCATGTATCAGGCTGCAGATTAATTAATTAGTGAACTTGATAAATTATATGTGTTTAAGTTTATTTATTAAATTTAAAAAATTATACAAGCTTCAGTTAATTAAGCTGGTTGGTTAATTATATTTTGTCTCTTCCTTGCTAGGTGCAGCAAGCTTGGAAGGCATCTCTTGAACTTTGAACTTAGTGCAGCGGTGGCCCTGGTGCAGTGGGACTATTGCCGGGAGGAAGCCGATCGACTGGGTGACAGCGACGTCCAACCTAACCACCCAGCCGGAGTTTTGGACCTGTCTCATGGAGCCCCCCACAAGGGAGGAAGATCTTGAGATTTTATGATTCGGGCTCTGCCCCGTGACTTGGTTTCATGATCAGCAGACCTACGTGCCAGACTGGCATGTTCGCTCTTTGGTCGCCCGAGCCTGACTTCTTGATCTGCACTCGAGCTCATCTCATTAAGATTGCCCCCCTCTAAATGAAAGCAAGTTATAACAGGGACATAAATAATAAGCGAATCTTAATCAAAACTCTCTCGCATAGCTTAGGCTCTAGGGGCCAACAACATTCCTATTTCAAATTCTCATCCAAAAATATGAATCCTTAGTCTCTGTAATGAGATGTTTCTTATTACATTCTACTCGTCTATTTTAGGGTTCTACAGTCGAAGTCTAACTTAAACATGGGAGGGAGGAGCTTTGCCAAATCATTTTGACACATAAAAAAAATCATCACGCAAGACACCAACCCCCCTCAAAACCTGTCACTGCTAACCCTAAATGCCAGCCCCATTCCTCCCCCTTCACATCTTAACAAGCAATGTCAAATAACATCACCAACAATTTTAACTTTATCTACATGCAAGCTTGGCATGCTAATATTCATTAGCAAATTTAATGTTTTGTTTCATAAAAATTTGTTTAGGTTCAATTAAATGAATAATATTTTTAAAAAATATTTATTAAATTAAATAGATAAGTTTAAATTTATATGGATTCAGATTTGATCTTAAGACATATTGAAGCAAATACATATGCATGTTTCAACTACGCTAACTCATGAGAGCGATTATGACTTGTTCATTATTATAGTAAAAGGTAATTACACTCATCTTAGACGCTCCTCACATCCAGTCCTGAAGTTATATAAAGGGAGATAAATTCCGAGATCTATTTATAGTCAACCGCCAAATGGTTAAGGGTGAAAGATTGCGACTTGTTCATTCTATCAAAAAAGGTGATTACTGTTCGTGCAGTTTGCACTAATAATCAAATTCAAATTTTGATGTATGACAAAGGTTAAAGTTAGACCTGTGATTTAACATATTTACTAAGTATGCAGATCTGAAAGACTTGATGGACTTGATATAAGGCTGAAATCTAGTTAGGTTGATAACTAGCACAGGAAGACCGGATAGGTTAATATCTAGCAAGAAGTACAATTAGGTTTGTAGGACCCCACAATTGATTGAAGTCCAGATGGGGCATCTAGCAGAAAAACATGGTGGGTCAAGAGTCGAGTAAGTCGTCGAATGGTAAGTGAAGTAAGTATTGGAAGAGAATGATCCAGTGAGGACTAGCCTAGTCGGGTTGTAGGCGCTGGCCCAACTTAAATCCATTATGGAAGTCTAAGTTGAGACGATAACTAGATCCTGGTGAGACACGATCAAAGTCATAAATTGATTTTATTTTTAATGTGCTAACTCTGTTTTACATGGTATTTTTTAGTATTTGGACTAATGTGTCTTATAGGAAATCGAAGCTGCAAGTAATTGGCTAGAAAAATGATTTCCAAGTGCCCCAGGAGGGTCCAAGCTCCCGGAGTTTCAAGCGCCCGGAGGTTCAAGCGCCTGGAGTGGGTTTAGGAGCCTGGATTGAGCCAAACCCAGCCACACGTACAATTTAGTTGGCGCACTTAGATTGGCCAACACATGTCAGTGTTCAGGTGCTCGTGGTTGGATAGTGGCAAGACGAATATAGTTTCACTGAGGTACAGCCACGTCAGAGGTCCAGGCGCCTAGAAATGCCTATACAAGAAGTTTTGACCAACAGCTCCAGGAGGACAATTGCTCTGACTTTTGTACTCATGTGTTTCTCTGAGAAGCTCTCCATGGCACCAAAAAATTGCTCCGATAACCAACACTCAAGTTACTACTCTACTTGTTGTCGGTATATTTTGGTTATTACTTTGTACTTAAAATATTTGTATCAATTCAAGTTCATAGTGAATTGCTCAACGAAATCACTCATTGAATCTCGACCTTAGAGTACGAGTCGTCGAAGGCTTCGAACCAAATAAACCCAACTTGTGTTAGCGTTTGATTTTCTCTCTTCATTTTCATCTGCGCATTTTTTATTTTCACGAAAAAGTGAAACAATGACTCGCGCTATTCACCCTCCTCTAGCGCTTTACAATCCTACAATTACACTCATCTCAGAAAACCCTTACAAGTCGTCCTATAGGGTCAGCTTATAGTTGAATTATTATGACCTGTTCATGAACAATATTCGCATATAAATTTTATGAAGCATGTTCATCAATAAATTCTCATCAAGATAAATAAATTTAAATTTTTTAAAATGAACGTATAAACTTGTATTATCAAGTTTAATAAAAAAAGCAAGCAAACTAAAATTGTAAAAATTTTAAACTATTAAACAAGTTTAAATTAATAATTTAATAACATATAAATCAATCAAACTCACTTATAAAAAAAAATAAAGTCGAGTTTAAATAATTATTTTAACAACTTGATTCATTTTAGACTTGATGTAGCCCGAGTAAACATGATTGAGTCGTCGCCCTACTCGGCCTTGTACATTGGCTGATGCCTTCCATAGCAACATGGCCCCACCAAGCCCCAACCTCCTCTACCTGCATGGCTAGAGTGGTTCCTAGACAACAAGAAATCCTGGCCGAACATCCACTACTGCAAGACCAACCCTAGCGAGGTTACCTACCTGGAAAGAGACATTTGGATAATGGATCGACAGTGCCAGGAGTATGGACCAACGAGTCTCACCCCTAATGTGATATCTCGTGCATGCTACATACCGACGAGCGATGCTTCACTCGTGCAGTCGCACACATGGTTCACCTAGGGCTCGCGTATCAACTTACATGGACCTTCCACCGTTGCGGCTATATAAGACTCCGCAAGTGATGGTATGGTTTCTTCTCTCACATGAAGGTTGTTCTTCTTCGTCTTCTTTCGAGCTCTTTCATTCTCTCATACAAGCACGCGAGTCTCACATCTCGACCCAGCACTGACTTGACCATTAGAGGGGTCACGCCAGCAATGCCAACCCCAATTGACGTACTTTGATTCGCAAGACATCGAGAGCAGACCCATTGGAGATGGATATCATCGTAGCTCCAAAGGAAGAAGGAGAGGATAACTCTAAAGGAAGAAAGAGAGGAAGAACTCGAGCAAATGAAAAAGGAGACGATCAAGACTTGATTTGATTTAACTTAGTTACCTTATCAATTAAATTTGAACATTATAAAATTTAACTTGACTAGACTAGTTTACACTAATTGT
The DNA here is from genome assembly GCF_018446385.1 of Zingiber officinale. NCBI lineage: Eukaryota > Viridiplantae > Streptophyta > Magnoliopsida > Zingiberales > Zingiberaceae > Zingiber > Zingiber officinale. Next base: position 110,188,868 of record NC_055989.1, on the reverse strand, counting down.
TAAAGGTGGACTTTGTTTAGGCGCTGAACGAGATCTTATGTGCTACAATATTAATATTTTAATTATGATCAATACTAATAATATTATATTATAACTACACTTCATAAAAATTTTATCTATGATCATTGTAGCAATTATGAATACTAACTACTACAAAATAAACAATTTCCAATAATACTGATTAATATTATATTACAGTAGTTACAAGATCATAATGGTTATATACTTATAATCATCATCTTTGATCAAACTGATCAATATTATATTGTAATAATTATGATTCATAATTGATACAATATATAGTTTATTTCTAATCAATACTATATTGTACCAACTACATGCTTATAGTTATTGCAATTGAATGGTTGTACCAGCTATGGATCATAACTGTTATAATAATATAATAACTATAAAATCATAATTGTTAAAATTATATGGCAACCATAATATTTCAAACTTAAAAATATTTTCGAGAGTTAAAATAGGAGATGTTATTTTAATAATAAATAAAAAATAGAGACCCGCATATTTTGACTATTTCAATAAAAAAAATTGCCCTTTTACTTTTGCGGGTGTATCCACAATCGTGGACACCCTCAAGAAGCTTTTTCAATGTCACGTCAATGTCACATCAAAAGTAAAGACCCTATATATCTCTCCACTATAAAAAAAACCTCTCAACAACTTCTTCAACTTCCTTGTGGCAAGTCCTATATTTTTTCATTTTATATATATTTCTTATCTCTCCTTCATATTTTACCTTATATATAATTAATTTTTTTAAAATTTAAATCCATAAATTGCTAACACTCGGAATAACATTAATAATTAAAAAATTACATAAATACTACTGATACGGTGCACAATGGAAGGGTCCGATAGTCAGAAGTCAAGGGGACGTGGCAGTCAGAAGTCAAGGAGATGTGGCAGTCAGAAGTCAAGGGAGCATGACAGTCAGAAGTCAAGGGGGCGTGACAGTTAATATACGGAGTAGGACGACCCGGGGCCATCCGGCGTATAAAGTCAGGGCGGAGTCTACCGGTCAGGAAACCAGGTCTGCGGCATGACGCGTGATCAAGGCGAAGCCTGACTTGTCTTCACCGATCAGGTTTCCTCAAGCTAGCCCGTGTAAACGGACTTGTCATTCTCGGTCTGGTCTAAATCATAAAAGCAGGAAGAAAGGGACTCCGATCGCACCCCTCCATCCATCCAGTTTGTTCATCAGCACTTAGCGGACCGACTCGGGCTACCTCGATCACACCCGGGCAGGATAGAAGGTGCTACGCGATAACATGTCAGGGAATTTGTAACCACCTGTCAGAGAATAGCTATTGCATATTAGGGAATATTCCAACGGTTGAGGTCATCTGCAAATAAAACCTTCCTCCAGTCTATAGGAGTAGGACACGTGTCCTCCACCACCCAACAAAGTCCTAACACTCGACACCCTCTGGCAAGGATCAGTCTCCAGAAGATATGCACTGTCATATAAAAAGAGACTTCCTCTCCCCTGCGTAGGTACGCTCACTCGCACACTTGTCTCTTACTTTTCTTCTTCCTTCGTACACTTTTCTTCTGGGAAAAAAATACCTGACTTGAGCGTCGAAGGACATGCTCCGGGGACTTTTTCCCTGATTCTTAGCCTCTAACTTTCCGTGTGCTTGTCTTAGTGTGCGCAGAGTTCTAGTATCGCTGGCTCAAGCCCAGCAGTCCTTCAGGGCCACGTGGGAGTCCGTTCTCTAAAGCCCGTACGACTGCAGCATCACAGTCTCCTCCCCGCCAACGCTTGCGACACTTCATTTGGTCTTCATCCGACTCAAATTCCGGACAGGATCAATTACCATATATCAAATAAAAAATATCATTATCACAATTAATAAATTATTTTTTTACTAATTACAACCGTAGTGTGCCTAGATATGTTCAACCAAGTTGGCTCGAAGTTGATGATGTAATTGATTATCACATAGCTCGCAATTTCTCCGGAGGTATTCTTGAAATACTTGGGTGGAGATTTGAAATATTTGTGACGGATGATCTCCTTCATCAACTGACCAATTCACTACTGCATCTCCTTCATTCTCAATAATCATATTGTGCAAAATGATACATGTATACATGATATCATTAAATTATCCTTGTACCAAAATTGTATTGGACCTCTCTTATCATTGCCCATCAAGATTGGAGCACTCTAAATACCCGCTCGACATCCTTTCTCACGACCTCTTGTTGTTCCTTAAATAATTTTCTCTTGGGATCCTGAGGGCACGGAAAGCTCTTAACGAAAGTAACCCATTCCGGATATATCTCATCGGTCAGATAGTATCATTTTGTATATTGTGCATTGATAACCATAAAAATAACCTCAGGTGCATTTCCTTATAAGACGTTGACTAAAGGTGATTCATTAAGCACATTAATATCATTGCGCGACCTTGTAATCCCAAAAAAGACATGTCATATCCATAAGTTTGTAGATGCGAATGCTTCAAACACAATTATTGGAACGTCATGATCTCCCCGAGTAAACTGGCCTTTCCAAGCGACGGGGTAATTTTTTCATTGCCAATGCATATAATCAAAACTACCCAATATGTCAGGGAAGCCATTACTCTACTCATGCATTTTAAGCAAGTGTTCGATATCAACATCATTAGGTCTTCTCAAATATTAAGCCCCAAACACTTCAATTACCTATCGACAGAAGTTGAATAAGCATTGGATGACAGTTGTTTCAGCAATCCATAGGTACTCATCATAATGATCAGTAGGGGCTCTATATGCCAATTGACGGATAGCTGCTGTACATTTCTGAAGTGGTGACAAATCTTTTTTTCCCGTCATATTGGCCTTCTATTGAAAATATTTTGAATGATTTTTCAAGGTATCGACTATAAAAAGGTATAACCCTCTTTGCATTCGGAATCGGCGCTGAAATATATTATCATGATATATTGGCTCATCAGAGAAATAATCGTTAAAAAATGAGCATATCCGACTTCACGATCCTGATTTAAATACCTTCTCCTCTATGTTCTGTCGAAAGAACTTTGAACTCTTTGACGTACCATTTGTTTTGTTCATATAGCCGGAGCATTCTTTGTTCATCTATATCCTCCGCATCTTCTTTCAATTGATTTATCCATAATTTGTGGAGTATAGATCGATTTAGATTTTAAATTATCAAATCTTATAAGATATGTTCGTGGTGGAAAGAAATAAAGAATTGAAAAAATGATAAGAAGAATGATGTATCAAGAGTATATTAATAGATTTTTTTTTAAATAAAAAAATTTAATCGTTGAATAACCGTTCTCAACGGTTCAATTTAAACATTCATTAAAACGTTCAGTAACACTTAGGGTGCGTTTGGTACGTGCGTTTTTTATTTTCATTTTCTGAAAAATGTGTGTTTTCTAGAAAACAGAAAATGATTTTTTGTCGTTCTCTGTTTTTTTTAGAAAACGCTGTCTATTTTTTTTAGAAAACAGGCACGAAAAATGTAAATCAAACACTATTTTTTAGAAAACATGCATTTTTCAGAAAATGAAAATGAAAAACACAGGTACCAAATACATCCTTAATTTTTTAAATATTTTAATATTTTTATTTTGTAAAGAAAAATAGAAAAATAATTAAATTTCAACGTTGAAACATAAAGCTCTGGACGTTGATGGGTGTGTTGTTTTATTTATAACAATATTAAAAAATAATTTTAAAAAAATACTACAGTTGAGTGGCTCCACACACAAGAAGTTGCCTCGTCATTTGAGGGACGGATGGAGGGAGGTTCGTCTCCCATGCCACATCTCCAGTGGGACCACTGGAGATGTTTTTATGGGTCCCACTGGAGATTTTTTCCAGTAACCTTTTGTTATAAAAATTTCAGAACTCCTACTGATGGAATCGATATTAGAGGGATTGTTAATATAATGAATCTATATTTTTTTTTAGAACTCCCACTAAGATATTATTATGATCTTATTACAACCTTGTAACTCTGATAACCCTTTCCCATAAAACCAAAATTTCAAATCCGAGGGATCAAAATTTGAATGTCAGCAAAATCAAATATCCTATAGATCAACCTGTGGTTCAGGTTTATTAAATAGATTAACTATGAGAAAAATTATCTATTTTTAAAATTAGTCACGTAAAATTTAGACACTTAGAATCTTAGTTTATATAAAAATAAATTAAACAAAAAAAAACCTTGAAATAAGCACGCTGTTTATTAGTTTATAGCTCGTCATCATCGCATGACTGAGCGGGCACAGTGCACTTACCTTAATCATCCCCTCGAGCTTCCAGTTTCCTAATCTTTAAATGGAAAAATAGTTTGAGAATTAACACATGTCAAAAATGTTTTTTTTTTTTTTGCAAATTAATTTTGTTTGGAAATGCAATACAATCTTGTATATTTTTATTAGATTTTCAGTAAATCTTTTTTTTTTGCCATTAAAGGAAGCCCGCGTATCCCTTTCTTTATAATTATAACCATCGCTGCCCGCCCCTTTCTCTCTCTTCTGATTGAGGAAGAGTCGGGCGGGGAGGCAGAGAGAGAAACTGCGGCGGCGCCTTTGGTCTCGGTCAGGTCGTCCATGCTCCGATTTGTGTTTCCCGGCGCGGGGAAACGCACCTGACGATGGCCCTCTCGCCTGGCCTGCTCTCCGACTCGTCCAACCTCCTCTGCCTCGAGGACGCCGACGACGAGTGGGCCCCGCCATGCCGCGCCGCCGCAGCCGCTCTCGCGGACGGCCAAGGCTTGGCCACTCTGCTCGCCGTCGAGGCCGGGCACGAGCCACCCGGCGCCGCCCACTTCGTCGCCGGCCCCCTCCTCGCCGCCGCGCGCAGCGACGCCGTCAAGTGGATCCTCAAGGCATCCGATCCGCTTCTCCTACTCGATCGTCTCCATCTATTGAAAAATGTGGGTTGAATTGCTTAATCGATTTGTGTAGGTGAACGAGTTCTACCGATTCCGGGCAGCGACGGCGTACCTCTCTGTGACCTACCTCGACCGATTCCTCTCTTCCCATTCGATTCCGGTGAGTTCAATCAATCGCAATCTTCGGTCAATCGCCCGCCTCTATGCTTGATTACTGATCGAGACATCGATCGATTTGGTTGGATTCGAAAATGGAAGGCGGTGGAGAAAGGGGGCGAAGTGTGGCCGATGCAACTGGTCTCGGTGGCGTGCGTGTCGGTGGCGGCGAAGATGGAGGAGGTGCGCGTTCCGTCGCTGCTCGACCTTCAGATCCTGGACCCCGGCTACGTGTTCGACCCCTCCACCGTCCGCCGCATGGAGCTCCTCCTCATGGCGGCCATCGGATGGCGGATGCGCGCCGTCACGCCCTTCGACTTTCTCCCCCACCTTTCCGCCGCGCCTTGCCTCCTCTCCCGCGCCGCCGGCCTCGTCCTCTCCTCCCTCCGTGGTATCCACAAAGAACCCTTTTTTTCCGCAATATTACGAATGCAAACTAATCCGTTCTACTTTCGAAGTGGTGGATTTCCTAAGCTTCCGGCCGTCGGAGATCGCTGTGGCATCCGCGCTCTGCGCGGCCGACGATACGGCCGATGCCTCCGCCGGGTGCGGCGGCGATTCGTCGAGCCGTTCCGCCGAATGGGCGAGCAAGGTATATTTTTGTCTTGTAACTGTCCGCTTCCCTTCACTCCGGTAACAATCACCCCCCATTCCTTATTCTCTTTTTTCCTAAAATAATATAATAAAATAATAATAATAATAATAATAATAATAAATTCTAAGTCTTACTACAAGCAAATGGGGGTGATGGCACCGGCAGTGATCGGACATCGAATTTGGCGCGGAGTCTTGCTAACTTTCCTTAGTCAATTGGGACAGTAAATGTGCACTGGCAAAAAAAAAAACATCTTAAAATATTTAAAATAAATTATCTCTTTTCCCCCCTTTATTTTAAAAAATTCTCATGCCATTTTACATCTTTCGAGGGCAGGAAGCGGTGAGCCGGTGTCGCCAGCTCATGGACGACTATCTCCTCGACACGTGTCCGTCGGCGTCCCGGTCGAAGCCCAACCCTCCCTGCTCTACCTCGGCGTCTCCTCTGGGGCCTCCATCGGCGAGCCCAGTCGCCATCCTCGACGCCGCCGCCGCCGCCGCCGCCGCTGTCTCAGGCTGTAGCAGCTGCGACTCCGCCGCGACCGCCAAGCGCCGCCGGCTCGGCGACAACTGTACAGAGAGAGCTTAAGCGCCGATCACTAAATTCGCCCTTTCGGATATTAATTGCCGGAAATTCTGAATTTCTCGTAATAAACTCACCGTTGTCGTCGTCAAAGCTTTACGATGAGCGAATTGCAATTTTCGATAACTTCGAGGTGCAAATCGAATCTTTCTCTTTTGTTTCCAAATTCCCGGAAACGTAGGGGGGCATCAGATTTCGGGGACCAGCAGCAGCCTCCCACGTGGCAAACCGCCTTTGGGCCCCGCGACATACATAATATAATATGATTGGGGACCAGCTGGGGCATCTTGACCGTCCGCGCTCGAAGAACAATCGAGTCGGGGCGTACGATAGGACGTCTCTCAATCTTCGCGCCGCAGTTGGACTTTCTCATTGAATCAATCAACCGATCGAATTTAATGCGGCAACATGGGGCACACAAAGTCATTGATCTGACGGGAAGAGGAAATGACAGATTGTGTCTTCCAGCTGTATGATTTGTCTCTCACAGACACAGCAGGCAACCAGGTCCAGACCCTCAAACCACAATCCTCGAAGTAACAAGATCACTGGCATTCCCTCCTCCCTAATTCCAACTATCGTTTCGCTCGAACGGATATTATTATCGGTTCCTAGGGGCAGGGCCGGCCTTGATATTTAGAGACCCTTGGCGAAAAGAGAAAATAAGGTTTTATAATTTGTTTTTACTAACACATAATTTAATAGAGTTTAATAATAAAATTTTAAAAATAATATATTCTATTTAAAATATGACAAACTCCATACAAAATATATTTATTAAGGTTCTTCAAAAAATATAACATTATACAAAATATATTTTCCAAATTTCTCCAAAAAGTACACTCCCTACAAATACGAAAACAAAACAAGTATCAAATAATTATTGAAAAAATCTAGATCTTCTAACATTTTGGGAAGTAAAATCATCAATAAGGTCTTCCAAATCAAATTTTTCTAACACTTCATTTTCAATGCATAAAATTACCAAACCATTTAATCTGTCTTGAGACATAGTTAAACGCAAGTGCGATTTTATCAATTTCAGTTTAGAACAACTTCTTTCTGCTGATGCTACAGTAATTGGTATAGTTAACAAAACTCTATAAACAATGGAAATATTAGGAAAACAATATAAGACTTTTACAAACTCAAGAACTTCAAAAGCTGACTTTGTTTCTGTTGGTAATCACATTTGTAGCACTTGCAATTCAAAAAATAAATTATCAGCATCAATATCAAACTTGTCATTATATTTTAGAGCAACTTGAAGATTATTACTATACTCATACAATCTATTATCATTCATTGAAAGAAATTTTTTAGGATTGAATAGAAAACCAAAAATGTTTTCAAAGATTTCTAATTGTTCAAATATACTTTTTAAAGAGGAAATAGCAATATCAACGACAACAATAAAATAATTAATCCTAAAAGTTCATGATAATTTTCATCGAATTGTTTCTTTCTATGAATTGTACGTTTTTGAGGAAAAATAGGATCAATTTTCATTTTAGATGCAATCTCTTTCGCTAATGTCATAGTAGATTGGAAACTTTCCTCCCTATATATTTCAAAATAAGAAATCAATCATCTCAAAATCTTTATTGCAATATCAATTTGCATATCTTTATATTGCAACTTTTTACTAATCAATTCAATTTTTTTCAAAATGTTATTGATCCGGCGATAAGGCTGGGGGGCCCTCAGGGCCAAAGGGTCAACGACACGTAGGGGTCAGGAGTCAAGAGGGGTCAACCCCGTGGGCTCGCCGAGCGGGCACCCTATGCCGATCGGCCGGCCATGCCCTCCAGCCGAAGGAACTGTAACCCGGCCATGAACCAGAGTTTCAGACGCCAAGGTAAAAAGGCTATATGGCCGAGCGGGGGTCTGCTCGGCCGTGGCCCAAGGCAAGGGTACAAGGCCGAGCGGCCTGTCCGCTCGGCCAAGGCGTCAGGCAACAAGACCAGAGAGTTCGTCCGAGCAGGGGACCATGAATCTCCCCCGGACGGACCAACATCCATGACGGGTCGAAGGTAAGGAGCCGCCGAGCAGCCGGACGCTTGGCTCGAGAGGATGAAACCAAAAGACACGGGATAGTAGGGACGTCATCCTAATAACCCCTGTCGCTGACAACAGGCATGTTCGATGACCAGGCCATACGCAGAATCGTACGATGGAAGGTTCTTCTGTTCCATCAAGGAGGTGCGTGGACTATAACAGCATGGCGTCAGACACGCTCTTCTGACAAGCCCATACTGAAGTATGGTTCAGGACACGTGTACGCCTCGATGTGTGTGCGCCAAGCTTACCATAGCTCTATATAAGAGCCCTCAGACTTCGCCGGAGGTATGCAATCTAGGATCTTTGGAGCCACTTCATTATTTCCCCCCTTGCCTGACTTGATCGTCGGAGGGTCGTAGCCGGGAACCCCCACCCGGCTCGGTTCTATTGCAGGATCATCAGAGCGTACGAGGAGCCAGCAGGGAGCGTCACGTCCCCAGCGTCCGTTGATTCAGTGCTCGGACAGGATCAAATTGGCGCCGTCTGTGGGAACGCACCTGCATCCGAGCGGAAGCAATGGACGAAGCTGGACGACCGCATACGGTGATGCTCTCCACGGAGGAGCTCGACGCTCTGATCGAGGCAAGAGCAGCTAAGCTTGTGGAACAACAAAAACAGAAGGCGCAAGCCGAGCGGATCGAGCAACAAGCGACGTCCGCGTTAGGAGGCCGAGCGGAAGCACCACCGGCCACGGTTCCATTCCATCGGGCCCTATTTCGTACGCTTCCTGAAGCCGCAACAGTTAACCGTGATCGAGGATCTTCGTCCGACGAGGCGCCTCTGCGAGACAACAGAAAAGGCAAGGCCCCCGAACGGGCGCCTCCCCCGAGCGGATCAACCGGCAATTTTCAGAGGCCATCCTGCGGGACCCTCTACCAAAGCACTATGTGCCCCTGGCGATCGGTGAGTACAACGGAACCACCGACCCGGATGATCATCTGGGTAAGTTTGACAACACAGCTACCCTACATCAATACACAAATGGAGTAAAGTGTCGGGTGTTTCTTACCACCCTCTCGAGATCGGCGCAACGGTGGTTTCGGAGGCTGCTGGACGGCTCCATTACAAGTTTCAAGGAGTTCCGCACGGCCTTCCTCCACCATTTTGCAAGCAGTCGACGTTACCAGAAGACTAGTGTCAGCTTATTCGCCATCAAGCAAGAGCCCAGGGAGTCGCTCAAAGCATACATCCAACGATTCAACCGAGTGGCCATGGATATTCCAACGGCCACCTCAGAAACGATGATGAATGCGTTCACGCAAGGCCTCGTGGACGGTGATTTCTTCCGGTCACTCATTCGGAAGCCGTCTCGAGACTACGATCATTTGTTACACCGGGCCAACGAGTACATTAATGTGGAGGAAGCCCAGGCGGCCAGAAGAAAAGAAGTGTCAACTGAGCGGCTAGCCCCTGCCAAGCGGAAGCCTGTAAATCGCAAGGAGCCGCCTAGAGGACCGAGGGCCGAAGTAGTCCGCCCTCACCACGCGAGGTCCCAAGCAGTCCAAGAGGTAGCTGTCGATCGGCCCAAACCAAAGAAGAAGGTATGGACCCCTATGTTTTGCTCGTTCCACCGAACTGACACGCATAACACGAGAGATTGTCGGAGTCTTCCCCTGATCGCCCACCCCGCTCCTCGGAGTAGCCGTCGTCGCTCACCATCATCCGACAGGCGACAGCAACACCATGAAGCCGATCGGCGTATATCTGACAGGCGACAGCGACAGTCTCCCGAGCGACATCATCCTCAGAGGAATGAGAACTATCCCCAGGTGTCTAGGGAGCGGCCTAGGCCGTCCGCTCGGGAAGAAGAAAATAGAAGTAACACTTCCCGAGGCGAAATCAACATCATCGCTGACGGGCCGACCGGAGGCGACTCCAACATAGCAAGGAAGGCGAGCGTCAGGCAGCTTCAGATCCATGCGGTCGGCTACAGTCAAGAGCGGGCGAGCGGGCCCGAAATCAACTTCGGGCCCAGAGACTTGGAAGGAGTTGAAGTGCGACATGACGACGCTCTCCTCATCAAAGCGGTAATAGCTAACTATACTTTTCACCGTGTTTTCATCGATACAGAAAGCTCGGTCAATATTATATTCAAAAAGGCCTTCGACCAACTACAAATTGATCGAGCCGAGCTGCTGCCCATGACAACTCCCCTCTACGGGTTTACGGGCAATGAAGTTCTGCCGGTCGGACAGGTCCGACTGGCTATTTCGCTGGGAGAGGAGCCGCTCAGAAGGACGCGGACTGCCAACTTCATCGTGGTCGACTCTCCCTCTGCATACAATGTCATCTTGGAGCGACCGGCGCTCAGCGAGTTCCAAGCGGTCGTCTCCACCTTCCATCAGAAAATCAAGTTCCCGGTGGAAGATAAAGTGGGAGAAGTACGAGGAGACCAGCTGGCGGCTCGGTGATGCTACGTCGAAATGGTCCGAGCTGAAGCTAATTCCTCTCGGAAGACGCCGCGTATCGAGGTGAACGTCATTACTGAAAAACCACCCTCTTTGGTTTATGAAGAAAAAGAGGAAGTGCAGATTCACCCGACCCGATCGGAGGTCACCACATTTATTGCGGCCGATCTGGAGGCAAGCCAGAAAGAGGAGGTGATCAAATGTCTCCAAAAAAACTGCGATGTCTTCGTTTGGTCGACGCATGAGCTGCCGGGAATTTTGCCAAGCATAGCACAGCATGAACTTCACGTCCGATCGGACGCTCGGCCGGTGAAGCAAAGGAAGAGGGACTTCAGCGCCGAACAGAACGTCATCATCCGAGCGGAGGTCGAGAAGCTTCTGGAGGCCGGCCACATACGTGAAGGGCAGTTTCCGAGCTGGTTGGCGAACGTGGTGCTAGTCTCCAAGCCGGGCAACAAGTGGAGGGTCTGCATTGATTTCCGGGATCTCAACAAAGCATGCCCAAAAGATTTCTACCCTCTGCCTCGGATTGATCAACTGGTGGACTCCACAGCCGGGTGTGAGTTAATATGCATGCTGGACGCTTATCAGGGCTACCATCAAGTGCCGCTCGCCCGAGAGGATCAAGAGAAGGTTAGTTTCGTCACGGCCGATGACACTTACTGCTACAATGTAATGCCGTTCGGATTGAAGAACGTAGGAGCAACTTACCAGCGCTTGATGAACAAAGTATTCAAGAAACAGATCGGACGCAATTTAGAAGTGTACGTGGATGATATTCTCATCAAGTCCGTCCGAGTGGCCGATCTTTTTACTGACATGGAGGAAACTTTCCGAACGCTGAGGAAGTATGGAGTCAAGCTCAACCCTCAAAAATGTCTGTTCGGAGCAAAAGCCGGGCGTTTTTTGGGCTATATAGTGATCGAGAGGGGCATAGAAGTGAATCCCAGCAAGGTCAAAGCGCTGCAAGATATGCCGCCCCCAAGAAATCTAAGGGAAGTACAGCACCTGACCGGTCGGATAACTGCGTTGTCCAGATTCATCTCCAAGACTGCCGACCGGAGCCTCCCTTTTTTCAAGATCCTGCGCAAAGCTACTAAGTTCCATTGGGTCGAGGAATGCGATCGGGCGTTTGAAGAACTGAAGACATATCTGAACTCTTTGCCCGTGCTAGCCAAGCCAGCTGTAGGTGAGCCGCTCTGTATTTATTTATCTTCAACCGAGCAGGCAGTAGGCTCGGCATTAGTGAGGACGAGCGGAGAAGAACAACCAGTGTACTTCTTGAGCCATATTTTAAAAGACGCTGAATCTCGCTACACTGGGCTCGAGAAGCTGGCTTTTGCTTTGGTCCTCGCTGCTCGGCGACTTCGTCCTTATTTCTTGGCACATACAATCATCGTCCGGACAAATAGCCCATTGGGAAGAGTGTTGTTGAACCCAGAAGCGTCCGGACGGCTCATCAAATGGACAACGGAGTTAAGCGAATTTGACATTTAGTATCAACCCCGTTCGACGATAAAGGCGCAGTCCTTGGCAGATTTTGTCACCGAAGTGCAAAAGCTAGAGCCCGAAGCTATGTGGAAAATATTTGTGGACGGATCGTCCACTCGGCTCGGGAGCGGGATTGGCGTGCTATTACTCTCTCCCCAAGAAGAAAGGATGCACCTATTCGTCCGGCTGGACTACAAAGCCACCAATAATGAAGCGGAGTATGAGGCGCTCATAGTCGGCTTGCAAGCCGCCCGGCATGTTGGGGCCGGTCGGGTGATGCTCCATTCCGACTCTCAGCTGGCTGCCCAATAGCTCTCGGGCACTTTTGAGATTAACAACGCTCGGCTCAAACTCTACGCTGAAGCCTTCGAAAAGCTCAAGGCCAACTTCAGATAAGTCATTATCCAGAGGATACCCCGAGCGGAAAACCAGGCGGCAGATGAGTTAGCCAAACTCGCAAGTTCAATATCACCGGTCGTCATCCAGCAGCCAATCGAACAAGTATACTTGGTGGCGCACATCGACCGGATGGAGGGCCTCGCATTTCCGAGCGATTGGAGGACAGCCATCATAGAGTTTATGCGCTCGAGTGCGACACCGACCGACCGGGAGGAAGCCCATCTATTAAGAAGGAGAGCCGGCCGGTTCACACTCGTTGGAGACCAACTCTACAAGAAGGCTTTCTCCCGCCCACTGTTGAAATGTGTGAGCTCGGAAGACGCGACGTACATCCTCCAGGAAGTGCACCAAGGATCGTGCGGAGGACATCCGAGCGGACGATCGCTGGCTAGGAAGATCCTGCTGGCCGGGTACTTCTGGCCAACATTGCAAAAAGACGCCGCTCGGACCGTCGCGACGTGCCTCTCCTGCCAGAAGTACCACAACTTCTCCCCCCGACCGGCAGAGGAGATGAAAGCGTCTACGGTATCCTGTTCGTTCGATCAGTGGGGAATGGATATCGTGGGTACATTCCCTATGACGACCAGTCAGCGAAAGTTTTTACTGGTGGCGGTCGACTACTTCTCCAAATGGGTGGAGGCCGAGCCACTGGCCAAAATCACCGAGCAGATGGTCAAAAAGTTTATCTGGCAGCATATAATCTGTCGGTTCGGCATTCCGCGCCGACTCATATCTGATAACGGACGGTAGTTCGTCGGGAAGCAGCTCGAAGAATGGTGCAAAAGTTATGACATTGAACAACACTTCACTTCCGTGGCGTATCCCCAGAGTAACGGCCAAGAGGAAGTAACCAACAGAGAAATACTCAGAATTCTTCGAGCTCGACTTGACCACATAGGAGGAAGTTGGGTGGACGAGCTGTCAGGCGTCCTATGGGCCATCCGCACGACTCCAAAGGAGGGAACGGGCGTCACGCCGTTCCATTTAGTGTACGACAACGAAGCGGTTATCCCGATTGAAGTCGGCGTCGAGTCTGTCTGGATCCAGAATTATGATGATGATAACGTCGAGCGGAGGAACATGGAGTTGGACTTGATCGATGAAGAGCGAGCCAAAGCGTCCGTCCAGCTGATGGCGTACCGGCAGAGGATGAAACATAATTACAACCGGCGCGTTATCCCCAGAGCGTTCCAGGTCGGCGACCTAGTGTAGAAGAAAGTAAAGCCGGTCGGGGACGTTGGCAAGCTGGAGGCTCCTTGGGCGGGTCCCTTCAAAGTCATCGAGAAGCTCCGCTCGGGTGCTTATTATTTGGAAGATGAAGACGGACGGCGGCTGGATCAACCATGGAGCGCAAATCATCTCCAGCCGTACCGAGCTGGGTGAGAGGTGCGCTGATGTAATTCATTTTGTGTATCTCTTGGTTGCCTGTGTTCTTTTAATGCAGGAAGCAAAATGATAAGAAACGCATTTGGCAATCTTCGCTGAACGGAAGTGTTGAAATTAGCCTTAAAGACCGTCGAGCGCCGACGTTAAATATCGAGAGTCGGACCGGCGACTATAAACCCCCCGGACGGAAGACCGTCGAGCTCCGATGTTAAATATCGAGAGTCGGACCGGCGACTATAAACCCCCGGACGGAAGACCGTTGAACTCATACGTTAAATATCGAGAGTCGGACTCGCGACTATAAACCCCCCGGACGGAAGACCGTCGAGCTCCGACGTTAAAAATCGAGAGTCGGACCGGCGACTATAAACCCCCCCGGACGGAAGACCGTCGAGCTCCGATGTTAAATATCGAGAGTCGGACCGGCGACTATAAACCCCCCGGACGGAAGACCGTCGAGCTCCGACGTTAAATATCGAGAGTCAGATCGGCGACTATAAACCCCCCGGACGAAAGACCGTCGAGCTCCGACGTTAAATATCGAGAGTCAGATCGGCGACTATAAACCCCCCGGACAAAAGACCGTCGAGCTCCGACGTTAAATATCGAGAGTCGGATCGGCGACTATAAACCCCCTAGACGAAAGACCGTCGAGCTCCGATGTTAAATATCGAGAGTCAGACCGGTGACTATAAACCCCCCGGACGAAAGACCGTCGAGCTCCAACGTTAAAATCGAGAGTCGAACCGGCGACTATAAACCCCTCGGACGGAAGACCGTCGAGCTCCGACGTTAAATATCGAGAGTCGGACCGGTGACTATAAACCCCTCGGACGGAAGACCGTCGAGCTCCGACGTTAAAAATCGAAAGTCGGACCGGCGACTATAAACCCCCCGGACGGAAGACCGTCGAGCTCCGACGTTAAAAATCGAGAGTCAGACCGGCGACTATAAACCTCCCGGACGGAAGACGATCGACGAGAATAAAAGGTGAGAGTTAGTGGACGAGCGTTGTTCGCGTTCCGAACGGCCACATGGTCGAATTAAGACGTATTTTACGGACAATCGGCTCAAACTCAAGATAGAAATATGGAGGTGTTAGGCTGAGCGGCCGAGTTATAAAAAGTACTTGCGCAAAACTAAGGGGATGAGTATTGGTCGAGCAACAAATGGCAAACAAAAATAAAGTTCATTACATAAAGAGTTTACGCCGAACGGCGGCCAAACAAAAAGTAGCAAAATATACTTAAAGGAGATCTCAAAGACTCCTCACTCACTATCCTCGAAATTAAAAAGAGCATCCGGGATCTCGCCCATCAAGGCAGCCAGTTCTTCAAGGGGAATGGATAGCTCGACGAGAATATAGCCCTTCGTCTTCAAATGAGCAACAGCAACCTTCATGGCTTCCTCAAACGTTAGGGCCAACTTGTTGCTGAACTTATCGCCGAACTCATCCGAGCGGACAAAGGCTTGCCGCGCCGTGGCCAAACGACTCGATTCTCCATCCTTATATTCTTTCAAAGCAGTGCGGGAGGCTTCTACAGAGTCTTGGAGACCTTTTAGATCGCCCTCAAATTTGGTGCGCTCAGCCGAGCGTCCATCCCGTTCGGAGGACAAGAGGGCGTCTAACTCTTTGACGCGGCGATCCAATCCCCGATTCTCCACTTTCATAATATCCAGGTCTGAGATGGCCTGAAGCTTCCGATTGGTCGCAAGCTTTATATCGTGGTCGCGCTTCTTGACCACAGCTTCAAGCCGAGTCACCTCCGCCGTCAGCTCGGAGGACTTTTGCCGCTCAGATTCCAAAAGCTTTTTTGTTTTCTCTAGCTCGGCGGATGACTGCCCCTGACTTTCCCCCGAGAGTTTGAGTTTTTTCAGCTCATTTTCCAGCTCAGCCAGGCGATTGCTAATTGCAATATGTTCTACCCAGGTCTGCACAGAAGAAGGGATGTCAAAGGTTGATTAAAAAGGAACACCAGGGGAGAAAGAACATACCCCGGTGGCCTGGTGTAGATTGCTGTCTCCCAACTGACTGGGAGTCATGAGCGCAACGCGAATCCGGGCATCCTCCCAAACTTTGGCAAGAGGCCTTGTTAGGGTGATTTGTTGCTCGGGGCTCGCAGGCCGATCGGCCGCCAAAAGATATTCCTCTGAGGGAAAGCGCAAAACGGTCTTAATCACCCGAAGGCCTCTCGGATCATCCTGGGTCTCAACTGCCTGAGCGGAAGGCCCCCCAATAGTAGAAAGTTCACCCAAGCGCCTAAGGCGACGGCGGGTGCGGGGGAGGGAATCAGTAGGTTCCACTTCGGGGAGCGCCGCGGGCAAGCCAAGCTGGGAGAGTGTTCGATCCGAAGAAAGCGCCTCAATGGACGTCGGAGCTCCTTCTTCCCGCTCGGGAGGAATACCACTTCGCTCAGAAAGCTGTTCACTAGAAGGGACCGATGGTGGCGTTGGGTCCGTCCGGCGCTTCTTCCGGATCCTCAGTGGAACGTCGTCAATAGGAAGAATCTCCTCCCCGACCGGGGCAGATGAAGTGGCGTCACCCACGGCTTCGTGCACGGGGGCCCGAGCGGCTGATACTTTAGGGGCGAACTGTGTCCCTTCAACCCCCGAGCTGGCTGGGACAAGCCCCCGCGCAACGACCTCCTTTTCCGTAGCCGTCTCAATCTCAGCAGCTCTCAACTTCAGGCGCTCGGTAGCTTTAGCGCGCCACATGATCTCGGCTGCAGAAAAGAAAAATAAATCAGTTAGAGCAAAGGAGAAAGTTAAAGAGTAATCCTTACCCATGCTGCAGGGAATGCCAGCCCGAACGGGAGATAAGTCGAACAAGTACATCACTCCCTTAAGTAGCAGCTTATCAATGTTGTATCGTTGGCCGACCAAGCGGTTAGCTGCATGGAGGTAGGCCGGATCGCTCTTGTATTTGCTGAGCTCTGGTTGGGTCGGCACCGCAGTCTGCCACTTGGTTTGGAAAGGTGGCGGCTCGGGGAAACGCATATAGAAAAAGTATTCCTTCCAGTGATTGTTGGAGCTCGGCATATTGCTAAAAAGAACAAAACCAATCCTAGTTTGGAAAATGAAGGTGCCCCACTCGGATTGTTTTGGATAGTAGAAGTAATGGAAGATTTTGGGGTCCAGAGGGATGCCGTTCAGCTTGAAAAGAATCACCACCCCACACAGCAGCCTAATGGAATTCGGAACGAGTTGGCCGAGCGGGAGGCGGAAGTAATTACATACTTGCAAGATGAAGCGATGTAGAGGAAACCGCAGGCCAGCCAAAAATTGATCCCATAAAAAGCAAATAGTGCCGGACGACGGGTTATTGGGCCGGTCAGAAGGAGTGGCTAATATTACTTCAAAGTTAGTGGGGAACTCGTAAGTACGAACAAGGCGTAGGGCATCTTCCTCATTAAACCGACTCTCCGTGGCCATATACCAAAGACCAGGGGCGGAGGTAAGCGGTTGTGAAGTGCCCGCCATGGTCGGAAGAGTAAGAGAAATAAAAGACGGAAAGAAGCGAGGAAACAGACGGCGAATATTTGAAATAAAGCAGAAGGAGGAACAGCTAAGGAAAGACGCGGAGGAATGACAGAATAACAGGAGAGTAAAGCTTACAGGGGAGATGACGATCGGGAAAGTGGGCCGCGAGGGCGCTGGAGATCGTCGGGAGACAGAAAAACAAGGTCGCCGGAGGAAGGAGGGCTGTGGAACACGCGAACGTAGAAATGCGGCGGGGGGAGAAGGAGAAGACTTTATAGGGGGAGGCCTGAATGGCCTAAGCCGTTCGATGCAGGTCACGCGAATCAATGCCCGCATCTAACCGTCCATTTCAAACATCGGCTGTCCCATCGGAGGTAATGCCGCCGCCGTATGCTGACGGCATCAGAAATGCCACGTGGCGCTACCGCCTGAGGTGCATTTAATGAGCACCATTACCGCGCGCAGCACGCTTGCTCGGCTTTAATGGGAAAATTTTGGCACGCATTTCGAGGGGATCCCAAAGGCATCAGCGTTGACCGTCCCTCCGTTAACAGTGCCGAACGGGCGTGGTGGAGAATGTAAGCCGAACGGACGAGCATTCAACGGGCCGTCCGAACGCCGTTACACAGTCAGACCGGAAGTCCAGTCAGTCGGACTTAGCGCCTCCTTCGACTAGACTTGACGGGAAAGCAAGTGATCCTGTGATAAGGCTGGGGGACCCTCAAGGGCAAAGGGTCAACGACACGTAGGGGTCAAGAGTCAAGAGGGGTCAACCCCCGTGGGCTCACCGAGCGGGCACCCTATGTCGATCGCCCGGCCATGCCCTCTAGCCGAAGGAACTGTAACCCGGCCATGAGCCAGGGTTTCAGACGCCAAGGTAAAAAGGCTATATGGCCGAGCGGGGGTCCGCTCGGCCGTGGCCCAAGGCAAGGGTACAAGGTCGAGCGGCCTGTCCGCTCGACCAAGGCGTCAGGCAACAAGACCAGAGAGTTCGTCCGAGCAGGGGACCATGAATCTCCCCCGGACGGACCAACATCCACGACGGGTCGAAGGTAAGGAGCCGCCGAGCAGCCGGACGCTTGGCTCGAGAGGATGAAACCAAAAGACACGGGACAGTAGGGACGTCATCCTAATAACCCCTGTCGCTGACAACAGGCATGTTCGATGACCAGGCCATACGCAGAATCGTACGATGGAAGGTTCTTCTGTCCCATCAAGGAGGTGCGCGGACTGTAGCAGCATGGCGTCAGGCACGCTCTTCTGACAAGCCCATACTGAAGTATGGTGCAAGACACATGTACGCCTCGATGTGTGTGCGCCAAGCTTACCATAGCTCTATATAAGAGCCCTCAAACTTCGCCGAAGGTATGCAATCTAGGATCTTTGGAGCCACTTCATTATTTCCCCCCTTGCCTGACTTGATCGTCGGAGGGCCGTCGCCGGGAACCCCCACCCGGCTCGGTTCTGTTGCAGGATCATCGGAGCGTACGAGGAGCCAGCAGGAAGCGCCACTTCCCCAGCGTCCGTTGATTCAGTGCTCAGACAGGATCAGTTATGTCATATAGTCATGCCCAACCAAAATTCAAAACTTTCAAGTTCATGTGTTACTAAAGATTCAGCCTCACTCCTAGTGCTAGCATCTTCACTAACTTTCGATAATTCATATAAAGCTTCTCTTATCTCATTTGGCTGAGTTATTATGGCTGTGATACTATTAACATAACCTTCTCATCTTGTTGTTGACAATGTCTTTAGAGTTAATTGATGAACATGATCTTATAAAATCTTCCACTTTTTTGTAGAACTAGCAAATAAAGTATACATGCGCTGCACAACTCCAAAAAATGACACAGCCTTAACACAAGAATTTGTCATATCACAAATTGTTAAATTAAGAGAATGACAAGCACATGGCATATAAAATGCTCTTGGATTTATTTCAAGAAATCTCTTTTGTACACCTTAATTTTTTTTCCCTTTCATATTAGAACCATTATCATAACCTTGCCCCCTCACATTATCAATATCAAGTCCGAGGGTTTCTAAAACAGATTGTAATTTATTAAAAAGTCCTAATCTAGATGTATCATCCACTTTTAAAAACTCTATAAAATACTCATTTACCTTTATAGGACAAGCTAAGACATCCACACATCGAATTATCAAAGTCATTTGCTCATGGTGACTTGCATCTGAAGTACAATCAAGTATCATTGAAAAATATTTTGTCTCTTTTATTTTTCAATTATAGTACTTCTGAATTTAGAACCTAATATAAAAATCAACTCATTTTCAATCTTATGACTAAGGTAATGATAATGAATCTCATTATTTTGAATACGTCTAAAATGCTCTTGCATTACCAAATCAAATTCTGCAATTAATTCAAGTAGCCCCAAAAAGTTACCATTACTACTTTGGTAAATTTTTTCATTATCCCCATGAAAAACCAAATTACGTTTAGCAAGACATTTCACAACAGAAATAATCCTAGCTAAAACAAGTTTCCAATGTTCTTTCTCTTTCTTAATTTGCACTTGGATCTCTTTGTCAATTGTTTCATTCTTTTCAATCTAATTTCCAAATCAATCCAAGTTCTCATGTTAGTAATATGCTCAATACCATTCTCATGTTGTCTAAGTCTATCACTTAAATGTTTCCAATCATTCAGACCTTCATTTGCCAGCAAACTTTTATTTTTCACTGATTTAAACAATTTGCAACAAAAACAATATACTTTGTTTGCATCTTTCGAGTATACAAGTCATTTTCTATCTTGATTCTCTCCATTTGATAATTTTCTTGTGTAATAAGAATATGAAAAATATCTCGAAAACTCATCTACAGTGAACTTAAGATTATTTTCTCTTATAGGACCTTTCTCTACCAAAAGATCTCTTGTTTTATTATCAATGTTATCCCAAGATCTTGGATCATATATATCCAAAACATGACCAATCTTCTCTAACTCATTTTCATTCTCAATTATATTACCAACTTCTACATTCAAATCATTATCATTATTTTCTTTCAATTCTTCTTGCTCATTCATTGCATGATTATTGTCATCATTTTCTATCAATTCTTTCTGCTCATTGATTGAATGATTATTAAGTTCTTTTTGATTACTCAGTTGTTGCTCATTTGTTGCATAATTATTTAGTTCTTCTTGATTGCTTAGTTGTTGCTCATCTATTGCATAATCATTTAGTTCTTGATTTTATTCTTGTAATTCATTAACTGAATCTTCAATTGAAGAGCTAGTTTTAAAAAATTTATGAAGAGTACCTTTCTGAGTTTTAATAATATCTTTTACTCTTTTTCTTTTGTTTCTTTTCTGACTCCCAGATAGATATTTCTTTGAAAACATGCTTGTAATACAAATTTTAAGTGTAAAAATAAAACATACAAAACTAGCAACAAAGCTAGCAAGTAGCAACGAAATAAAGACAAGTAGTGAAACTGAAAATAATAGTAAAAGAGCAATAAAACCTGGTTTGTGCTTGAATCAATCGATAGATGTCACTTTTGCAATAATTTCCAGCTGAACAACAGATCTAAGGCAAAGATCACTGAGAGATGGAACTCGCAACAGTTTTACTCTTCGAGCATAATCCAAACACTTCTTCCCTAGAGGAACTCAGACATGAGTCACTCGACCATCCAAAAACCAAAGTCAAAAGCTATGAAAGGGAGAAAGAAAATCAGTAAATCACCTCCACTGTGGCTGAAAATTCTCAAAATGGTCTCTAAATCCTGTTGACACTTGACAGTGATCAAATTCAAAAGATGACAATTTTTACTTTTCAAGCACAAATCCAAACTGATTTTTCCCAGATGAAATTGTTTTAGGTAACTCTCCTCCTTCAAAATCGACAACTTTCTTGATCAAGAAGATCTCCGACTCCTATAGGCTACAAACTACAGCGTGCGGACCTGCAGTTGCGAGGATAAAATCACATGACCATGATCGATCAAGAAGACAGAAAGAAAAAGTTTGCAAAACAATAGTGCGAAAAGGATAAAAGAAAAAAGGAAATGAGAGAGATAGTACCGGAGCTTCCTTCGTTTTTTTTCACAGCACCTTTATTGTTGCTTCAAAGCAAGGATCAAAGTTGCTGCTTCAAAGGTTCAAAGCAAGGATCAAAGGTCAAAGGTGCTGCTTCAAAGGTTTAGGGCAAGGATGAAAAGGTGCTGTTTCAAAAGTTCAAAGTAAAAGACGTTCAATATTACTGTGCTGCCTTGGAAAGGAAAATTTACCTGGGAAAGGAAACAAGCTACCCATTCCTTTTTTCCTTTCATTTTTTGGAAAGTATTTTCTTAAATTTTAATAATATATATTCAACGTTTATTAAAAAAAATTCAACTATATATATATATATATATATATATATATATATATATATATATATATATATTAACCTTTATTAAAACAAGCTAATAAAATATAATTTTTTAATTTTTATTAAACTATATATATATAATATGTTTATCGAATTTAGGGCCCCCAAAAATCGAGGGCCCTGGGTCGTCGCCCTCGGTGACATGCCTCAGGGCTTGCCCTGCCTAGGGGTAATTGAATCGAGCTAAATCAGAATAAATTCAACCTCGATTTAATCTGATTGTCTAAAAAAGTAAAGAGATAGCGTATTGGATAGGGGACGATACGGTTGACTGGTTGAAGATTTCATGAGGGAGAGAAGATTACAGAGCTAGAAATGGAAAAGAGGTTTGAGTATCTTTCTCTACTCTACACACACAAAAGAGCAGACAAGATGTCAATGTCTAAAAATCAAGGCGGTAGAGAATGTTAGAAGTTATCGAGTATGGGAAGACATATAGACTGGGCGATGTATAGTAACTGTCCGAGGAATCTTCCATTACCCATATGTGTATTTCTTTTGTCTTTTATAACTTACGTCATTAATGAGACAGTCGAAGGAATATGTTGTCATAAGTTGTCGGTTGATGGGAAGGGCAATCACCTTTAAAGAAAGTTCTAGTGAATGATCACATTATAATAGAGGGTATTCCTTGACAAACGGTTGTTATTCTGATAGATTATTGTGATTCTCTGATCATATTGTCTGCTGAGTGTATTCCAACTAGGTCTTCAAATCGACTGACTGCATATTCATTCTTTCCTTTTGTTACTCGGTTATGTACTGGATGGTGATGGAGATTTGTTCTGGAAGTAATACGAAGCTAAGTTCCTTAGGTCTGATCGATTCTTTATCCAACCGGTCATATACTGGGATACTTGCCTCTAAGAAATAGGGAACTAGGTCCTTAGAGATTCGATCGGCTCTTTAAGTCGATAGTCCATAACTCCATATGAGAGAAGACTTGCCTTAGAAGTGAGAACCTGAGATCTGAAAATCTGGCGACTTTATAAGGGGAACTACTTTTCTATGTGTAAAAGAGAGGCATGCTGAGCTGTGTAAATATGGTCGGAGTTGTTACCGACCGACTATATGAAGGAGAACTGACATGTGAGAAAACCCATAAGATCAACCGGTCATTTACTGTAAGACTTGTACTGAGTGGGAATCTGGGCCCGCTTATTCCAGTCGGACTTATAATCAGCTGGCTCTGTGATAAGTTAGGTGTCCTTAAACTTGGTCAGATATAGACTATTCGAATATATGATAGATGCCTTTATAAAGGAATTAGACGATAGGTTTATTAGACAATCTGTTGGAGATTTTGGGAAATTAGTCAAATTTAAATACACCAAATTAAATTCAATTTATCTATCAAGATAACCTGAGCTGATAATCTCAAACTGCCAGCGGGGGCTGGTTTCTACCCAGTGTTGGCTGTTGAGTGCTAACTGTACAGTGGTCGAGCGGGTAGAGCAGCTGAGCAAGCAGAGAATCCCAGCGAATAAAGCGGGTAGAGTGGGCCATGAGGCAGAGCAATTAAGTGGCAAAGCTGGTAGATCAATCGAGAGGGCCCAACGTCCGAGCGACTGAGAGGTTGAGCAATGGAGACCACTGCATGGAGCAGATTCGTCGATCGAGTACATCTTCCTAGCGGGTAATATAGTAGAGTGGTTGATTAGGCCGAGTGGCACAGAGCAGTCGAGTGAGCAGGGCGGCCGAGTCACAAATCAGACCGAGTGATCAACCGGATAGTACGGTCGAGCGGGCAGAGCAGGGCAAGTGGCTGACCGGGTAAAGCAGCCTAACAGTAGAATGTAAGGCAACCTAAGTGACAGAGTGACCTGAGCAGATAGAGTGGCTGAGTGGGGAAGCGGCCGAGCAGGTGAAGCGGCCGAGCAGGCGAAGCGGACCGAGGCCTGCGATGGATGCAGTTTCGTTGAAACATATTCGCCCCACCTCTGGTTGTGTTTCGAGGTTTTTTCAAATCGTTTGTTTCCTAGGATACAACGATTAACCGTAATGCACACCAAGCACTGGTGATCACGGTGAATTAAGAGGTACCCAACTTCTATCACAGGTATACTGCTAAGCAAGATAAGCACAACAAAGGAGGAGGAGGGGGAATGTAGGTAGAAAGCTTCAGTTTTCTCTGTGTTTTGCTCAAGACCATGGTCTCTCTTTATATAAGAGCACCATCCTTCACATGAATTGAATGTCGAGTAATGATCATTCAATACCCAAGAATTAATGATAGCCAGCGGCCATCAATAGTCAACCATTACTATCCGGTAGGTTATTAAATCGCCATTAACTATGGTTAATACTTTCATTATCTTCTTGAGCAGTAAATAAAAAGAACCCATGTGGCAAAATATTGATTGTTTCACTTGGCAAACCTTACCTCGACCGGTCTAGCATTCAACGCGTGCAGGTCGTACTCACACACGAGTCAACTTGGTTCAATGCAATCCGTGACCTAGATTTGCACCCCTACACACCCACACGTGGGAGAAAGCCTCTCCCCATACATTTGTTAATATCATCAATGCATGTGAATCAATGTAAACCAAATAATATGCCTTGAAACTCCCAATGTGAGACTAAAGTCATATTCACAATGGAGCTTCTTTCCTCTTCCACCTCTTCTCCATTCACACATGCCCAACAAACTGAAAGTCCAACTGACTCATAGACCAGTCATCCTCACACTAAAGGTCTTAGCGCTAGGCGAATAACAAAGCCTTATGGAGAGTGACAAGCTAGTTGTCACCTCCCCTTAACCTTGACTACCACGTCACCTTGACTTTGCTGTCACATCTTACCTGGGTCTGCCTTTAACATCCCGTATCATGATTTATCTAAGTTCTAGTTTTACTTGAGTTTGATTTGAATTTTAATTCTTAAGTTGAGCTCATATCATAATGAAATTAAATAGTTCATGATGAAATTAAATAGTTCACGAACAGTTTGAGTTCGATTCGAAAATGACTCGTTTTAAAGTTACACGAGCTTAATTTTAACTCAGTACGAATATGACATATATATATATATATATATACACACACACACACACACAAACACAAAGTCTCTAAACAAGTATGTTCGCGAGCTCACAAATCAAATACTGCTAAGCTCGAGCTCGACTCAATAATATTTTCATGCTCAAAATCAAGTTCAAACTCGACACGTTAACTTTATCGAACAACCTCGAACGAACTTTTTTTTCGAATAAAGATATGAATAGCTCACAAACCGTGACTAGTTTACACTCTTAGGCCCTAGGGCCCCTATTATATTTGAAGTCATCAAATTTTATATATATAACAATGATTTGATGTCCATCTCTCATTTGTGACTCATATATATCTAGGCGCCCCATATACCAAGTTGGACACCATATCAAACCCTATGTATATTATATTTATTAAATAAAATATGATTATTATTTTAGAAATGGACACCATATCAAACCCTATGTATATTATATTTATTAAATAAAATATGATTATTAGTTTAGAAATATACGAGTTTAGATCGTAATTATTTAAAATTATGGTTAAAATTAAGATTTATTTTGATTGCTAATTTTTACTTGTTACTATCAAATTAGATTTGATTAATAAATTTAAATTTTCAGATTTAACTACTAATTTTTAATTTTTTATAAATTTAAATTTGATTAGTTTTATGTTTAACTGTTAGATTTGATTAACAATTTTTTTATTTCTTATTAAAATTTCATCCATAATTTTTAATTTTTAATTAATACAAATTATTTTATTTATCAAAATTTAATTTAATTAATTAATTAATATTATTTAATAATTACACTTATTATTTAATTGGTATATTTTTATAAAAGCTTTAAAAGTCAAAAGTACTATTTTTCTTTCTAATTTTTTTTTTCTTTCTTCTCTTTCAATATCAATTTTACGCCGTTATTATTATGATATCCCCCCTCTTTTTTTTTTAATTATTATAATTCATCATTGATATTTACCAACTAAATATTTTTAACTAAAGATATTTGATAAATAATTTATTAAAATTAAAATTTATTAAAAAAAAAACCATGTTAATATGGGATCTAAATGAAAATATATTGTATGCAATTATTATATCCGCTACTTGAACCTATTATCTCTAGATCATTGATAAACACTCATATGTTGTACCATAGGGTATCAAACTCAATTTTAGTACCAAACTCTATACTGATGTAGTATAAAGATGACTCGAGGTATCTCCTAATAAATGCAACGGTAGAATGATAATATCATAGGATTGTGTTATTTGATGTTTTAAATAGAAGTTTGAATTCTTGGAAACTAAATCTAATAATTGAAAACATAGCAAGTAATGAAACCAATTCCACTAAATGAAAGACAAGTGTAATGAAAACCTAATCTAACATAAATTAATTGCATTTTAATAAAGAACAAGCATTATGGAAACATAAAGTATGCAACTAATTAAGCATGGAAAGAATTTAAACTAAACAAAATGCAAAACTAAAGAAAGAGGAATTTAGTCGAACACTCGGGGCATGAATCAAAATGACAAAAGTGTGTAATTTAAATATGGAAGAATAATTCAATACAAGCATTAAACATTCAACCCATAGCAACTCAACACATGCAAAGAAATAACCAAACATTAAGAAATCAAACTCAACGCATAAAGGAATTGTCCCAAGCGCACACACCAAAAGCTTCTCTGAATTCTAATTTTTGTTTCGGCATGTAAATATATGGAAAGAAATGATAAATTTTTATTTTTTTTATATGCCAAATTTAGGGTTGATGATCTAAAAGTAAAGTTATACAAAGAACATAAAATATATTTTACTTACAAATTTTTTCAATACCGTGTTTCGCCAGAGGATTAGTTAGGCCTAAATTAGATTGGAAGCTATAGCTAAAGGACATATTAGATA
The DNA here is from genome assembly GCF_018446385.1 of Zingiber officinale. Lineage (NCBI taxonomy): Eukaryota > Viridiplantae > Streptophyta > Magnoliopsida > Zingiberales > Zingiberaceae > Zingiber > Zingiber officinale. Next base: position 110,162,101 of record NC_055989.1, on the reverse strand, counting down.
ACAATAGGTAATTATAACATAAATAAGTAAGTTAACTTACAATAACAATCAGACAAATATGACAATATAAAGGCTAATAGGATAGAATCCATGTCACAAATACATGACATGTTGGCCTCTACCTTTTTGTCATTCAAATGGATGCTCCTTCTTTTCCATTTTTCTTCTTATGCAATTTCTTAAAAGATAATAAATATCCGAAAAACCAATTTCAAGGTTTGTTAATGGTTATAATGAGTTGGGAATGAGAGCATGGTTTGCCCTCTTAAAACTGTTTGGGATGAATTCTGTAGTCGATGAAAGAGGCAGAAGCTCAGCCCTGAGAGATGTTCAACCCTTGAGAAGAAATCGATCCAACAATAGTTGCAAAGATGTTCATTGAAAGCACCCAACAAGGAAGAAGATAGCAGCGAAGAACCCTCTTCGTTTGAATCATCCGATCAAATCTAATCAGATGGTCCAAACCGTGAATCGTCAGATTATGATAACTATGAAACTAACCATATTTATCTCAACTATTTGAACTCAACTAAATTTGCTTTTTTATTTATTTTCTCAATAGACCCATGCTAACTCAATCCTTTTGCTTAATGCCAAGAATCTGAGATAGAGGTTGAGCTTTTTGTCATCCTTTTCTTCCTACCATAGCCTATCCTCTTAATGATGGTCATGAATTTGATACAATAGAATCCGGCATCAGGGAGGAGTACAGCATTCAACCTTGATATGCACCAGAAGGATATGTATTTTACACTATCCATGGATGCTCGAGCAGCTTGTTAAGAGGAAGAAGCCCTTGCAATGAATCTTTGACAAGCATCTACACAAGATCATAAGGTCGTGCTGAGAAATCAAGACCGAATATATAATCAGGTGCTCTTACTGAAAACTACAAGGGTCTCATCAATCACACCTGGCTGATAAGGTCCTTTGCGCTAGGGGAAATAGTTGGCTTTGAGGGAAACTTGAGATCAACTTTCACAATCCTGCATCAAGTAAAACAAGCAATCATTGATGTGAAAATTTCAAGAGAAATTTGGTCATTTCAATAAGGTTGCGCTAAGTGATCCCTTAGTTGCTCTAAGTGCGCTAGGGGAAATAGAATCCTTTTTATGCACTAATCTAGTTGCATGTCAAGAAAAATTTGTTAATGCAATCCTGCCCTAGGTATGTATTCAATCGTATTATTTTAATGTGTCGAAGGGTTTAAGTTACTTTTGTTCAAATGACTTGTGTGCATGAAGCTTGTAGGAGCTTGATTGGTTCGATAGCTAAAGATCCATTAAAGTTTGATGGATGGAATGAGGCATCCGAGGGGCCACGGGACGATGAGCATTGAGGTAGCAATATTAACTACAATCAGAAGGGCAAACTATGCGGGTGAAGCATAAACAATTACATCCAAAAAACAAATAATTTAGCAGGAGAAGCCTCGGTAAAGTCAGATGGTAAGGTCTTAAGTGAGTTGTAGAGGGGAGTGATTTGTACTTTGGGTTCAGGAAGATTCTAACTTAGGCACAATCCGTACTACTTGAATTTGAAAAAGAAGACAAGAAGATTTTATCTAAAGGAGTTAACTAATGTGCCTTTAAGTTGACTAGGTTGGATTTGAGTTGACTGGAGGTTTTAGTGTGTAACAGAGCCACAATCCTTGGGCTAATGTGGCTTTCTATTTGTTTTGTTTTATTCTGTAAGGTCAGCAAAATAAAACATAATCTAATATTATTTGATCCAATTCTAAATAATATAGTAAAAACTTATTTATTTAAAGATTTTAATGTAACTAAATTTAACATTTACTTTATTTAAACTCTAATATTTTTCCAACTAAATCAATTTGATATTTGATTAATTTTTTTAAAAAAATAAAATATTATTATTATTAGATTGTTGATATATTTAATAAATAAATAGAATTGATTTATAAAACAAGAAAATCATTTCAAAATTATATATATATATATATATATAATGGGCTAATTAGAGATAATATATGTGGGAACATAAAGTATTTAGATGATAACATAAGTAAAACAGAGTAAATGTCACAAATATTGGATGGAAATCATTTACAACTATTACATCATAATTTTAGAGAGAACTCCAAGATTATGAATGCCCAAAAGTATATCAAAATTTAAGTTTCAACAACCTAATTCAAATATCTAATCATTTTGGATGGATCTCAGAGAATTATTTCACCACATAATTTTTCTTAAATGTCTTTGGCAATGCGAAGAAATTGTCAACCTTGTATTCATTCTTGATAATATACTCCCCAACATCTATAACTTCTTGTTCAGAGAATTTAGAAAGTTCTATTAACTCATCATATATCTTTATTTTTCTATCATTATTGTCGGTTTGTTTCTTGAAGTAGGTGGAAATCTCCTTCCTCTTCTCATTAACCTCAGTAACATCAATAACATAATTGTGAATCTCTCCCATCAAGTCACCTATAATATCATTAGACTTCCCTTTTCTCTTTCTAGTTGTTGACTTCTTATTTGTTGGACAAACTGATGAATCTAGAGTCTCAACTTTCCTTGTTACTTAGTTGACATCATCATATTCTTCATCTTTGTGACCTTCAACATGTTCATCTTTTTAACACTCAAACATGTAGTCTCTTCATCACATAAATTTATCTCTTCTACTACATCAACTAACGTTTTTGCTTTTTCACACTCAAACATATCAACCTCTTCATCGCATAAATTTATCTCTTTTATTGCATTATCTGAGATTTTTGCATTAGCTCCTGTGAACACGATCTTTCCCCCCACGAATATCAAGTCATCAAAATGGGGAAATTCTTTATTCCTTAAACCAATAGCAGTTGGATGACTCTAATTAAAAATATATCATTAGCAAAAATACCCACAATCATCAAATAAATGAAAAAACATAAAAATATAAAAAGTTACCTTAACTCAATCATCAAGGACATCCTTTGTTGTAATGAAACACTTCTCACCATCATTCCACCCTAATCCACTGCTATGATTCAACATCTCATTTATAGCATGAGACTGCCTCTTCAATAACTTGTACCTTGACTCGATATGAGGGGTAGCATTCAAATTGTTTAATGGCAATTTAACAGCCATGAGTTTCTCCAAATGCAGTAAGTGTCCAGTTCGAAAACCATTCTCTCTTCCAAGTCAAATCTTTGCGTTTTTCTTTTGAACTTCCTTGGCATTGAACTTTCTATTTGTTCAGCTAGGGTTGATAGAACTAGCTGTGAAGTTACATCCTTGACCGTTGCTACTGCTTTTAGCATCTTTTAACTCTTTCCATTGAAAACTGAAATTAAACCATCCAAATAACACATTATTCTTGCATAAAACTTAATCAAATTGTTCAAACGAATAATATACAAAATGAGATACAATCAAATGTCGAGTCAAGTCAAAAACAAATTAAGTAATCTAGGCAAAAGTCATCTAAGAACATAGTTAAGACGCCTAAATTAGACAGAAAACTAAAACTCAATGAATTTGAGAAACTATTGATACTAGGAAGTACAAAGGAAAAAAAGAAAATTGCATCACTAATCTTTGAGTCCTGTTAGTTCAGCATAATCATAAAGATAAAGAAGAATAAAAAGGCTAACAAATGCAGATTAGACAAATGAAGCACGAGCAAAGAAAATGTCATCTTTCAAATTGTCATGCTGCTGTCAATCTTTCATCCAGCTGGGTGACATTTTAAAAATGAATCCTTAAGTCTTCTATGTTCAACTTACAAGTTGCAAGATTTAGCATTATCCCTGAACCAAGAGATACTTGGTAGGAAAATATCAAAGTAATAACATGGCCATCAATGGATACATCATTATTTTAGAGTATGAAGCAAACTAGCAAGAACTAAACTGAACTTAACTAAATCAAAACTACATCACACCGAGTCAAAGAAATTACATAAAATGCATTCATTGTCATACTCAATAGCTTTGCTGTAAGTACAAAAGGGCAACAGGGCAATGCTAAACCAAACAAGCCAGATATAGGAATACAATAAATATAGAGAACAAAGAAATTCATCCGAGATATCCAAGGAAGAAAACAAAGAGAAATGCTCAGCTTAAAAACACGGTCTTTCATGGGGAAAAAAAAAACACCAGTGAAGAATGCCAAAGTCTTTCTGTTAATCAAATAAATACCAAAATCTTCCATGACGACCAACCAGGCAGAAACGGATCTGTGCTAGATAAACAAAATCCTAAAATCTTACTGTTAATCAAATAAATACTTGTGAAGAATGTCGCTAGGGTTATTCGCGATCGCGAGTCGGGAAAGTTGCGCCTTTGCAAGTGGGACACCTTCGTGAGTGGAACGCCACTAGGGTTCTTAGCAGAGTAGGGATGCCTTCACGAGTGGAACACCACTAGGGTTCTTTGAGAAGTAGGGACGCCTTCGAATGCCGGAGTAGGGTTTCACGAGTTGGGTTCTGCAATTGTGACTGCGTGAGTCGGCAGAGTTGAGAACAAGTAGGGGCGGATTGTCATTTGATAAATTGTTAGAGTATTTTTGTCCCAAAGGATAAATATCGGAGGATAATTTTAGAAAGAAAATTTCACTAACCCCAGAATAAAGAGAAACCTCACTTTTCCAAGGTTTTCCCATTGCGGGTTGCATGCCTCATTTGCTAACGTGTCAAGCATGCATCATACTCAAGAATCGTTTATTACCTAAACCAAACAAGATTTTTGTTGAAAATCTTGAATAGATAAGTAAAGTTATCAACAACCACATTGAACCAAACGCACCCTTGAAGTTTATCCATGACCCCTTGGAGGGCTTTCAATTGTAAAAACAATCTTTTGCAATGTTTGAAATTGTCCTCTAAAATTTTACTAATAAAATTTTATATAAAAATATATTTTTAAAAAAATAATATTTATTTTTTAGAAAATATTAAAATCTTAATTATTTTTTCTACCTAGAGCCTCAAGAATTATTAAGACTGACTGGCCCTGAATTTACCTTTCATAAACAAAATATAAAAAAAACTTGAGTACATTAAGTGTTAAATAAAGAGACGCTATGTTTGGATGGGGTGAAGAAAAGTTCATTAACGGAAGTGAAGGGGGGAAAGGAAGGGAAAGGGAGGGGAAGCACATCATAGGATCCAAGTTATCCAATACTATACATGCACTATGTTTGGATGGGGTGAACGAAAGTTCATTAGCGGAAGGGAAGGGGAGAAAGGAAGGGAAAGGGAGGGGAAGCACATCGTAGGATCCAAGTTATCCAATACTATACATAGCCAAATTCTTAAAACAAAGTTGAATCAAGAGTCAATTTAACTTGCCTTTGGCTCAGAAACAACTACTAAGACAATATTCAGTAAAAAGTAAAAAGTAAAAAGTAAAAAGTAAAAAAAGAGCATTTGAGAACAAGTTAAAACTAGTTAAATCTGTCGGGCTTACGTGTGTTCAGAATTCATTTTGCATCGATGACAGGTGATTATTTGTTCCGAGTAGCCAATATCTCCACAAATAACACACACTTGTCTGCAAGAGCAAGAGAATGCTATCATCTTTTACTTCAACAAATGATGCATAGGAATCAGAGAAATAGAGATAGTTGAAGTTCAAAACAGATAAACTCGGAACAAGAGATAAAGGGTTCCGGTTTCGCGACGTAGAATGCAAGTGGCTTCGAATTCATTCGGCAATTTTATAAACTCAAAAAATAGTTACATTTGGAACAAAAAAGACCAAGACCCTGCATGCCATAAACGAATAAAAATGATAAAGAAGGTGCCCTCACAGTCCCCATTCTCCCCAGAGAAGGAAGCAAATATGAGAGGTGTGAGCTAGGGTGACCAAGACAAATGACCAATGAATGCACCGACACACAAGAGAAACAGCCTGACTCATGAATTCTCCTTCTCTCTTTCTCTTTACAACAGCGTGCACTGCGTGAGGAGCGACAGTGCAAAGATGATGAGTTAATTTGGGAATTAATATTTTGAAATAGGGATAAAAATAGATTGCTAGTTATAATTTAATAGCTTTCAGTATTACTAATGATATAGGGAAATTACATGCCTTGCATAAAGTCCAATATGGATAGAATCCATATATGTCACAAATACACGACATGTTGGCCTCTGCTTTTTTTTTTTTGGTCATTCAAATGGATGCTCCTTGTCTTTTCAATTTTTCTTATGCAATTTCTTAAAAGATAATAAATATCCGAAAATCCAATCTGAATGTTTGTTAATGGTTATAATGAGTTGGGAATTAGATACACTGTTACACAAGTTTAAAATTTCATTTCTGAATGTGGATTTTGGCCCATGGTAATATCATGTTTAGTTCCTACTGAGGCATGGTGTTCATATTATGGATGAGGATGATGAAGTTGTCTTAACTTGATGTGAAATCAAAAAGGAGGCAAACGGAAGGAGGATTAGGAGTATGGTATGTCCATTATATTGTTGTGCTTACCTTTTTGAAATACATTCTTAGTAACAGCTGGAGATCACAAAACTGCAATTGACAGGCACTGAAATCCCTGGCTTGCGGGCGGTCGTAGCTTGTGAAATTGTCGACAAACAGTTACCAAAGAAGCAATTGTTTCATTGATGACCTAAAGCCCATGGAAGCAACACTGAAATCAAGCAACCAGAAAAGTTGCTTCTTTATCTATCCAGTGTTTGCTTATGAAAAATGGTGCGGAAGCTTATATAGATTGTAAAAACTGAAGGGAATGGTAAAGCTAGCTATCATGCAGAATTCTGTTGCCTCTGATGTTGATTGTCATTTGAAGAAAGATGATGGAATGAATTTCCAAGAGGCACCTAAAAATGGAAGTATATAAAGATGACATGATTAACATGCTTTATTTGTTAATTCTAGTTTAATTGGGATCACTCACTGAATTCCAATTTTTGTTTCAGAATGGAAATATTATCGGAAGAAATGATCAAACCTAATTTATTTATATGCTAAATTTAAGGTTGGCGAACTAAAAATAAAATTGCATGAAGAAAGATATATTTTACTTACAAATCTTTCCAATACCTCCCATGCCAAAAGGGAAAGGACCAGAATGTTTTTTTCTTCTTCTTCTTCTTCCTCCTGAAGTTCCATTGGTAAGCCAAATCATGATTCGCTTATCCTCATTTCTTCGGCTAAGCTGTAACATCTCACTCCACAAGAAAATTTGACACCTGTCAAAAATTAACCATTCTATGTTTAGCTTCCAGTTTCCAACATCCGTGTCGCAGATCGCATCATACGAGTCAAATAGAAAGAGACACGACAAATACCACGGTTTCTTTGGGATCGTCGCTAAGATTTATGTCGATCTGCTCCGGCCTACTCCAGCTGAAGGCGACGGAAGAACGAAGGGTTTTGAGAGCGGGGCGGAGCTGTGAAATAGAGAGGCTGAATTCACAATCGGATCCCTAGCAAATTTCGGGCTACCGGATTACAACCAACATAATCCTAACCCAATATGAATCCAAAACAGGCACTCACTCCCCCTCGAGGCACCTTCGACGAGGTTTGGACGCCGCCTCTTGGAGCTTCCTCCTCCTCCCGCCGCTTCCTCGCCCTCGGTGGTGGCCTAGCCGCCGTGAATTCCGTGGGTCAGGTCAGGAAGAGAGATCTTAGGCTCCTTTGCCCGAACTATTTGGCCGGATAAGAAGGCGGTGGAGGCGGAGGAGGTGGTGGCTGGGCAGAGGAAACGTGCGAGGTCAGGCGGCGCCTCTTCCGGGGTTGTGAGCACGACTCCCGCTCCATCGTAGCGAAGGTCTTCCCGTGAGTGACTACGCTCGGTCAAGCGGCTGTGACACTAATCGATCTGAACGATTTGGATCCCTCAAACACAAATGGCTTTTCGTTTTATCAATGATAAATTTATATTTTTAATAAAACGCTAATAAATCACTAAATACATATTTTTAAAAATTTATAATGTTTTTCAAACTATGCCCTCCTCTTCTTCTCTAGTCTCTACACTGTGTTTTCAACCCATGGCTTCATCTTCTTCTCTATGCTGTGTCACTTAATTTTTGAAAAGAGAATTTAAATTTTCTATAATTGACCAAAAGAGCGCCTAAAATTAGGGCATTTTTGAAAAGCTTACCTAATTTTTAAATATATGGACTGTTTATTTTTTATTTTGGCCCTTTTACCCATCATTATATTACTGGATTTCAAATAACACATTAGTGTTACATTTCAAAATTTAATATTTAATGGTGTTTATTTTCAAACATCAACATTATTATACTAAAATTAATATTACTATGATACTGAATTTTTAAATGTGACATTATGGTGGTATTGTTGTTTGAAATTCAGTATCATAGTAATGTTATTCTTTAAATGCAACATTACCGTAGTAATTAATGGGAGAGATAAAATGAAAAATAATTGTGTCATTTGAAAAATCTAAAAGTTAGATGTGACTTTTTAGAATTTCAAATTTTAAGCACACCTTCATTTTTAATAGAAATGAATATTTTAAAGATTTATTTTAATAGAAATTAGGCCATAATTCAAAACAATTGTGGGCCGTCCAATCTGGCCGGCCCATTAAAGGGTACCTCGGATTCGGGTTACAGGATTCTGGCATTTGAATTTGGATCCGCGTAATTTAATAAATGCGTTGATAAAAGGAATTGTTTCGGTTTCCTGTGATCGGATACCTAAATAGATCGACCGCCTTCCCGTCCAGATTTCGCCGGGCGCCTCTGCTGCCGCCGCTTCGACGACAACAGTTCTCACCGGGAGAATCTTCCCGGATCTCTTTCTTGTACCTCAATCGTAAGTTTTATCTTCCGATGAAGATCTGGTCGTTGTTGTTTTTGCTGTGAGCGTTTTTCCAGATCTTAGTTTTGGATGCGAGGTAATGGCTCCGATTTTGCTCAGATTTGGATGAATATGATCGCTGCATTTTAGATCTGGTTTTGTGTTTTGTAGATCATGTAAATGATGGAAAGAGTCGGAATCTGTTGGATCTTGTACGAGATGTAGTTTGCGTGATGTGGTCTTGCTAGTTTCTTTGTTCGATTGAATTATGTTTGGCTCTTTTATCTTATGAAACTATTTCGGATCTGTTATTTTTTTTTTCTGGATCTTGTATTTCTTCTCCTTTGTAGAATTATATGCTGCAGTATTCAGACTGAACTTAAGGCTTAATCTGCCGTGTAAAGCACTAGAACTTATTCCCCTTAAGGCTTAATCTACCGTGTAAAGCACTAGAACTTATTCCCCCCACCATTATCTTGTATGATCCGTGTTTCTTCTTTTCTTCAAGCCTGATTTTCAATCGGTTTATGCTTATTTTTGGAAAGAAAAAAAATGGTCAAATATGATGCCAATCGATAAGTTAGTTCTTTTACCTTGCCAATCTTGATTAAAAAATATCATGTTATTGCATCATGTCCTTGCAGTTAGATGTTCAAATTTGAATCATGATTTATATTTTCTTTACTCCAGTTGCTTCTAACTATTTGTAGTTTTGCAATATTGTTTTCTTTTTTATATTCTTTTGGCAAAAGATAAAATTAGATAATTCAATGCCGGGTAGTTGGTGTAGTATTATATTGATTCAGCTAATTGGATTGCATCCCTTTCAAATTTAATTTGCCTTCATGATTTAAATGCAATATTGTTACCCTGCATGACTTCTAACTCATTGAGCATGCAGTTTTGCAATAAGTATTCAAGGATTGGCGCAATGCCGGCGCAGAAGATAGAGACTGGTCACCAGGATGTTGTCCATGATGTGCAGATGGACTACTACGGCAAGCGGTTGGCAACAGCATCTTCCGATGCTACCATCAAAATTATCGGTGTGAGTGGCTCTTCTCATCAGCACCTTGCAACCCTGAGTGGTCACCAAGGACCAGTATGGCAGGTGGCATGGGCCCATCCAAAATTTGGTTCGTTGATTGCATCTTGTGGCTATGACGGCCAAGTGATCATCTGGAAGGAAGGCAGCAAACCTGATGAGTGGATTCAGGCGCATGTATTCACAGAGCACAAGAGCTCTGTCAACTCCATTGCGTGGGCTCCTCACGAGCTTGGCCTCTGCTTGGCTTCTGGTTCCTCAGATGGGAACATCTCAGTCTTCACTGCACGAACTGATGGTGGCTGGGACACCACAAGGATTGATCAGGCACACCCAGTGGGTGTCACTTCTGTGACATGGGCTCCAGCTTTGGCCCCAGGTGCTCTCGTTGGTTCCGGGCAGCTTGATCCTGTACAGAAACTTGCGTCTGGTGGCTGCGACAACACTGTCAAAGTGTGGAAACTCTACAATGGTAATTGGAAGATGGACTGTTTTCCCGCTCTCCATATGCATTCTGACTGGGTGAGAGATGTGGCTTGGGCACCAAACTTAGGACTTCCGAAATCCACTATTGCAAGCGCATCCCAGGATGGCACGGTTGTCATATGGACAGTGGGCAAGGAAGGCGATCAATGGGAAGGAAAAGTTTTGAATGACTTTCAGACTCCTGTATGGAGAGTATCATGGTCGCTCACAGGAAACATATTAGCTGTAGCCGATGGCAACAATATTGTCACATTGTGGAAGGAAGCCGTCGATGGGCAATGGCAGCAGGTGACTACCGTTGAACCATAATGCTTCCATCCCTCCTTACTCCTGCCTGGACTTCCTTATCATGCGGCTCTACAGTTTGCGATAAAAATAGTTGCTAGTTGTTCGTATTCATGTTGTCTGTTGAAAGCTACTGACCTTAAGCAGTTTCTTCAATATGAAAGTCTTCTTCTGTATTGTAGCTATGACTGTGATTTCATATCCTTTGCCTACAGTTTGCTTATTCGGAATATTTTTTTTTAACCAATTATATTATCAGACAACTTATTGTTATTCTGTCTTTTATCTATCTATCTTTGTTTCATTTTTCTTGGAGTTGCATTTCAATTCTTTAATGATTTGTCTTGGAAGTCCATATATCTCAAAGAAGTTATTTTTTGTTCGTAGGGCCATTATATTTGTTGTTTGGTCTGATGCAATCGTTTTATTGCTTGATGACGATGACAATTACATGAAGAATTGTGTAACCTTTGACATTGTATGACAGATGGAGTAAACATTGTAGTTTCAATTGAAAGGGGAGATAAAAATCGAATTATTTTGTTTTCTCTTCTTTTTGAAGTTTTGGTTGAAAGCTTTAATTTATCTACTTGTGTTTTAATTAGATATTAATGCTAGTTATGATCTTTTAACTATGGGTGAACAAATTTTGATTATATTAATTTTTTAAAAAAAAATTGTCATTAAATTGAACTGATATAACTTGACCACTAGTATAATAAAATCGGATTAATTCAGTTTAATCAATCTTTGAACTCATCCTTTATAAATTTCTTTTTTTTAAAAAAAATATATTATTAAATAAATTTGAGCTCTTCGACGTCTTACAATATGTACGAGTTTAATAAGGATTAAAGAATATATCAGTTAAAGTATACGAGTTTAAATAAATTTGGTAATAATTCTTACAGGATTTTAAATCCAGGGGGGGTTCGTTAAAGTTCAGGCATGTTGTTGCAGTTGGCAGATTGATCCAATTTCAAAAGAACACCATCGTCTAGAAATTACAAGATCGATTGCAACCTAAAATCTATATGATTTCGTTAAAATTTAGATAAAAACATATCAAGGAAAACAGAATCTCAACGCCAATCGCTTGGGCTATATCTTCCCTTATCGCCTGACTATTATTAATTTACGAACATAAAAAAGAAAAAAAAACACTTGTGCACTGGAGAAAATTTTTATTTTCATCTCTTGATTCCAATTAAGATGCTCGAGATAAATAAGTACTACAGAGAAATGTTTATGAGGTGCCCCCTAATGCCAACTCGAGTTCCATAAATAACGGAAAAAAATGTCAGGCAATCCAAAATCGTAGGTCGTCCAAAATACATAGATCTTCAAATGATGCAGCAAATGAACGGAGCATCTTCTCGCGCCTTGCGTGTTCTTCAACATGAGTTATCACATCAATAAGGCGAGGCCACTTCTACTTGTTGTAGAGGTAGACAACGGTGAATATGAAAAACGCAGCCATCTGCCAGAAAAGAGAAGATTTATAGATCCAATTTAAATTTCCATTAAGTAGACGATCGATACTTGTGATATCGAATAAAATTAATTAACATTATGAAATCCTATAGGCTTGGAGATTGAAAATTTAAGCAGGATTTGCAGATGAGAAATCAAAATAAATGGTGCTACAAATAAAATTAAAATTCTTTTGCGACAAGAAATGGTTTCAAAAAAGATGCAACATATGCCGGGTAAAGCACACTAGCTTGGGATAAATATGCATGCCGTGCATGCTTTACGCAAGGACAAGTGAAAAGAGTTGTGTATCTGTAATTCAATGTTCAAGATGTTTGATTTTGCAGTACCCTTTTGATTTACAAGCACAATTGTTGAACCTTACTGGGGGGGAAAGGTAAGGAAACTCACAGTTGAAAAAGATGCTCCATAATATGGGAAGGCAGTGGTAATGAATCTCTCGTACTCGTTGTGGCGGAAAGGTCGAACTGGTATCTGCAAAACAGTTGAATTTCATTAGATCAAAATAATAACACCATTCTAGATTTTTGGAGGTCCAGACTGGATGATGATTGATTATGGAACAGATTCAAACAGGATATCAACACTAGAATTTCCTGGATTGGCAGCAAGTAGATATTTTTTAGAACAGAACATTGCCTTAAAGCAGGTGCACATTAAACGATAAGGACCTAGACAATGTCAGACCTAAATTACTTTGCCTTGATTACAAATTTTTAGAAATAAGAGGCAAAAAATGGCAAAATGAAAAAGTTGGCATCTGCTTAATAGCAAAGAAACTCAATGAAACTTTCATAGGAATTTTCTAGAAATTTGTGTTTCACAATCTTTCGTAATTAGGAGACAACATGAATGCTTGGTTTAGCATCAGTGAAGAGTTAAGTGCGATTGTAATATCCAATCACATTATCAAATTGTTGTTATGGAAGTCAATCCAGTGATTGGCAGAATATGAAAAAAAAAAAAAAAAGCCTATGTAGAACTTTCGCCTCTTACCATTACAGCCAAATTATAAACCAAAAAGAAGGGAAAGTGATACCAATTATAGAGATATGCTATACCTGTTTTGAAAGTGACAAGCTTGTGTATCCCAGTCTCTCGTACTCCACCTTAAATTGAAAAACGCCATAGACATCAGGAACCTTAAATGAGGTTGAATACAGGCCCTGCAATTACCCAAAAAAAAAAAATAATTGAAAATGTAAACAGCTTGTTTGGTCATCGTTCATGAAGACAAGCGAGAAGAATTTTAACATAAATATACCTTCTTGTCGGTGGATAAGGTTTTTAGTACATAAGGGCTCATCATGTAAAACTGAACTTGAACATCATCTACAACATATGGTTTCCAGCTTGATCCAGACCACTCATAGATTTCAACGGAATATTCCTTCACCAAAAAATTCATTGACAGAAATACTTGAGCCATACACTCTCCTTCCTGCTAATTGTGCATATAACAATAGCATTTATGGATAAGAAACAATTACCAAATCATCATTGATTCTGTAGATAGATGGCTCATTTGTTTCTCCAACTTTGTGATGACGCACATTAATAGCCTATGAAAATATTTTCTAATAAAAGTAAGGACCCTCAACAATAAATGATGTCATTACGAGGAGTAAGATAGCTGATATAGATGTTCAACTGCCAGTTCTTCGACGTTTAGCAAAAATTTAAGGAAAAATGTGTTAACTGAAAATTCAGGTAAGATGCTAAATTCTTTACCTTGAGATGGCCTCTTTCATGGAAGACCCATTTGCTAATCTCTGTGAGAAACTGCTGGTTACCAGATTTTTCACTCCTGTATTGAAAATGCAAATCCTTACTCAACAATTCCATCACTTGGATTTTAAAGAAAGCTCCTTTCAGGAATTCTCAAACATTCTAAAGAGTATTGATTTAACATCAATGATACTATGTAGAAATACTATGTAGAAAACCTGTAGAATTATGTTGTGTAATAGGGCATTTAACAACATATAACAATAAGGCTGTTTCATTATTGCCAAAATTTCAATTAAGGGCAGTCAATTGTACAATTGAAACCAAAAAGAATGTATGCTAAACTCAAAAGGCTGCTCCCTGGAAAAATATGGGCAAAACAAATAGGTTCTCATTCCTAGAATTTGACACCAACTGCTAAATTATTTTCAGAAAATCAATTTTGATTTGCAATTAACAAGTTCTTTGGGCACGAAAAATAAACGGTCTAATACAGAAAGATGGTGGGCCTCCCTCAAAACATACTCTTCTCAAGCTCATTGCAATTGACAAGATTACTCGTACCCCTGCAGCAGGTGAATGACTATATAACATGGCTTAGCATGCTAATACTTTGAATTACCAGCCATTTTAACTGATCATATATGCATAAATTCTGGTGTTGTTCTTGAACATATGCCAATTTCACAATGTTCATCTGACTATGCTGCTTTGAATGAAGATATTCTGACTTGTGTGACAAAGCCACAATCACAACCAGCTATGGTGGATAATACTCAAACAAACTTGCATGATTTGAGTCATTTGAGACTTGTATGACCATAAAGTTCGTCCTTTTGAGCAAGGTCTTATCTTCTTATGTTTGTATCCTGATTGAGCAGATACAACAGAACAAAATAATCTTTTTATACAAAAGAATTAACAAGGGAAAAGTTTCAATCTGATGCCTTGATTCTTAAAATGCCAACTAATCTCAAGTTGCACTGGTGTATAGCCAATGGAAAACCTTAACACTAAAGCAGTTCCAAAGGAGAACAATAGAGGGGATTGAGTTCTAGAAAGAAACAGGTAAAGGAGTTCCTATCAAATGTGAGAACGGTAAGAGAAGAACAAGCAACTGGCCACTAAATTCCTATCTAACAAAACAATATTCACTATAACAGTAAGATTTGTCCAGCAAAGGGAAGACACAACTCTGATTTGCATAGAATTAGTTCATATAAAGAGCTTGACAAATAGAAGGAAAACAAGACTTACTTGATGGAGCTCCCAGCCTTCTGCACACCAGATTTAAGAAAACTGAAGCATAACAAATTAAATGTGTAAGAAAAATATTAAATGAACTAATAAGTAAGAATTTGGACATCATACCGATTGCTGAACATATCTAAAGAACCAGTTATCAAGACACGAGCATTGTTTCTTGCCTGAAGATTAAAAAAAAAATCAATACAGCTAAAATTATATGGCTTTCTGACAATAATAAAGGATAAGATGAGAAAAGCACCCTTAATGGCCATCAAAGAAATAATAAATAGGAAGGAAACATTAGAATCTTTAGAAGTGAACAACATCAATCTCTATACTAGATAGTAACTTCTGGTAACCAAGTTACCCATCACATGAAACAGATCATCCAAAAGCAGACAAACTAAACTGGTTGTCTCAGATATATTGAACAATCATTCTTGGTACTACATATAATTACTTGAAGATGTAGCTAAAGCAATTCTAAACCAAACATGCAGAAAAACAAGTTAAAGTAAGTATTTAGTCAAAAGTGAGTTAGGAAAGTGTTGCACATAAGCTAGAGCAATTCTCTGAACCAACTAGTTAAAGTAAAATAATTTAATTATTTATTTGAAACCAAAAATAAGCGAGAATGTAAAAACAAGGAATTAATAATTACTACTTTCACTCAAAATTAATCGGAAAAAGAGACAACCATCTAAAAGAAATAAATCCACACAAGAACCAGATAAAATCAAAGAAACTAGATGGAAACTAATCAAGCCAGACCAGTTAACTGATATTAAATTTTAGTAAATTATTTAATATTTGTATTTCATCTTTGATTTATTGTACCGACTCAGATCCCAAGCTAGTTTGATGACCAATCTGGGTTTAAAATACTAATGACAATTTTTTTTCTCTAATATGATGTGCCGAAACTACAAATAAAAGACAAATGCTTTGGGCGCAAGATTTTATCAATTATCACAAATTAAATTATAACTACCTACCTAGCTTTTCAAATATAAGAATAGGATCAAGTCTTTACTGTTACATTAAAATACTAATTTTTAAAATGGAGTTTAAATCAGCATATTAGATATCTTAACATGTAACAAGCAACTACTAAAAATTTGTAATGCTAAAAGTAAAACAAGATTTTTGTAACTATTTAAACTTTCATGTCTCACATAGCATACATTAGGAAACTATATGAATATAAATTGCACATTTGTTAGTCTACCTGAAAATTAACATAATAAATAAGTTGGATAAATTTAGCAAAATTAAATATCTAACAAAAAGTTAAGACTTATGCTTGTTTTTGTAAAATATCTCACAAAGAAAGATAAAGCCAACGTTTTTCTATATTTGTTGTTGTAAATCTTACCTAGACATAGGATCCTAAGATCCCACAAGAATTACAAGTTTGACAGCCTTGCTTTCAAGTAAAAAAATAGAAATATTATCCTTTGGCTTTTACTACTTTCTGAATCCACTTCCTATCTGCTCCTTAAAGTAACAGCGGTTAGTAATTCACAGTCTGCAAAACATATACTGATCCACAAGCACATATTGAAATTTTGATTGCCTCTATTGAGCCAAAGCCACCTTCTCAGCCAATATCGAACAAATACAGATGTTGCCAATTGCTATTATGTCCTAGTCACATGCCTTTCATCCAAGGTTATTCAAACCATATGGGCCCTGGTACTACAAATCTATGAACATAAATCAGAGAATATTAGGCATAAATTTGAATACGCTACCTGCACAATAGACACTAATGATATTGCAGATCCTGTAAGTGATGGAGGACTTGAAAGCTTAGTTGCTGGATTTGCAGAATATGCAGCAGGGGAGGCAGAAAGAACTTTCAATACCTGGATCATAGTATGGGGGTCAGAAATCTCTAAATTGTTGACCATGTAACCAGAGATAAGACTGAAATATGGCAAAAGAGAGAAATCAACAAAACAATTTGAATGATTACCAAGCTATTAGCAGCATTTAGAGAATGGCCAATCCCGCGGAACAGAACAGGAGCCTGTTCAGAGATTTCAGTCAAGATCAGAT
Organism: Zingiber officinale; assembly: GCF_018446385.1. Taxonomy (NCBI): domain Eukaryota; kingdom Viridiplantae; phylum Streptophyta; class Magnoliopsida; order Zingiberales; family Zingiberaceae; genus Zingiber; species Zingiber officinale. The sequence goes on along the minus strand of NC_055989.1, from coordinate 110,144,981 downwards.
AACCATCACTACGTATAATATAGTTGAGCTCTTAAATTGCATTTTTTTTAAGTAGCTAGAAGTACCTCGAATAGTAACATTTTTTCTCCACGAGATCATGGAAGATTATAGTAGAGAAGCATTCATGAGTCTTAAGAATGAAACTTTTTTTTTTCATTTACTACTGGGCTACATGAATGAGACTTGAGGTTTCTAAGCTTCATAATGCAAATAATTTGGATTATACAGAAAATAATAAAGAGTCTATGATAAAACATAGTTGGCTGAAACATTTAGCAAGGATATAGAGAGAATATATAAAAAAAGATTTCATCTTTGGATGGCATTCAAATTAAGATCATAGGCACAGAATATATGAAACTTAGAAAGTATGCCCAGTGCTATTAAAAAGTAGCATGCACAAATTCAGTCAAGAAGTGAAAATTATGGTTCAGCAATTTTCACGTTAATTGAAAAACATAACAGGAAAGAAAGATTCATTTTTACCTCAATTTTCTCGTCACCCAGAATCGTAGTGGACTCAATGAAAATATCAGAAGCAATCAGTGTATGATCACCTTCAGTTTCAGAGACTGCATAACTAGTGTGATCAATAACCAAAGCAGCGGGATCCTGAAATGAAACTGAATGATTTAGATATATGTGTTAACAGAAAAATATGAAAACGAGAAAAAGCATATATGAATATATAATATATATATATCTCGAATAGCAACTTGCCTCATCAAAATCAACCCCGCACTCAGTTGAGATCTCACGAATCAGGTCAGAAGCAGACGAGTCTGCCGCTAAGATCAAATCATGCCCTGCGTCCACAAAGTCGAGAATTCCTGCCAGGTCCAAAGATCCACCAAAACCTAGAAAAAAAGACAAACTTTAAGCAGAACTCACATCTGATGATAAGATGAATCGAAGGCATTCCATCGATCAAGTCAAATTACAAATCACAACATGATGCAACGTAGTAAAATTAATAAATTCAATAGATCAATGTGTCCGAGGACATCTTACGTTGGACGGAGGGAGAGAAGAGGAGAAGGCCGTCGTAGAGGTACTGGCCGTACTGGCTAAGCGCGAGCGAGGGATCATCGGCGAGCTTGAAGTCGAGATCGTAACCACGGGACTGAAGGGTGGAGAAGTAGAGGGAGTGGGAGGACCGGATCGCGAGATCGTCCACCAAGACGAGGAGACGTCGATCGGTGGGGCGATCGGCGGAGAAAGCGCCGCAGCGGAGAGATAAGAGGGAGACGACAGAAAGTAGGAAGAGAGGAATCGCCAAGGCGGCGAAAGGCTTCGCCATTGTCGCAGACCGCTTCTAGGGTTTTGGGGAGGGCGTAGCAGAACGGCGCAGCGGAGAGACGACTCGCTCAAGCTGGTCGTCCCGTTAGAAGGCTGGAGGGCGGAAAAAATAGTATGTCCAATCGCGGACAGGAAACAGATAACTGAGGACAGCTTACGTGTACGGTGATGCACACCAAACACAACGACAAAAATAAATCAGCTTTTTACCAAACATTAATTTCCGAAATTATTATCCTATTTTTAAAAATATAAAATCATGTACCATTTTTTCCCATGTTATTTTTCCCATTTAAGTGTTTTTTTAAACATTCGAATTTTTTTTTTTTTACAAATGTTAACACATTCGTGTTAAACAAATATATTGTTCTCAGTATATTCAATCAAAATAATATTTGAAGATATTTTTATAATCATAAGAATTAAATAAATATATAGAAATTTGTTTTATATCATTTTAATTTTAAAATTTTTAGATTTATCAATCGATTTCGATCAAAATCAACTGATAACATGGAGATCTCATGATACAAAATTAGTTTCTATATATTCGTCTAATTCACCATATAAATGACCTCAATATCAATTTTACTTAATATATTAAAATCAATTATTTTTTGAATACGAATTAGATTTTTTCGTCATATTTATGTTCAAAAAATCATTGCACTCAATATATTTAGTCAAATTAATATTTTGAGGATATGAATATAATCATAAGAACTAAATAACCTCGTAAAAACTAGTTTCACGTCATTATGATTAATTTAAGTCCATCAACCAATTTTGGTCGAATGAACCTAAAGAGTTTTGATCAAAATCGGTTGATGAACATAGAGAGCTTAAAATGACATAAAATTATGTCTTATATGTTCATCTAGTTTTTATGATTATATCAGTGCCCTCAAAAATCAATTTGACCCAATATATTGAAACGGTAATTTTTTAATACGAATTAGTTTTTCGGACATATTCATGTTCAAAAAATCACTTCTTTCAATATTTGGGTCAAATTGATATTTGAGGGTATTTTTACAATCAAGAAAATTAGATGAACACATAAGAACTGACTCTGTATTATTCCAATATCTTTAGGTCCATCAACCGACTGAAACCAACTAATAGATTTAGGGATCTTATAATGACATAAAATTAGTTACAATGTATTCATCTAATTTTCATAATAATATAAATGATTTAAAATATCAATTTTACCAAATATATTAAATTTAGTGATATTTTAAATATGAATTAGATTTTTTGAATATATTTATATTAAAAAAGTCAATGTTTTCAATATATTTAGTCAAATTAATATTTAAGGACATGAATATAACCATAAGAATCAAATGAACTCATAAAACTTAATTTCATGTCATTCTAAGTACTTTAAGCCTATCGACTCATTTTGGTCGAATGGACCTAAAGAGTTTCAACAAAAATTGATTGATAGACCTACATAAAATTAGAGCGTATGAGTTCGTCTAGTTCTTATGATTATATCAATGCTCTTTGACCTAATATATTAAGAGTAGTGAATTTTTTTAACATGAACTAGTTTTTTTGGACACATTCATATTTAAAAAATCACTGCTCTCAATATATTGGGTCAAATTTATGTTTGAGGATATTTTTACAATCAGGAGAACTAGATGAATACGTAAGAACTGGTTTTGTATCATTTAAAGGTCTCTAAGTCCATCAGTCGATTTCGGACGAAATCAGTTGATGGATCTAAAGACCTCAGAATGATATGAAACCAGTTCTTATGTGTTTGTCTAGTTTTTATGATTATAAAAATATTCTCAAATATCAATTTGATCCAATATATTGAGAGTAATAATTTTTTAACATGAATCGATTAAAATCGGCTAAAAAAAACAATTCGACAGCTTGAAAAATTGCACTCGACTCGGACAGTAATAGGGGCAAAAGTGGATATGTGATTTAGTAATTTTGAAACTAGAGTTTATGAACTTAGAGACTTTGAAATGATACAAAATCTAATTTTCTTAATTATAAAATATTCTTAAATATCAATTTGATCTAATATATTGAGTAATAATTTTTTGAATATGAATTAGTAAAAACTGGCTAAAAAATAAAATTGATTCGACTATAAAAAAAAAAGGCACTCAATTAGAAACAGTGACCAAGAAAAAAAAAAGAGTGGATAAGTGATTTCATAATTTTAAAAGTAAGATACATGATTTAACAATTTTTTGTAAAATTTATCTACATTCAGTAAAAATAAATAAATAAATAAATCTTCAAACAGGACAGTATTTTAGTTAATTTTTATTTGTTTTAAAAAAAAATTAAACCCTTTTGAATTTATATGAAAATTGCTGAAGTTAAGAATAAGGACATAAGGTTGTTGTTGATAATTATTTAATCTTATATTTAGTTGGAGTAACGAGATAATATTAAGTAATAGAGTATGTCTGTTATATTAGTAAATAAAGGATATTAATTGAAATATAATTATCTTGTAAGTGAGAGGTTTTATGAGATTTAGAAGTTAATAAAAAAAATCATTTTTTTAAAATATTTTTTTTTTCTCAAAATGAGTATTTCAAAAGTTGAATGTCATAATTTTAGTTAAGTAATTACTCAGTAATCATATAATTAATTAAAATTATACATGATATTTTAAATCAAACATATCCTAAGTTAAGAAATTTAAAAATCCAAAAATAAAGGAACAAGTTTTCTAAAATAAAGAAAGGGCAAAAATAAAAATGGTCTATTTTTATTCATTTTAAAATTATTCTTATTCATAATATTATGGACAAAAATAGAAGCCCACCTTAAATTATATAAATCATCAAAAACAAGATATCGTTTTAAAAACACAATCAAAAGATGCCCCATTAGAAAATTTGTTCCCCAAATACTTATATGTTAAAAAGAAAATAGTCTTATGTATGAAGCTTTTACTATACGAGGTCCCAAGAAAGGATTTATTGTACGTAGTTTTATCCTATTTTTTACAAGAGATTATTTTCAGGATTCGAACCCGTGATCTTTTGGTCACAAACTAATAATTTTAATGTTGCACCAAGACTTTCCTTCCCAAATACTTATATGTTTCGGATTATATTTTTTTTTCCCACGAGTTCGAACCCTAGGGAAAATGAGGACGGAGTTTGAACATATTAAATCATGGATTACTAATGTTATATATTATATATGTATTGTTTAATTAATATGAGTATCTATACATCATTAGATTTTTTATTAATACTAAAATATATTAAAAATTAAAAATCTGTTTGCCAAGACATTTAAAGTGGAAATAGAGTGATTTAATCCTTGTCGGATAGGGATGGGGATTCCTTAAATAGATAGAATCAGGAATGGAGATGGAAATGAGGATGATAAATTTATTCATGCCCATCTCATTATCATTCCCACTTGTAGCAGCTATCGATAATAACTACATCATGTAATAGCTACTTAATATTTGTTACAATATTATTCGTTATTTCTCTTGTATAATAGTCAAGTATATCAATATTTACTTTTCTTCCCTATTCAGAAGACCGATAGTACGGGTTATTAACGTAATAGATTTTTTATTACAACGTGTACTCTTCTGCCATTGTTATAATATTTTTTATAACAATTTTAACCAAAACTATTCTATATTTAAAGTAACTTTAACGCTCTTATTTTATTTTCAAATTGAAAATAATTTTAATTGACATTTGACTAGTTTTAATCAATGATTAAAATAACCTCAACTAAAATTACTTATTTTTCATTATGTTTATGTTGTTTAGAGAAAAATTTATTTAAAATGAATATTTGAAAACACTCAAATAAGCAAATATATATGAATAGCCAATATAAAAGAAAAGGCAAAAAACAAATAAACACTTTAAAAAACACATTTAAGAAGTAGATTATGATTATCAGATTATGATCACAAAAGAAGTAGAAGTTGATCTCAAAATTTATATGCCACAGTAAAAGAAAAGGCAAAAAAAAAAAAAACACTCTAAAAACACATTTAAGAACAACTCAACTCTATTTTCAGGAAAACAGGTTCCATTAACTTCACACAAGTAAGCATCAGATTATGATCACAAAAGAAGCAGAAGCTGATCTCAAAATTTATAAGCGACTGATTTCGAACCCAAACCAGTTCATTTAAACAAACAAACTAATTGCTATTTAAAAAAATTGTATTTCTCTACAACTTCTTTTATCTCATAATCCCCTTCCAGATAATGCTTTTGCGTATCTGCTCCATTTGTCCATCGTCCGGATCAATCTGGCACTAGCCTTGGCCCCCAAAAGATATCGGATGTAGTCTCTGGCAAGAAGAGACAGTTCCTGGCCTTTGGTTATCAGTATGTACTGCATGCCGAGAAGAATAAAAAATATAATATCGAAAAATTGTATCTGAATGTTTAAAGCAAATCAGCTCAGCCAAGAGCTTCCAATAAACCTAAAGATACAAGTAGTGTATCACAATACAAGTACATTGATCATATCTCCATATTGAAGGATATCGTTTTGGAGATTGGTACTCGGCACATATCCTGATAAAGATGTCCAGGTAGCTAAGCTAAGCTGCTTGATGTCAATATCCAAGAATGGCCAGTAAGTTGATCTTTTATCAAGATACCAGCACGATGATTTGGGAATAAGGAGACCCTTCTTTGTGAATTGTTTTACCAGGACAGAAACTTGTTTACCAAATTATTTATCTCTGCTACAACACACAGAAACCTTCATCTATTTACGAAGACAGACAAACTTGATGTTGTGAAGTTGAACAGGCCAATAGGACATTTTGAATTGGAGAAATGAATTCAAAGTGGAGCGAGGGGGACGGGAATCTAAAGATTCCAACATTAGGATCAAGATATTCAAAGACTTATCTTTTTCAACATTTTGTTCACTAGCCATAAGGAAAAGAGAATTCTATCCTATGATTGATTAATGCTGATCAAATTATGCAATTGGTGGTTACTAAAATAAGGTATTGACAAAATAAGTCCTTTGGATACTACAAAAAAATCATACAAAGAAAGATAAGCTGTGTAATAATTACCAGGAATATAACACCGATGATTGCCATAATCACTTGAACCAGTTCCTCAACTTGAAATCCTTCGCCATTCAGGCCACTTGAACCATCACCACGATCCCAGAAAGCCCAAAAAGACTTTCGATGACTGCCACTACCATTGGACTGTTTTTCCTTCTCATACTCCCTTAAAACATCTTGTACTGTGAGCTCCTTCCTAAAATTGTTTCCCAGTTTCTTTGGTAATTCCTGTGAAGATTGTCAGGTAATAAAAACTAGATTCCGTAAAGAGACATACAAAAAAAAAGAAAAAAAGATGACCTAGAGCTTCATGTTCAACTTAAAACGTAGAAGGAAGACGTGAAGGGATAGGAAAACAGCACAAAGTGTTTAGAAGTGATCCATGATGTGTGTCTAAGTTTTTTTGTTTCTTTCCCTCCTCACCCTCATCTTTCCACTCGAGTAAACCAAGCCTAAAGCATTACTAAGTCATAATTGAATGGATGAGTTCAGAACAAAAAGGCTGTAGAATTACCATCTAGTAGATTTTTAAGTAAATGTTTGTTTGGGAGATGGTATATTAATGTGCTTCTCGCTAATGCATATAGAAATTTGAAGAGAAAGACTCCAATAATGATTGGTTGTCAAGTAAGTGGCATTATGTGCCAAGAAATGAAAGCACATGGTACTGCAATACTAATTATATTTGGATGCACGTTGAAAAAAATAACAACGAAAACGAAATACCTCATTTTCACTCAAAGAGTCTCCTTTTTTGCCAAAAGTAAGTACTGAAGCACATCTTTTGTTTTTGAGGGGATTAAAAATCAACCTTAGGTGCAATTTATCTTGCTGAAATCTGAATGATACAGAAGGAGGTAGACGAGAAGCTTTTAAACACGGACATGCAGAACATAAGTTTTCAACACTTCTCATTTTCACTCCATTCAAGACGATCCCTCCAGTTGGATGCAAAATAGATTGAACAGCATTCATCTCCTTAATCAGATCACTCCAGTGATATCTTGAATCTTTAAGTTAGCAAAGGTTTACTTAGTTCCTGAGATTTCGAAATTTAGCTTTAACTAGATACAACTTTTGAGCATGAAAGAAAGATAAACTGAACATCAATAAAATTATAGTGACAATATAGAAACTCAGCATAAAATAAGCAATCTGTAGTGGAAAAAATGGATAAAGCAAGCCCCAAAATACTTAACCAACATTTTTCATTGATCACCACTCCAGAAATATAAAATAGCTCAACTCAAACTGACAAAAATACATAAAAGAGGTATATTAAATTGTTTTAGAAATTGAAATCGATATTTTTCTCTATAGAAAAGTATAAGTATCCTTTTAAGTATGTCCTTTTTTTTTCTTCATCTTGCTTGTTTTAATCTCCCTAATATTCAAAAAAAAATTGCCATTTGCATCACATATTAATGTTTTCTGGCCCGACCTAATCAATATTATTTCATGGATTATTTAGGTTCACTCTAACAGTATGTAGATGAATAATGAATTGGCCATCCAAAAAGTAGACTAAGGGAAGTCGTGGTATAGACATGGAATTGCATGTCGACCACCACTCAAGTAAACAAATAAATGAACTGATGAACTTTGCTTGTCAGGAAACTAATCGGAGGCCATAAGGTTCTCAAATTGAATTATTTATGATGTTGGATCATTTGTTGTATGATGTTTTTTAAAAAGAGATTTTATCTAGAACTCACTAGGTTAAATTAAACCCACCAAAACCTAAACCCAACCTATCATAAAAGGAGATGAATATGTGAAGTTGATGGTGAAGTAGAATAAAAAAAAATCTTGAGCGAGATACAAAATCAACTCCTAGCCCTAAAGCGACTGCTACTGCGATATTCTAAGACAATAATTATTCAATTTTAACCAACAAAGTCGCCTCCTTTTCTGTCCCACAAGATCACGCCCAGAAGGAAGCATTGCCATCATGATTCAGAAGCAATCGATCAAGAGAAGTTGGACACGGGAAGGGAGAAAAGAACCTATGTCGAGGATTTGAAGGGTTCTTTGAGAGGAGGCCACAGATCAATCGCAGAGGCCAATCGACCGGGGAGGCACGTAGGTCATTCACGAGCGACGCCGGCGATTAATTTGTTTAGTCCACCTTTTCTCACCCCTACGAAACTCAATTTTAACTAGCACAATTTTTATAATGATATTTAAAAATAATGAATAATATTAAATAAAATATAATGTTTGATTTATTAATAAGGTAATACAGAAGTGAAATATTATCTTGCATGTCATCCGTGATTTTTTTTAATTTAAAATTTAAAATTTAAAATTTAGTATTTAGTATTTAGTATACAGATTTGTAGTTAAAGAAAGTTAAAAAAATAATAGCTCCGAATATGAATATACTGATTGATGCTATCTAAATACAAGAGAGATAACATATTGGTTCAGATAGATAGTTTATTAATTGACAGAAAACTTTTTTAATTGGTGATGGAGTTCTTTAACGATCCTACGTATAATTTGATAATCTAACAAAGTATTAGTGATTAAAGATCAGAGAAAGAATTTCTGGTAAGATTCTTCGACGCTCAAATTAGTATGTTTGACAGTAAATGGGCAAAGAAGAATATATAGTAGAGGATATGTATGAGAGTAAGATTTAGATGATACTCATTGCGAATCTTGCTAACAGAGATGACTCTTTTTATATACCGTCTCTCATAACCTCTGTGATCATGAAGTGACTTTCTACGTCGAAGTTTATTAGGTTTATTGGTGTAATTTTCCTAGGTCAAGGTTGACCAGGTTGACTATGTTTGAATTAGCTCAAGCTTGAGTCTTGATATTTGAGTTTTGATGTTTGACAATGATGAAGATTACATGTGTAATCATCCATTTGGGGAGATTGTTGAAGCAATTCTCCTCTGGTAAATGTTTGACCAGTTTAATATGAAGAAAAGTCAAGTAGGTCAAGGTTAACCAAATACTTGATTGGGAAGTCCTAACTGAAAATTAGGCAAGGGCAAGTCCAACAGGGAGGTTGGCAGATGATGAAAATCTAAGTGGGTCAGTGTTGACCAAACACTTGGTATGGAAAGTCCTAGTGAATTAAGCCAGCAAATGAAAAGTCCTAGTGAGTGAAGTTAGGCAGTTGGAAAATCCTCGTTAGTGAAGTCAAGTGAAAGACCTAATGAGTAAAGCTAGATAAATGAGAAATCCTAGTAAATGAATCCAGGTAAAAAACCTAGTGAGTGAAGTTAGGAAATGAGAAAATCCTGGTGAGTGAAGCCAGGTGAAAGTCTTGATGAGTGAAGTCAAGCGTGTAGAAATCCAGGTGGGTTCGAGGTGACCAGACACTTGGCATGAGACGGTAAGTCCAAGTGGGTCAAGGTTGACCAGACACTTGACATGGCTAGAAAAATCCAAGTGGGTCAAAGGATTGACTAAACACTTAATAACGAAGTCCCAGCAGGTCAAGGTTGACCAGATGCTAGGCATGAGAAAGTCCCAACAGATCATTGTTGACCGGATGTTGGATTTAGGACCCTATACTTGAGTTAGTCAAGTTAGGATTGGTTAATCGATCAGCCGATCGATTAAACCAGAACCCAATAGATCAATTGATCGATTGTGAGAGCTTCGTGAGAAAAGACAGCCCAATCGATCAGCGATCGATTGGGGCTACGTCAATCAATCAGACGATCAATAGGAGGCCACTCGCGCAAAGAGCACAGTGTGCTCCCCAATCGATCAGTCAATCGATTAGGATACTCTAATTGATAAGTCGATCGATTGGGGCTTATTTTCTCGCAAGATTGTGAGGCGGCCTGAATTGATCGGTCAATCGATTCTGGGTTTATCTGCGAGAGCACAAAGACGCTCTGAATCGATCAGTCGATCGATCAAAGTCTCCCCAATCGATCAGCCGATTGATTGGGATATAACCGTTGCGCAGGATGCAAGGTTTGGAAGGCTGAGATCGCTGGGATCTAACGTGGCAATCGATTGGGAGCCCTAAATGCAGATATAAAAGCGATAGCGAGTTCAAATGAAACAAAGCTTACACGACACTTCTCCCATTCTTCTGCTAGTTCTTGAAGTTACTTGGAGCAAGGTGTTGTTGTATTTTCAAGAATCAAGAGGCAATCTTCATTAACAAGATCAAGCAAGAAGAAGGTTTTATCTGCATTCTTGTATATTTACTTCTTGTTTGAGTTATATCTTGTCGTTGAGTCTTGTACGAGGTTTCTTCACCTTCGGTTGTTCCGAGAAGAGAGTTTACACAGTGGAGAGTCTGTTCGGTGTGTGGATCCTTAGATTAGTTATTTCTTCTTGAGGTGGATACCAAGTAAACCCTTGTGTTAGCATTGAGAGCTTGCTTTCGAGTCTATTCCACTGTAAATCAACATCATTGAAGCGTGAGAAGCTATTCATCGGACTCATCACTGAAAGGGCAACAAACTATAGGAAGAAGAAGAAGTTGAAGCTCAAATTTCAACAAGTCAAAGATTTCTTCAAGAGGAGTTTAACTTCAAAAATGGAATTCCGATATGGACTCAGTTATGACACAAGAGAAGCTCCACCGTTTATAGCGTCAAGCTTTGATTCTTGTAAATCAAGAATCGAAAACTTCTTCATGATGGAGATAGAGCAATGGTTTGCTCTAATGGAGGGCTTTGAGGCTCCAACGGATAACAAGGGTAAAATCCTTAAGAACAGCAAATAGAGCAAGGAGTAAACTCAAATATGCGAGACAAATGACAAAGTGACCAAGGTATTGGTAAATTTATTGCCAAGCAATATTTTGAGTCTAATTGGAGAATATAAAGACATCAAAGAGCTTTAGAGCAAATTAGCGAAGATTTATGAGGAACCCTCTGTTACACCAAGTCAAGAAAAATCCAAAGAGGGCAACTCATTGGATCAACAAGAAGAGGACTTCGAAGTTGAGAGGTGCTCAACATCGAAAGAAGAAATTCAAGAAGAGCCTTCCTCGGGAGAGTGCAGCGTTAAGGTAAAGAGGGAGCATACTCTTTGTTTCATGTACATGAGGATGAAAATGAAGAGGCCTCCACCTCTAGGATTAAGGGGGAGCGTCATTTAGTGACACCAGAGGAAGAAGAGGCTTCCTCGTCCGAGTCAAATGGAGAGGAAGATAGTGTTACCTCCACAAATCAAGAAAAATCTAATGGAGGATCATGTGCCACCCCTACAAGCAAAGGTATAAATATTTCAATTTGTAACAATAAGTCATATCATTTGCTTTGAGTGTAGGGAAAGAGGACACTACAAGAGTAAGTGTCCAAAGTTGACCAAGAAGAAGAGTCAACCAACACCAAAGAGCAAGGAAAAGTCCAAGAAGGTTGGCCCCTCGATACACAAAGGCAATGAGCACATTGTGCGCTTCTCTTGTAATCAAAGTGGATATTATCGGAGCCAATGTCCAAAAGGGGAGAAACTATCCAAGTTTAAAAGAGGAAGTACAAGTCAGGGGGAAGGTCTTAAGAGCAAACCCAAGGTATCTTTTATTGATGGTACTCTTTTAAGTCATGATAAAATGCATGCTAGAAATAATTTATATTATTTTAATATAATTTATCATGAAAATAGGAAGCATGATAGAATTAAGGAAAAATATGTAGCTTATTATGCCAAAAACTACCGTACCTAAGGCTAGGAAGATAGATAATAATTTAGGAAAGAATTCTAAGGATTTTAAATATTTACCTAAAAATAAAAATGTTCAAGGAAATCAAGAAAAATTCAAATATAAGGATTTAAGGAGTGAAACCAAGTTTTGAGGTCAAGACTTGATAGATTGGAGAAGACTCTAAAAAGAATAGAAAATATTCTTAAGGGGTGAAATGAGCAAAACCTAGGAATAAATATGCAAGAATCATCCAATGGTCATAGAGGTTTGGGATACACACCTAAAGCCAAGAGGGATGTCCTTTCATACCATAGAGTTCCATATAGCTATGGAATCAACCCTAGGTTGAGGAGTCAAGTCAAGGTTACAAGAGAGGTCATTCCTAGAGTTAACCTTGAAGAGACCAATATGACTAAGGCCTTTAAGAAGCCTAACAAAGTCACTAAGAAGGTCACAAGTGAAGTTATCTCTAAAGTTGATCGTGAGGAGTCAAGTATGACCAAGGCTTCTAAGAAGCCTGGAAGGTCATTAGGAAGGTTACTAGGGAAGTTATCCCTAGTGAGTACCTAGCACATCCAAGGAACACCAATAGATTTTGGATTCCTAAGAGTGTGTTCTCTACACTTAGATAAGTTTAGAGAGTGTCAACTCCAATTGAAATGGTAGTTAACCTAACCTTAAAGAAGTTGACACTTGGAAGGTATTTTCAAAGTAGTTGTACTCCTTGAAAATAAGAAGGATTTGATGTTTATTCTTTGAAAGAGTAAAATGTGCTAAAATTTAAGAAATTGTACTTAATTAAAATTTGCACAAATAGGAAAAGTCAAAGAAATGTCAAGTTGGGGTTTGACATTTTCTTAGAAGAAAAAGAGCAACTTAGGATTAATTTTAGTTTAGTAATTAATTAGGGATACTTAGATGGATAATCTGGGTATATTATTTATGCTAAAGTGGCATGCTTTATTTGCTCTTCATATGCCATGATATTATATTTTGTATTCATACCTATTATGAAAAATAAAAATATCATGTCATGTCATACATACATCATATAATTATAGTAAGTTTTCTTTTGAAAATTATTTATTTTGATATATGTCATAATCATTTTCATGTATTATTTTAAGTTTCTTATAATTAAGGACAATGCTATTAATAACAAGTGGCATCCTAAGTGGATGATCAAATTATAAAAATGCCTAGATAAAAATGTGTGATCCCTTAGTTTAGGGCAAAACCAAAGTTTACATCGCACACGAATTATAAGTTGAACTGTATGTGTTTTAGTGCACATTAGATACAAGTGAGATGTTAGGATGGTGAACAAAACTCAAGATTTCGATTTAGTGCATCTTTCGAGTTTTACTGCTAGCTAAACACACACACACACACACACACATATATATATATATATATATGCTATCTAATCATTAGGAAAGCTAATGTATAAGTCATGTGCATTTAGCCTAAATAACATGGTTGAAAATTGATTTTGAAAAATATTTTAAGATACTTTTGGAAAATCTTGGTAAAGACTATCTTTTGATAGTAATCATCATTGTATAATTAGGCACAAACTAGGAAGAAATATTGAAGTTTTCAATGGTTTCAAGTTTTGTGTCAATCTTTAAAAATAAAATGTATTTTCTCATAAAACTACTTTCCATGATAGTATATAACATAAATAATGTCTACATGAATTTTTGTAATTTTTGGAATTTTATTAAATTATTTGTGCATTTCTAAATTTCGGCTAAAATTTAATTTTAGAAAATCAAAAACTCAATCGATCAACTGATCGATTGGAGAGGTTCAATCGATCAATTGAACTAGGTTTTTCGACAAATAGAAGCTCGCAGAATCGATCAGCTGATCGAGTGAATGCTGACTGGATTGATCGGTCAATCGATTCAATAGCTTTTCGCGACAAGCCTTATTGAATCGATCAGTGGATAGATTGAAAGCTTTAATTGATTGAGTCCCAACTTCAATTAATTAAAAAAGTTGATTTTTGGCTGAAATAGTCTAATTTCAGTCCATTAAGCCATGGCTAGTCATGTTAACCATCCCTAACCCTAAGAAATTCTTTTGTGAGCATTTAAGGGTAGTTTTCTTGATGAAAACAAAAATAGTATGGTCCAAGAAGACCAACTTGAAGTTTAGGATGAGGTTTGCATTCAATATTGATTCTTGAACCTCCAAACTTCAAATTTTGGGTTTTCTAAAGTCTTAGGAACTCCCAATCATTGTTGGTGCAATAACAAAATTTTAGAGCATGTTTTGAGGGGGAGCTACTCCTTAAAGACATGCATTTATTTTTCACAAACCATGGAAGGTTGTAAACCTTCGTTATCGTGAATGCTCAAGGTTGAGCATTAGAGAATAATGGAAGATTGTATATCTTCATTGTGGTGTTTGAATGCTCTCGGAAGTGCAATGGAGATAATGAAAGGTATGAGACCTTCATTGTGATGTTGTGAACAACATGTAAGGTTGTTGAACAACGTGTGGACAACTCTTCAAGGGGGAGAATTTTTTATGTGTGTCAAAGGGGGAGAATGTAGGGTTTAAGTTAGAAAATTCTCCATATTCATAAGGGGAGATTGTGAAACCCTTATATTAAGGGGAGGAGGAAGGAAACCCTCATTCATGCTTTAACATGAAGAAGAAGTTGATGCTATGGAATTAGCCTAACTTAAACATCTTGTCAAACATTAAAAAAAAAGAGAGATTGTTGGTGTAATTTCCCTAGGTCAAGGTTGACCAAGTTGACTAAGCTTAAATTGGCTCAAGCTTTAGTCTTGATATTTGAGTTTTGATATTTGACAATGTATAGAGATTGCAGGTGTAATCGCCCATTTAAGGAGATTGTTGGAGCAATTCTCCTCTGGTCAATGTTTGACCAGTTTAATGTGAAGAAGAGTCATGTAGGTCAAGATTAACCGGATACTTGATTGGGAAGTCCTAATTGGAAATTAGGTAAGGGCAAGTCCAACAGGGAGGTTGACAGATGATGAAATCTAAGTGGGTCAGTATTGACCAGATAGTTAGTGTGGAAAGTCTTGATGATGAAACTAGGCAAATGAAAAGTCTTAGTGAGTGAAGCTAGACAGTTGAAAAATCCTGGTGAGTGAAGCCGAGTGAAAGACCAAGTGAGTGAAGCTTGGCAAATGAGAAATCCTAATTAGTAAAGTCAGGTAAAAGACCTAATGAGTGAAGCTAGGTAGTGAGAAAATCCTGGTGAGTAAAACCAGGTGAAAATTCTGGTGAGCGAAGTTAGGCGTGTGGAAATTCAGGTGGGCTCGGGGTGACCAGACACCTGGTGTTTGGAAGTCTAAGTGAGTTATGAAGGACCAAACACTTAGCACGAGACGGTAAGTCCAAGTGGATCAAGGTTGACCGGACACTTGGCATGACTAGAAAAGTCCAAGTGGGTCAAAGGATTGATCGGACACTTGGCACGACTAGAAAAGTCCAAGTGGGTAAAATGATTGATCGGACACTTGGCACGATTAGAAAAGTCCAAGTGAGTCAAAGGATTGATCGAACACTTGCTAACGAAGTCCCAATAGGTCAAGGTTGACCAAATGCTAGACATGAGCAAGTCCCAACAGGTCATGGTTGACCGAATGTTGGATTTGGGATCCTAGACTTGAGTTAGTCAAGTTAGGGTTGGTCAATTGATCAACCGATCGATTGAACCAGAGCTCAATCGATCGATTGGGAGAACTTCGTGAGAAAGGACTGTTGGTTAGTCCTAGGAAAATCGTACCGGCTCCACTGTACAAAAATTTTATACAAGTGTCGAACCTTTCCTTAAATAACCTATTGTGTTCTTTAGAAGTTAAATTAGGAATCGCAAACGGAACTTAACATCATTGATTCCAAATTTAACTTATCTGTTCTTAATGGTTTAGATTTGAATCACAAGCGGAACTTAACACTATTGATTCAAATCCACCTATGTTATTAATTCCATTAAATATTAATTTCCAAAATTAGCTTCCAGGACTACATGGCGAGGCACATGACCTTCTTGGATATGGGAGCAACCACCACCGCCTAGACAAAGTCTTTTAAGGAAAACTAATATTTAATTTCCTTAAATAACTCTAGGTTAACCAAAAAGAACAATCGAATCACAAATTAGAAAAACAAAGAAAACACAAACTCGAAAAATAAATTTTAAAAACTAGATCTAATGGCTCTTGTGTTTGGTATTTCCAAAAATAACTATACAAAGAAAACTAGTATGATGCGGAAAACAATTACTAGTTATACCTTTCTTTGTAAACAAAAATAACCTCTTGATCTTCTACCGTATTCCTCTTCTTATCCCGGACGTTGTGTGGGCAACGATCTACCGAGATGAGAATCCACCTAAGCCACCTTCTTCTCTAAGCAAGATTCGGCCACCATAATTCTCCAAGAGAAGTAGATGTCCGACCACCACCACCAAGCTCCAAGGGATGCTAGAAACAAAGCCTCCTTTCTCTCCTTCTTCTCCTAGCTAGAACCGGCCATCAACAAGAGCTCCAAGAGAAGATGAAATCGGCCACTAAAGAAGAAGAGAAGAGGAGAACCTCTAGGGCCGGCCACACCAAGGAGAAAAAGAGAGAAAGAAAAAGAATAGAGTCGTTACCCCTGAAGGCACCTCTACCCTCTCTTTTATAATCCTTGGTCTTGGCAAATAAGGGAATTTAAATAAAAACTTCCTTAATTCTTTTGCCATGAAAAAGAAAATTTTAATTAATTAAAATCAAATTCCTTTTTTTCAATTACAATGGCCGGCCACAACCAAATCTCCAAGCAAAGAAAATTTTAAACACAAATTAAAATTTCCTTATTTGTTTTCAGAAATTTTATAAAAAATTTCTCCAATAATTTTTCCTTTCATGGTGGATTATAAAAAGGAAATTTTATAAATTAAAATATTTCTTTTAAACATGTGGATAATTTTCAAAAAGGAAAGTTATCTCTAAAAATTAAAATCTCCTTTCAATCTACAAATAAGGAAAGATATCAAATCTTTTTTTAATCTTTTGTAGAAACTTATAAAAGAGAATATTTAATTTTTAAACTCTCTTTTAAATCATGAACATGGTTAAAAAAGAAAAGTTTTCTCAAAATTAAAATCTACCTTTCAATCTACAAATAAGGAAAGATTTCAAATCTTTTCTTAATCTTTTGTAGAAAGCTATAAAAGGAAAGATTTAAATTTCAAACTTTCTTTTAAAACCATGATATCCACATAAGAAATAATTTTAATAAAAATCCCTTTTTAATATGATGTGGCCGACCACACCAAGCTTGGGTTCAAGCTAGGGCCGACCACACCAACTCAACTCATCCTTTTTACTTGGTCGGCCCAAACTTAGGTTCCAAGCTTGCTTGGCCGACCCTAATAGGATGGGTATAAAGGTGGGTAAGAAGTGGGTATGTGGTGGGTATAAATCTCTATATACAAGAGGCTACGATAGGGACCGAGAGGAGGAATTGGTTTTGGTCTCCCGATGAAATTAAGCATCCCGTGTTCGCCCCGAACACATAACTTAATTTCACCAATAATAATTCATTCCACTAAAGAACTATTATTGAACTACCGCACCAATCCCAAATTATATTTTGGGCTCCTTCTTATTATGAGTGTGTTAGTCTCCCTGTGTTTAAGATATCGAATGTTCATTAATTAAATGAGTTACTGATAACTCACTTAATTAATATCTAGTTCCAAGAGTAGTACCACTCAACCTTATCGTCATGTCAGACTAAGTCCACCTACAGGGTTTAACTTGACAATTATTATGAGCTCCTCTTGGGGACATCATCAACCTAGATCACTAGGACACAGTTTCCTTCTATAATCAACAACACAAAATATAAGTGATATCATTCCCCAACTTATCGGACTTATTGATTTATCGAACTAAATCTCACCCATTGATAAATTAAAGAAATAAATATCAAATATATGTGCTTGTTATTATATTAGGATTAAGAGCACACACTTCCATAATAACCGAGGTCTTTGTTCCTTTATAAAGTCAGTATAAAAAGAAATGACCTCTAATGGTCCTACTCAATACACTCTAAGTGTACTAGTGTAATTATATAGTTAAGATAAACTAATACCTAATTACACTACGACCTTCCAATGGTTTGTTCCTTTCCATCTTGGTCGTGAGCTACTGTTTATAATTTATAAAGAATTATAACACGATCTCCTGTGTGTGACACCACACACCATGTTATCTACAATATAAATTAATTGAACGACTACACTCAGTATATATAACCAATATGATTCTTATTTCTAAATAAATGTTTATACAAAAAGCTAGGCTTTTAGTATACACTCTAACAAGGACAACCTAATCGATCAGTCGATTAACTGGGGCTACGCCAATCGATTAGACGATCGATTGGAGGCCACTCGCGTGAAGAGTGTTAGTGCAGCGGGGCTGGCAAGAGGGGGGTGAATTGCTTGTTAAAAACAAAGTGAACATTTCTCGTTCTTTTAACTCTAGTTAGTAGCACAAGTATACTAAACAAAAAAATAAAACTGAATAAAAAAATAAGAGAAAAATCTATTTACTTGGTTACAACCTATGTGGTTATTAATCCAAGGCGTTGAAGAAGGCTCCACTAGAAAAACTCCTTTGTTAAAGGCGGAGTATCCTCTTATAGGCGTTTACAGCTCACAAAATGACTAGGAAGTGAATACAAGACTTGTAGTTCAGTTATTCTATTTTTCCTAGGTCCAGGAGTCTTTTTATAGCCCATAGAAAAATTTATCCGAGGCTAGAAGGCTCCTTTAATAGGATGGAAGGCGCTTCCAACGTGGCAAGTTCTATCCGTGCGAAGATAAAGTTTATCTTCACAAACGATCTCTTGGAAGGCACCTTCAAAGGCTGAAAGGTGTCTTCGTGCTGTTCATCAAAGGTGTCTTTCACACGGCAACTCAACTTAATGCTGATCTCTTTGCGAGGCTTTTTGTGTAGGTGATTCTTCGACCATTGGAAATTGAGCTCACCCGAACTCAACTCTGGTCGTCTCCTTAAGTAGGCTTCCTCCCCAGCTTCTCGTCCCTCAAACGTCGCTCACGTCCTTATCGTCCATTGGTGTACTCTTCCGTAGCACCTCATCCCTCAGATGCACCAAGTCCGTCAGCTCCTTTCCCGTGCCACCCTTCTCACTAGCTGCGTCTTCCGCTCAAATTCTTGCATTTTTAAGCTCCTGCACATTTAGACACAAGGATCAAATACAATAAAACTTAACTAAACTTGGTTAACCATCTCAAAACTACCCGAGGTACTTACAAAGAGCACAGTGTGCTCCCCAATCTATCGGTCGATCGATTAGGGCTTATTTTTTACGAGATTATGAGGCAGCCTGAATCGATCGGGTAATCAATTCTGGGTTTATCCGCGAGAGCACAGAGGCGCTCTAAATCGATCGATCGATTAAATTAAAGCCTCCCTAATCGATTAATCGATCGATTGGGATATGATCGTTGTGCAGGATACAGGGTTTAGACGACTGTGATCGCTGGGATCTGACGTGGTAATCAATTAGAAGTAGGCCCAATCGATTGGGAGCTCTAAAAACATAAATATAAAGGCGACAATGAGTTCAAATGAAACAGAGCTTACACGACATTTCTCCCATTCTTCTGCCAGTTCTTGAAGTTGCTTGGAGCAAGGTGCTGCTGCATTTTCAAGCATCAAGAGGCAATTTTCATCAACAAGATCAAGCAAGAAGAAGCTTTTATCTGTATTCTTGTGTATTTACTTCTTGTTTGAGTTGTATCCTGTCGTTGAGTCTTGTACGAGGTTTTTCCACCTTTGGTTGTTCCAAGAAGGGGAGTTTACATAGTGGAGAGTGTGCTCGGTGTGTATATACTTAGATTAGTCACCTCTTCTTGAGATAAATACCAAGTAAATCATTGTGTTAGCATTGGGAGCTTGCTTTGAGTCTATTCCGCTGTAAATTATCATTATTGAAGTGCAAGAAACTATTCACCCCCTCTAGCTCCGAAGTGTCCCAACAAGGTTGTTCTTCAAAGAGTCTCCGAGGAATTTTTTTCTACCCACAAATATTTCTCTTTTATCGTTTATAACTTAAACCTTCAATGAAATTGTTGAAGGAGGATGTTGTTATAAATGGATCACAAATGGGAAACAGGATAACCTCTGAAGGAGGTTCCAAAGAAATATTCCCCGATAATTTATACAGACTGTTAGATTGTTTGCTGCTTGTTTACTGAATATATCTCGGTCGGTCCATAAGGCTAGTTGTATTGCTTGCTATTGTATGAATCTATTCTGTCATATGTTAAATACTACCAAGATCTGTTCAGAGACTAATATAGTGCTCACTGTTGGTTGCTACTCGGAAAACCTATAGGTTCCACTGTACAAAAATTTTGTACAAAGGTCTGAACCTTTTCCTAGCTACCATGTGTTCTTTTAAATTAAATTTTGGATCGCCTGCGGAACTTAACACGTTTGATCCAAAACTTAATCTATTTGTTCTTTTAGGTTTTGACTTGGATCTCCTTAAGTTATTAATTCCATTAAATATTAATTTCCATAAAAGGTTCCCAGTACTGACGTGGCGAGGCACATGGCCTTCTTGGATATGGGAGCAACCACCACCGACTAGACAAAACCTTTAATAGAAAGCTAATATTTAATTTCCTAAAATAACTTTAGGTTAACCAAAGAGAACAATCAAATCACAAGGAAAAGAAAAAAACAAAAGAACACAACTTCGAAAAAACATATTCGAAATTCTAGAACGTAAACCTCTTGTATTTGGTATTATTTCCATAAATAACTAGCATGATGCGGAAATAAAATTTACTAGTTATACCTTGTAGAAAAACCTCTTGATCTTCTACCGTATTCCTCTTCTAACCTCGGACGTTGTGTGGGCAACGATCTTCCGAGACGAGAAACCACCAATCACCTTCTTCTCCTCCTAGCTAGGTTCGGCCAAGAAAGAGGAAGCTTCACCAAGGAAGAAAAACAAAATACTAACCAAGCTCCAAGAGATGCTAGCTTTCTCTCCTTCTTCTTCTTCTTCTCCGAGTAGTATCCGGCCACCACAAGAGCTCCAATAGAAGGGTAAGGTTCGGCCACCACAAGAGGAAGAGAGGGAGAGGTTGGCCGGCCACACCAAGGAACAAAAGAGGGAGAGGAATAATAGATGTTATGTCTTGTGAAGGCACCCTCACCCCTTCTTTTATATTCCTTGGCCTAGGCAAATTAGGAAATTTAATTACAATAAAATTTCCTTAATTTCCTTGACATGATTTAATTGAGAAAATTAAATAAAATTTCCAATTTAATCTCTAATGGCGGCCACTTCTAGAGGAAATAAATTAGACAAGTTTTAATCAACAAATTAAAACTTCCTAATTTGTTTCGGAAAATTTTAAAAAATAAAATTTCTCTTTAAAATCTCTTCATGGTTGATAAAGGAAATTTCTATAATTTTAATTTTATCAACATGTGGATAATTTTTAAA
The DNA here is from genome assembly GCF_018446385.1 of Zingiber officinale. Classification (NCBI taxonomy): domain Eukaryota; kingdom Viridiplantae; phylum Streptophyta; class Magnoliopsida; order Zingiberales; family Zingiberaceae; genus Zingiber; species Zingiber officinale. The sequence goes on along the minus strand of NC_055989.1, from coordinate 110,123,457 downwards.
GAGAAAATAAAATAACTCATCAATCTACAAATAAGGAAAGAGATCTAATCTCTTTCTTTAATCTTTGTAGATCTTTTACAAGAGAGATATTTTAATTTTAATTCTCTTTAAAAATTATTTCTTCCACATAATAAAAACTAAAATTAAAATCCTTTTTAATTTAATTTGGCCCCACTAGCTTGGGTTCAAGCGGCCACCCAATAATATACCTAGGCCGGCCCTAGCTTGGTTCCCAAGCTAGCTTGGCCGACCCCTTATTAGTGGGTATAGAAGGTGGGTATAGGTGGGTATTAAACTTCTACAAATAAGAGGCTACGATAGGGACCGAGAGGAGGAATTGGTTTTGGTCTCCGATAAAATTAAGCATCCCGTGCTAACACACAACTTAATTTTATCAATGATAATTCATTCCACTAGAGAATTATCATTGAACTACCGCACCAATCCCAAATTACATTTTTGGGCTCCTGCTTATTATGAGTGTGTTAGTCTCCCTGTGTTTAAGATATCAAATGTCCACTAATTAAGTGAGTTACTGACAACTCATTTAATTAATATCTAAGTCCAAGAGTAGTACCACTCAACCTTATTATCATGTCGGACTAAGTCCACCTGCAGGGTTTAACATGACAATCTTTATGAGCTCCTCTTGAGGACATTATCAACCTAGTATCTCTAGGACACAGTTTCCTTCTATAATCAACAACACACACTATAAGTGATACCATTTCCCAACTTATCGGGTTTATTGATTCAACGAACTAAATCTCACCCATTGATAAATTAAAGAAATAAATATCAAATATATGTGCTTATTATTACATTAGGATTAAGAGCACACACTTCCATAATAACCGAGGTCTTTGTTTCTTTATAAAGTCAGTATAAAAGAAACGACCTCAAATGGTCCTACTCAATACACTCTGAGTGTACTAGTGTAATTATATAGTCAAGATAAACTAATACCTAATTACACTACGACCTTCCAATGGTTTGTTCCTTTCCATCATGGTCGTGAGCTACTGTTTATAATTTATAAGCTACTGATAACATGATCTTCTGTGTGTGACACCACACACCATGTCATCTACAATATAAATTAATTGAACAACTACATTTATCATAAATGTAGACATTCGACCAATGTGATTCTTATTTCTAGATAAATGTTTATACCAAAAGCTAGGCTTTTAGTATACACTCCAACACTCACAGTATACCAAAGATCCATTCAAGAAACTATATGATAAATCAGGTATGTTAGAGCTTTATTTTAGGGACAATATGACATTAAGTAACTTAAATACGGTCGAGCTTTGCCCGACCGACTGTATATATAGAGTTTTCTAAGGATAATTGCCTTTCAGCCTGCCCGGTCTTTGTCCGACCGGGCATACACAAAGAGCCTTATGCTCGACCGATCTTTATTCGGTCGATCGTATATTAAGGGCTTTTATGAGGCTAAGTGTCTTTAAACTCGCCTGGTCTTTACTCGGCCGAGCGTACATAGAGAGTCTTATGTTCGACCGACCTTTATCCGACCGATCAAGTATAAAGAGGTTTATGAGGCTAAGTGTCTTTAAACTCGCTCGGTGTTTGCCCTATCGGGAGTACAAAGAGAGTTTTATGTTCGACCGGCCTCTATCCAGCCAATCTAGTATAGAGAGGTTTCAAAAAGCCTGAGTGTTTAGAGTTCGACCAGGCTTTCATCTGGCTAGGCTCCCTTGAACTCGGTCGACTACTTGACTGACCGGGTACATTATTTCTTGACTTCCAGAGTAAAATACTAGAGTTCTTATATCTGGTCGGCTTTATGGCCGGTCGACCCTATCCGAGCGTCCTTCTTTGGAGCCACTCAGGTAGGACCCGATTGTTTTAACGTGGGCATAATAATAATAATAATAATAATAATAATAAAGTAATGAAAAACATATAATTAAAATTTTTAACTTAATTAAATCATTTAATTTATAATTTATGTTTAGATAAGAATCATGAAATAATGAGAACACTTGTATAATGCATTAACAATTTGAGAATATGTCTAAGATACTAAAACACAGTAACAAAAAATGATAAATAATTATATAGTTTTTTATCGAACTCAGTAGATAAGTTTCTAAAATATTAAATCATGCACCATAGTTTAATTATCAAATCGCGTACTCACTTCTCATTTTATCTTCATCTTCAAATCAATTCGATTGGAAAAAAAAATCAATTCGTTTTAGCAACTTGAGTTGAATTTTTAAATTGACTTGGTTCAGTTGTTGGGTTTGATTTAAGTTGTTCCTTGTGTTTTACATTTTTTTTAAGAAGTTCATTCATTTGGTTTTCAGAAGCAGATAACTTTTTATGCAAACATGAAATAATTTTAAAGAATTTTTTACTTAAAAGAGATTGTACCTCATTGGAACCTTCGAAAACAAGTACGGACTGATGGCTCGACTCATATTTTGAGTCGTCATCTTGTTTGACTTGCTTCTGATTCTAGTCTGGTTGCCATCAGTGCAAGATAGTTGTGTTGCTTCGATTCGTCATTGTCCGATTCTTCCGAAGATGACTCATCCCAAGTCACTTTAAGTGCTTTTTTTTTTCTTGAAGTTCTTGGGTTTATATATTGTTAGTAGTGTTTTTTGAGCACGAATTTGTTTTTCGAACACATTCATGTTCAGAAAATTACTGTTTTTAATATATTATGTTAAATTGATATTTGATAGTATTTTTATAATCAAGAAAACTAGACGAACACATAGAAACTGATTTCATATCATTTTGAGGTCTCTAGGTCCATCAGCCAGTTTTAGCTAAAACTGGCTGATGGACTTAGAGACCTCAGAATGACACGAAACCAGTTTATATGTGTTTGTTTAATTCTTCTAATTGTAAAAAAACTATTAAACATCAATTTGACGCAATATATTGAGAGCAGTGAATTTTTTAAAACTATGACTGAATGAACCTAAATAAAGTCAATTTAGGTTTATTCGGCTAAAATCAGTTAATGGACTTAGAGAGTTCAGAATGAAGTGAAACCATATTTGATGAGTTCTTTTAGTTCTTATGATTATATTCATGCTCTCACTCATCAATTTGATTTAACATATTGAGAGCAGTGATTTTTTAAACATGAATATGTTTGAAAAATTAATTAATATTAAAAAAATTATTGCTCTCAATATATTAGGTCAAATTGATGTTTGATAGTATTTTTATAATCAGGGGAACTAAATAAACACATAAGAATTGATTTTATGTCATTTCGAGATCTCTAAGTTTATCAGCTAGTTTTGGCTGAAATCAGTTAATGGATTTTTCGAACACACAGAAAGAAATCAATTCGATCGAAGAAAAAATTAGTCCAATGATTTTTTTCCAGTCGAATTGATTTGAGGATGAGGGTAAAATGGAAAGTGGGTACGTGATTTGGTAATTTTGAAACTATGGTACGTGATTTAGGCATTTTGAAAACTTATTAGCAGGGTTTGATCAACCATGGATGCCCAGAAAGTGTTCCTCGGAAATGCATTGAGAGTGTACCTTATTACGTCACGGTTTTCTATCTTCTGGACGATTGTGTGAAGACCGTTCAGCAGGTCTTGAATCCGTACATGAAGTTGACTTGCCGTCTCACCTTCCTGTATTTTTTTTATGTTATATAATTTGTTTAAAATTAAGTCGCGCTTGCTTACCTTAGTGTCGGAAGTGCCCTCATATAGCTTGATCAGTTTTTCCCACAGCTCTTTCGCACTTGAGAAGGGACCGACTCGGTTCAGTTCTTCTTTAATTTGTCAGCTCGCATTGTAGCGTGCAAGTTGCTTTGGCGTCGGCTTCAATTTTCTTCATTAAGCTGGCGTCCCAGTTGACGCATGAAACTGGTTTTCCAGCTCACGTGGAAGCTCGCGATCGGTTTGGATAATTATCCACATCTCGACTTACGTCTTGAGGTGGTATTCCATCCGGCTCTTCCAGTAGCCAAAGTCCTTGCCGGAGAAAAGCGGCGGGCAGGCTGTGATGTATCCTTCTTGGTGGGCCATTAAAAAAAACTTGCATACAAAAAATAAGCAGCAAAGATTCCAAGACTTGGTCTTGGATTTAGTAGTGTGGGATTAAGAAAATAAATACACGAACTCGAGTGGTGTTGCACTAGCTTCGAGTAAAAATTACGATTGCGATAAAGAAAGATCGGAAGGCGGAAATTATACCGATTCCGATCGACACTGAAAAATTAAAAATAACCATGAAAAATTTGTTTGCATGGTGGTTGTACCAATTCGAAGCGACCTCGCTTTGATACCAACCGCTGGATTGAAAGCGCTAGGAGGGGGGGGGGGGTGAATAGCGCTTGTGGCTTTCACTTATGTTTCGGAAGATTATGAGTAAAACGCAACAGAAATAAAAATGAACAATGCAAAAACCAAGTTTTTTACTTGGTTCAGAGCATGAGATGTTAGAATGTATACTAAAAGCCTAGCTTTTGGCTTTTGGTATAAAACATTTATCTAGAAATAAGAATCACATTGGTCAAATGTCTACATTTGTGATAAATATAGTTGTTCAATTAATTTATATTGTAGATAACATGGTGTGTGGTGTCATACACAGAAGATCATGTTATCAGTACCTTATAAATTATAAACAGTAGCTCACGACCATGATAGAAAGGAACAAATCATTAGAAGGTCGTAGTGTAATTAGATGTTAGTTTATCTTAACTATATAATTACACTAGTATACTAAGAGTGTATTGAGTAGGACCATTAGAGGTCGTTTCTTTTATACTGACTTTATAAAGGAACAAAGACCTCAGTTATTATGGAAGTGTGTGCTCTTAATCCTAATATAATAACAAGCACATATATTTGATATTTATTTCTTTAATTTATCAATGGGTGAGATTTAGTTCGATGAATCAATAAGCCCGATAAGTTGGGAAATGATATCACTTATAGTGTGTGTTGTTGATTATAGAAGGAAACTGTGTCCTAGTAATCTAGGTTGATAATGTCCCCAAGATGAGCTCATAAAGATTGTCATGTTAAACCCTGCAGGTGGACTTAGTCCGACATGATGATAAGGTTGAGTGGTACTATTCTTGGATTAAGATATTAATTAAATGAGTTGTCAGTAACTCACTTAATTAGTGGGCATTCGACATCTTAAACACAGGGAGACTAACACACTCATAATAAGAAGGAGCCCAAAAATGTAATTTGGGATTGGTGCGGTAGTTCAATAATAGTTCTCTAGTAGAATGAATTATTATTGATAAAATTAAGTTGTGTGTTCGGGGCGAACATGGGATGCTTAATTTTATCGGGAGACCAAAACCAATTTCTCCTCTCGGTCCCTATCGTAGCCTCTTATTTATAGAGTACTATACCCACCTTCATACCCATGAGAAGGGGGCCGACCAAGCTAGCTTGTGGTTCAAGCTAGGGCCGGCCAAGCCTTAGTTCATGGGTGGCCGACCCTAGCTTAAACCCAAGCTTAGGTGGTCGGCCCCCATTAAATTAAAAAGAATTTTAATTTTAATTTTTATTATGTGGAAGATATAATTTATTACAGAGAATTAAAATTAAAATATCTCTCTTTAAAAGATCTACAAAAGATTAAAAGAAAGAGATTAGATCTCTTTCCTTATTTGTAGATTGGAAAGATATTTTATTTTTTCTCTTTGAAAAATTATTCACATGTTGAAAATTAAAATTATAGAAATTTCTTTTTATCAACAATGAAGGGATTTTAAAAGGAATTTTTTTTTTAATTTCCAAAGACAAATAAGGAAGTTTTAATTGTTGATTAAAATTATCCTATTTGCTCTACATGAGGTGGCCAGCCACATACAATTAATTAGGAAAATTTATTTAATTTTTCTTAATTAATTGTTGTCAAGGAAAGTTAAGGAAATTTTATTATAATTAAATTTCCTAATTTGCCAAGGCCAAGGAATATAAAAGAAGGGGTGAGGGTGCCTTCATGGTTACAACCTCTATTATTTCTCTTCCTCTTTTCCTTGGTGTTGTGGCCGGCCATCATCCTCTCCCTCTCTTCCTCTTGTGGTGGCCGAATCCTTCATCTCCCTTGGAGCTCTTGCGGTGGCCGGATACTACTTGAAGAAGAAGAAGGAGAAGGAGAGAAAGCTTGCATCTCTTGGAGCTTGGTTGATGTTTTGTTCTTCATCCTTGGTAAAGCTTCCTTGTTGTGGCCGAACCTAGCTAGGATGAGAAGAAGGTGGTTGGTGGTTTCTCATCTCGGAAGATCGTTGCCCACACAACGTCCGAGGTTAGAAGAGGAATACGGTAGAAGATCAAGAGGTCTTTCTAGAAGGTATAACTAGTAATTTTTCCTTTCCGCATCATACTAGTTATTTATGGAAATAATACCAAATACAAGAGGCTTACGATTCTAGTATTTCGAATATGTTTTTCGATGTTATGTTCTTTTGTTTTATTTTTCCTTGTGATTTGATTGTTTTTTTCGGTTAACCTAAAGTTATTTTAGGAAATTAAATATTAGCTTTCCATAAAATGTTTTGTCTAGTCGGTGGTGGTTGCTCCCATATCCAAGAAGGCCATGTGCCTCGCCACGTCAGTACTGGGAACCAATTATGGAAATTAATATTTAATGGAATTAATATTTAATGGAATTAATAACTTAAGGTGACTTGGGTCGAACGTGTTAAGTTCCGCAGGAGATCCAAGTCAAAACCTAAAAGAACAAATAGATTAAGTTTTGGATCAAACGTGTTAAGTTCCGCAGGCGATCCAAAATTTAATTTAAAAGAACACATGGTAGCTAGGAAAAGGTTCAGACCTTTGTACAAAATTTTTGTACAGTGGAACCTCTAGGTTTTCCGAGTAGCAACCAACAATTGGTATCAGAGCTAGGGTTTTGCCTCTGTGTATTTGGTATTAGTTTAATTATGCACATGTAATACATAATTTAGGCAGGATAATAGTAGGATGTGCTAACTTTGTGGATGCAGGATCCAACTATTATGGCTTATAGTTATTATGTGTGTGATTGGACCCTTGGATATGTCAAGGGCATTTATTGTGTGTGCATGATTGTATTATAAAATACAGCAGGAGCTGTATTTAGTTTTATTAGGATTTTATTTTGATCTAGTTACATGTACATTCCTTTTATGGAATATAGGATCGATGGATGTAAATTTTATTTTATGTTCGATCTAGTTTACATGTACATTCCTTCGAGGAATATAGGATCGAAAAATGTAAAATTCTATTTATGTCGCGGATCGAATCTTGCAAGGCGTGGAACCTTTTTGAGGACCAGAGGCGCAGCGGAACAAGGAGCAAGATGGATGCGACAACTAGACCCGGTGGCAGCAGCTAGGGTTGGCGACACACGGAGGACAGCAATAGATAAAAAACCATAATAGTTGAAAATTAGTTTTTCTATTTATTGCTTTTTATGTTTTGTTGTGTGTGCTTGTTAGTATGCATGCTAAGTAGGCTAGCATAGTCAAAATTCCTCACTTTAAATAACTAAGTGGGAGAGGATTTATTTTTAAATAAATTCCACGGTCTCCATTACTGGTTTATAAGTGATGCAACAAGCTTGCGCGTTGGCTCTGAGTGCCTTCCTCCATATCGGATGAGCTTGTTTGCGGATCACTAGCTTAAACTTCCATTTTGGATGACTATAGGAAGTTAATTAAGAGCGTGTGATCTTCCCCATCGGAAGGGGCACAATCTTATTAATGGACTTAGTGTCAAGTAATGGTAAACACTTAGGCACGTCTAATAGTATCCTCCCCATCGGAGTCACTGCTATTATTTGTGTGACTGAAGAAAACCAACTATTAATTTGTCAAATAAATAGGTTGACAAGATAATAAAATTAAAAACTCCTCTTACAAATGTTTGATTTTGTATACGTCCACACTATCGTGGCATACAAAATTCACAGTGTTTGAGGTAATTTTATTTGTCATAAAGATTTATTGACAAGATAATTAATGGGTAAACCCCTCCTCTTACAAATGTTTAATTTTGTATACGTCCACACTATCGTGACATGCAAAATTCACGGTGTTTGAGGTGTTGGTGAATTTAAATAATATTATTTGAGGAATCAATGTTATTTTAATTTCAAAAGTTTTGACCAAATATTTGATCAAAGACAGATCAACTATTAATTTTATTCATCATAAAGAAAAGTTGATGAGATAATAAAATTAATGGATAAAATCTCCTCTTTAATTTTGTATACGTCCACACTATCGTGGCATACAAAATTCATGGAAATTTTAAGGAGTTGATCTTGACCAAATATTTTTGTGACTCTTAGGATTTAAAATGTTTGTCAATTCCCTAGTTGTTATACTATAGAAAAGACTTAGTAGTCCCAATTGTAATGATTGGAAATAGGACTTGGACATTAAAGTAGACTGTCTTCTTAGAACTAAGAACAATATAGGTGTATTTAATTCATTAGTTGAAACATGTCTAGTGGTGTTAACTACCAGAACCTGGAGTGTAGATACAGATGTCATTAATCATGTTTGCAATTCATTGCAGGGTTCCAGGAAACCCAACAACTAAATGAAAATTAAAACACTGTCCACATGGGCGCACTACTGCAAAAGTAGCAGCTGTTACAGTGGGAGAGGTTTATAGGAATTAAATATGGATTATTAGAAATTGTCTTTACATACTAAGTTTAGAAAGAACTTGATTTCAGTTTCTAAACTATTTTAGAATAGATATTGTGTCTATTTTGATAACAAAGTTGTTATCAAGAAAAATAGGGAAGTTATCTATTCTAGTATGTTGGTTGACAAATTATAATCCAATAACTCTCATGATGCAACAAATGGAAATTAGTAACACATCTTCTAACTTTAAGAGAAAGTAACCTTCGGAAATGAACCAATTATATCTTTGACATTTAAGGCTAGGTTATATTAACTTGAGTAGGATTCATTGGTAGCTGATGAACTTTTGGGTTCATTAGTAGTGGAAATCTTTCCAACCTGCGAGACTTACTTGGAAGGAAAATAACCGAGAAGCTTTTAAGTATAAGGGGTATGGAGCCAAAGATACATTGGAATTGGTTCATTCTGATTTGTGTGATCCTATGACTATCCAGACAAGAGGTAGTATCGAATATTTTATCTATTTTATAGACAACTATTCAAGATACAAATACATTTACTTAATGTGCCGCAAGACTAAGTGCTTTGATTAGTTCAAAGAGTACAAGGCTGATGCGGAGAAATGTTAAAGTAAAAGTATCAAGTCACTATGGTAAGATCGTAGTGGCAAGTACCTCTTAGGACAATTTAGGAGTTACTTATCAGAAGTAGGGATTCACTCCCAACTAACTGCACCTGGTACACCCCAACAGAATGGTGTAGTAGAAAGAAGGTATAGGACTCTTATGGAAATAATTAGATTGATGAGTTATTCAGAAAATTACCAAGTTCGTTTTAAGGATATACTCTGGAAAAGAAAGTGAACATAGTACCTTCCAAAATTAAAACTCTCTACTCATATAGAATTGCTGAATAGGCGTAAGCCTATTTCGAAGCATATTCGAATTCGGGTAGTCCAGCACATATGCAGAAGAGAGACAATGATAAGTTGGACAGGAATTCACTTGTTTGTGGGTTATCCTAGAGAAATGAAAGTAGGTTTATAGTCTTAAAAATCAGAAGGTCATTGTTAGCATCAATGACCGATTTTTAGAAAAGGACTATGTAATAAACCATGTGCCCATAAGAAAATTTGTTCTTAAGGAAATAATAAAAGACATGTCTAATCTAGTACCAACTGTACAAGATGAGATACCACAAGGAAACTGCAACACGTATCACAAATGATACACAATTGCAGAAAGTGTCTCGTCGTAGTGGGAGGGTTGTTAGGCAACCTAAAAAGATTCATGTTTTGGGAGAGTTTTTGGACTCGATCCCTGGAGGACATGAACCTGATCTCCGGACATATGACGAAGCACTCCAAGATAATGATGCAGCATCTTAGCAAAGAGTAATGAATAAAAAGAATTAGAATATATGTATTCTAATAAAATCTGAAAGCTTGTAGAACCACCAAATGGTGTAAAAGCCTTTGGATGTAAAAAGGTCTATAATAGGAAAAGAGGGATAGACAGGAAGGTAGAAACTTTCAAAAGCAAGGCTAGATGAAAAAGGAAACTTTTTCACTGGTAGTCATGCTTAAGCCTATCGAGATTCTTTTATCTATTTGGCAAGTGGATGTCAAGACAGCATTCCTTAATGGAAGTCTTGAAGAAAGCATCCATATAAAGCAACCAGAAGGGTTCATTGTAAAGGGCTAAGAGCATCTTGTGTGCAAGCTCAATCAGTCTATGAACTGAGGCAAAGCTTCAAGGTCTTGGAACATCCAGTTTATCAAAGTAATCCAGACCTATGGATTTATTAAGTAAACGGATAAGTCTTGTGTATACAAAAGGTGTGATGGAAACGTGGTGGTGTTTCTTGTACTATACGTAGATAACATTTTTGGTAGTTGGAAACAATATCAAAATGTTGTCAGAAGTAAGAGTATGGTTGTCCAAATAATTCGATATAAAGGACTTGGGAGAATGTATATATTTTTGAGATTAAAGTAATAAGGGATCGCAAGAAATATATATACATACATATATATATATATATATATATATATATATATATATATTACTTATCCCAAGCTTAATACATCGGAAAAATCCTTGCTCGTTTTTAGCATGCAAAACTCCTAGAAAGGTTTCTTACCTTTTAAGCACGGAGTGTCTTTATCTAAAGAGATGTCTCCGATGACATCAAAGGAGATTGAGGACATGTAGGCAGTTCTTTATGCTTCGGCAGTTAGACAACCTAATGTATGTTATGCACAAGATCAGAAATCTGTTTTGTCAAGGGCATAGTTAGCAGATATCAAAGTAACCCTAGACAAGGACATTGGACTGCAGTAAAGCATATATTAAAAGTACCTTAGAGGCACTAGAGATTATATGCTAGCTTACAAGGCAGTTAATTTGGTTCCTGTAGGTTGCATGGATTTTGACTTCCAATCGGATAGGGACAATAATAAGTCGACCTCGGGGTTTTGTGTTTACTTTAGGAGGAAAAGTCATAACTATGGAAGAGTGATAAGCATAGGTATTTTTCTGGACTCCACCATAGAATCTGAGTATATGGCAAGCCTCTGAGGTAGCCATAAAAGCTGAATGACTTAATAACCTCAAAATAGACTTAGATATGATTTCTAGTTTGTCCAAAGATTATTACAATTTATTGTAATAATAATGGTGCAGTAGCAAACTCGAAGAAACCATGAGTCTATAAGGCAAGTAAACACAATAGAGCGCAAGTACTACCCAATACGAGAAATTGTATAACGAGGAGAAGTTGTTGCCGCCTAGATTGCATCAGATGATAACCTAAGGTCCTTAAGGCAAGAGCTTTTTGAAAGGCATGGGAATCAGATGTATGGCAGCAGATATGGCAGCTTAGTCTTTTAGTATAAGTGGGAGATTGTTAGAATGTATACTAAAAGCCTAGCTTTTGGTATAAAATATTTATCTAGAAATAAGAATCACATTGGTCAAATGTCTATATTTGTGATAAATGTAGTTGTTCAATTAATTTATATTGTAGATAACATGGTGTGTGGTGTCACACACAGAAGATCATGTTATCAGTACCTTATAAATTATAAACAGTAGCTCACGACCATGATAGAAAGGAACAAATCATTAGAAGGTCGTAGTGTAATTAGGTGTTAGTTTATCTTAACTATATAATTACACTAGTACACTAAGAGTGTATTGAGTAGGACCATTAGAGGTCGTTTCTTTTATACTGACTTTATAAAGGAACAAAGACCTCAGTTATTATAGAAGTGTGTGCTCTTAATCATAATAAAATAACAAGCACATATATTTGATATTTATTTCTTTAATTTATCAATGGGTGAGATTTAGTTCGATGAATCAATAAGCCCGATAAGTTGGGAAATGATATCACTTATAGTGTGTGTTGTTGATTATAGAAGGAAACTGTGTCCTAGTAATCTAGGTTGATAATGTCCCCAAGATGAGCTCATAAAGATTGTCATGTTAAACCCTGCAGGTGGACTTAGTCCGACATGACGATAAGGTTGAGTGGTACTATTCTTGGATTAAGATATTAATTAAATGAGTTGTCAGTAACTCACTTAATTAGTGGACATTCGACATCTTAAACACAGGGAGACTAACACACTCATAATAAGAAGGAGCCCAAAAATGTAATTTGGGATTGGTGCGGTAGTTCAATAATAGTTCTCTAGTGGAATGAATTATTATTGATAAAATTAAGTTGTGTGTTCGGGGCGAACATGGGATGCTTAATTTTATCGGGAGACCAAAACCAATTTCTCCTCTCGGTCCCTATCGTAGCCTCTTATTTATAGAGTACTATACCCACCTTTATACCCATGAGAAGGGGGCCGGCCAAGCTAGCTTGTGGTTCAAGCTAGGGCCGACCAAGCCTTAGTTCATGGGTGGCCGGCCCTAGCTTGAACCCAAGCTTAGGTGGCCGACCCCCATTAAATTAAAAAGAATTTTAGTTTTAATTTTTATTATGTGGAAGATATAATTTATTACATAGAATTAAAATTAAAATATCTCTCTTTAAAAGATCTACAAAAGATTAAAAGAAAGAGATTAGATCTCTTTCCTTATTTGTAGATTGGAAAGATATTTTATTTTTTCTCTTTGAAAAATTATTCACATGTTGAAAATTAAAATTATAGAAATTTCTTTTTATCAACAATGAAGGGATTTTAAAAGGATTTTTTTTTAAAAAAAAATTTCCAAAGACAAATAAGGAAGTTTTAATTGTTGATTAAAATTATCCTATTTGCTCTACATGAGGTGGCCGGCCACATACAATTAATTAGGAAAATTTATTTAATTTTTCTTAATTAATTGTTGTCAAGGAAAGTTAAGGAAATTTTATTATAATTAAATTTCCTAATTTGCCAAGGCCAAGGAATATAAAAGAAGGGGTGAGGGTGCCTTCATGGTTACAACCTCTATTATTTCTCTTCCTCTTTTCCTTGGTGTTGTGGCCGGCCATCATCCTCTCCCTCTCTTCCTCTTGTGGTGGCCGAATCCTTCATCTCCCTTGGAGCTCTTGCGGTGGCCGGATACTACTTGAAGAAGAAGAAGGAGAAGGAGAGAAAGCTTGCATCTCTTGGAGCTTGGTTGGTGTTTTGTTCTTCATCCTTGGTAAAGCTTCCTTGTTGTGGCCGAACCTAGCTAGGAGGAGAAGAAGGTGGTTGGTGGTTTCTCATCTCGGAAGATCGTTGCCCACACAACGTCCGAGGTTAGAAGAGGAATACGGTAGAAGATCAAGAGGTCTTTCTAGAAGGTATAACTAGTAATTTTTCCTTTCCGCATCATACTAGTTATTTATGGAAATAATACCAAATACAAGAGGCTTACGATTCTAGTATTTCGAATATGTTTTTCGATGTTATGTTCTTTTGTTTTATTTTTCCTTGTGATTTGATTGTTTTTTTCGGTTAACCTAAAGTTATTTTAGGAAATTAAATATTAGCTTTCCATAAAATGTTTTGTCTAGTCGGTGGTGATTGCTCCCATATCCAAGAAGGTCATGTGCCTCGCCACGTCAGTACTGGGAACCAATTATGGAAATTAATATTTAATGGAATTAATAACTTAAGGTGACTTGGGTCGAACGTGTTAAGTTCCGCAGGAGATCCAAGTCAAAACCTAAAAGAACAAATAGATTAAGTTTTGGATCAAACGTGTTAAGTTCCGCAGGCGATCCAAAATTTAATTTAAAAGAACACATGGTAGCTAGGAAAAGGTTCAGACCTTTGTACAAAATTTTTGTACAGTGGAACCTCTAGGTTTTCCGAGTAGCAACCAACATGAGATGACTCCTACTCCAAGGTCCACGCTCGTTGAGTGCTTACTTTGAGCAATTACTATAAGTTTGCAAAGTTATAGTTTAGAGTACAATAATTAAGTATAGTAAGAAAATATACCAACAACTTAAGAATAGAAAATTCGAAGCTTCAGGTCGTCGATGTCTTGTTACAGTTATATCGGATGGTCCTTTGAGTAGTGCACGGAAGATGGATCGCGTTTTCGTTGATGTTCCAAGATGTTGCTTGAGACTGCCTTATAAGGCTCGTGGAGGGCACCTCTAACACCATGGAGGACACCCTCATCCCCGCTGAATCCGTAGCGTGGATGAGCTCTGACCAAGTCGATGCCTATCCACTTGAGGGCACCTCTAATCCCATGGAGGGCGCCCTCGCACCAAGTCCAGGGCGCTCTTAAGCTCCATGAGGGCGCTCTCACGCCTTGCTGTGAGGCAATCTCCGCATGCAACTCGAGGCGCCTCCAAGCTCCAAGGATGGCGCCTCGGGTACTGTTCATCCGAGGTAAAGTTGTCCAATTCGATTCCTACAAGATACGTTAGTCCACCAAACCAACCATACTCTGCAAAACAAAGTTAGCATAATACAGACTTGTAAAATAAAATATTTGACAGCCATCGGACTATCCGGTTCTGACTTTGGATTCTCATCCGGAAACCCTAGGTCGAACCGACGCCTACTATTCCCTCAACGGGGAACACGCCCTTACCTGCTCCACTCAGGAGAGTATACCTATTGCCAGACCGGTCCTCCAAACTGATTGGACTTTTGCTCAGCGCCTGAGGCTCCAGGACTTTCTGCTGGACGTCTGCTCCATGACCCGTCCAGTCTTTCACCTGGTTCGCGACACCAGGACTTTCCACCTAGAGTCTCCGACTCTAGGACTTTTGCCCGAAGCCCTCGACTCGCCAAGACTTTCCACCTAGGGTTATCACCCCCAGGACCTAGGGTTACCGCCCCCTGGGGTTTTCCACCTGCCTAACCGCAGCTAGGACTTTTGCCTAAGTACAATTAAGACTTTCCTGCAAACTCATTTAAACATGTTAGATAACAACTAACCTTAACTTTGAACCCTTTGCAATTATCAAAACTTATGTTCGATCGTCAGATGCTTCCCGCACCAATAAAAGTCTCCCCAATCGATTGGGATATGACTGTTGCACAAGATGCAGGGTTTTGAAGGCTGGGATCACTGGGATTTGACGCGGTAATCGATTAAGAGCATGAACAATCAATTGAGAGCCCTAAAAATATAGATATAAAGTCGACAACAAATTGAAATGAAACAGAGCTTACACAACACTTTTCCCATTCTTCCGCCAGTTCTTGAAGTTGCTTAGAGCAAGGTGGTGTTGCATTTTCAAGCATCAAGAGGCAATCTTCATCAACAAGATCAAGCAAGAAGAAGGTTTTATCTATATTCTTGTGTATTTACTTCTTGTTTGAGTTGTATCTTGTCGTTGAGTCTTGTACAAGGTATCTCCATCGGTTATTCTGAGAAGGAGAGTTTACATAGTGGAGAGTGTGCTTGATGTGTGGATCCTTGAATTAGTCACCTCTTCTTGAAGTGGATACAAAGCAAATCCTTGTGTTAGCATTGGAAGCTTGCTTTGATTCTTTTTCGCTGGAAACCATCATCATCGAAGCACGAGAAGCTATTCACCCCCCTCTAGCTCCGAAGTGTCCCAACACACTTTTTTTTCAAAGAGTCTTTGAGGAATTTTTTTTCTACCCACAAATGTATCTCTTTTGTCGTTTATAGCTTAAACATTCTATGAAGTTGTTGAAGGAGGATGCTGTTATAAATGGATAACAAATGGGAAATAGGATAACCTCCGAAGGAGGTTCCAAAGGAATATTCTTCAACAATTTTGACAGGCTATTAGAATGTTGTCTACTGAATATATCTCGGTCGGTCCATAAAGCTGGTCGTATTACTTACCATTGTATGAATATGTTTTGTCCTATGTTAAATACTACCAAGATCTGTTCAGAGACTAATATAGTGTCCACAATATGCCAAATTTCCATTCAAGGAGTCATATGATAAATTAGGTATATTAGAGCTTTATTTTAGGGACAATATAAGATTATGTAACTTAAATCTGGTTGACCTTTGCCCGACTCACCATATATGTAGAGTTTCCTAAGGATAATTATCTTTAAGCCCGCTCGATCTTTGTCTTGCCGGGTATACACAGAGAGCCTTATGGTCGACCGACTTTTATTCGATCGTTCATATATTAAGGTCTTTTATGAGGCTAAGTGTCTTTAAACCCATCTGGTCTTTTCCTGGTCGGGCGTACACAGAAAGTATTATGTTCGACCGATCTTTATTTGACCGATCTAGTATAAAGATGTTTATGAGGCTAAGTGTCTTTAAAGTATCCTAGTCTTTGCCAGATCGGACGTACACAAAGAGTCTTATGTTTGACCAACCTCTATTCAACTAATCTTGTATAAAGAGGTTTCAGAAAGCCTGAGTGTTTAGAGCCCGGTCAGCCTTTCGTCTGGCCAAGCTCCCTTGAACTCGGTCGACTACTTGACTGACCAGGTACATTATTTCTTGACTTCCAGAGTAAAATACTAGAGTTCTTATATCTGACCGACTTTATGGCTGGTCGACCCTATCCGAGCATCCTTCTTTGGAGCCACTCGGGCAGGGCCCGAGAGTTTTAACGTTGGGCGATCAACAGAATCAGATGGGGGGTGCTTCCTTATTCTGACTTTAACTACCTCATCACCTTGACTTTAACCGTCATATCATTTTTTAGACCTGCTCATTATAATCCGTATCACTCCTAATAAAACTTACCACTTAAAGAAAGTTAAAAAATAATAGCTATATATAGATAATCATAAAAAATTAATAATTATTATATAAGTGTTATATAATAATAAAGTAATGAAAAACATATAATTAAAATTTTAACTTAACTAAAAAATTTTAGAATGCATTAACAATTTGAGAATATGTCTAAGATACTAAAACACATTAACAAAAAATGATAAATAATTATATATTTTTTTAGCGAACTCAGTAGATAAGTTTCTAAAATATTTAAATCATGCATCATAGTTTAAAATTTATCAAATCGTGTACCCACTTCTCATTTTACCCTTGTCCTCAAATCAATTCGATTGAAAAAAAAAAAATCAATTCATTTTAGCAACTTGAGTTGAATTTTTAGATTGACTTGGTTCAGTTATTGGGTTTGATTTAAGTTGTTCCTTGAGCTTTACATTTTCTTTACTAAGTTCATTCATTTGGTTTTCAGAAGCAGATAACTTTTTATGCAAACATGAAATAATTTTAAAGAATTTTTTACTTAAAAGAGATTGTACCTCATTAGAACCTTCGGAGACAAGTACATACTCATGGCTTGACTCATATTCTGACTCGTCATCTTGTTTCAACTTGCTTTCTGATTCTAGTCCGGTTGCCATTAGTACGAGATAGTTGTGTTGCTTTGATTCATCATTGTTCGATTCTTCCGAAGATGACTCATCCCAAGTCGCTTTAAGTGCCTTCTTTTTCTTCAAGTTCTTGGGTTTATATATTGCGAGCAGTATTTTTTAGCACGAATTAGTTTTTCGGATGCATTCATGTTCAAAAAATTACTACTTTTAATATATTAGGTTAAATTGATATTTGATAGCATTTTTATAATCAGGAAAACTAGATGAACACATAGAAATTGATTTCATATCATTTTGAGGTCTCTAGGTCCATCAGTCAGTTTTAGCCAAAATTGGTTGATGGACCTAGAGACCTCAGAATGACACGAAACCAATTTATATGTTTTCGTTTAGTTCTCTTAATTGTAAAAATACTATCAAACATCAATTTGACGTAATATATTGAGAGCAGTGATTTTTTTAAAACTATGACCGAATGAACCTAAATAAAATCAATTTAAGTTTATTTGGCCAAAATTGATTAATGAACTTAGAGAGTTCGGAATGAAGTGAAACCAGATCTGATGAATTCTTCTAGTTCTTATAATTATATTCATATTCTCACTCATCAATTTGATCTAACATATTAAGAGCAGTGATTTTTTAAACATGAATATGTTTGAAAAATTAATTCATATTCAAAAAATCATTGCTCTCAATATATTAGGTCAAATTTATGTTTGATAGCATTTTTACAATCAGGGAAACTAAACAAACACATAAGAATTGATTTTATGTCATTCCGAGATCTCTAGGTCTATTTAATGGTTTTGGTCGAAACCGACTAATGGATTTTTCGAACACACAGAAAAAAAATCAATTCGACCGTAGAAAAAATTAGTCCAATGATTTTTTTTCCAATCGAATTGATTTGAGGATGAGGGTAAAACAGAAAGTGGATACGTGATTTGGTAATTTTGAAACTATGGTACGTGATTTGGGTATTTCAAAAACTTATTTACAGGGTTTGATAAAAAGCTGATAATTATATCCAAATTCTTCTAGAGGAATGGTATGCCACACATCTTATTTAGTAATTTGTTTAGACTTAACACTATATCTTAAGTCGTAAACCCTAAAATCAAAACTACAAATAGAGATTAAACAAGCCGAGCCGAACCAAACTTTGGGGTGTTCAAGCTTGTTTGATAAGGTAGCCGAGCTGAGTCGAGTCAAGCTTAAAATGAACCAAGCTTTTGAATGATTGTTCAAGCTTAACTTGATTTATTTTTTATGAGCTTGATTGAAGCTTAGCTTGAACTTAATTCGTTTAGATGTTATCGAGCTCTCAATTCAAGCTTGGCTTAAGCTTGGTTCAAGCTTGGTTCATTTAAGTGTTATCGATCTCTCAATTTAAATTTGTTTAATTGTTTAAAACTTTTACTTGTTTGATTGGTTATTAAGCTTGATAATTTAAATTTATTTATTTATTTTATTATTTATTTAGCATATTGAAAAGAGTTTTATTAATGAATATGGTTCGTGAACATTGTTCATGAATGTTGTTCATGAATATTGTTCACAAACGTTAACGAGCTGAACACATATATGTTCATACTTATTTGTTTATCTTAACAAGCTGTTCAAGCTTGTTTGTTTAATTAATCTCATATATATTGAATAAACATAAATAAGCTCTTTCCAAACTAAACACCAAGTTTGTCCACATAGGCTTGGTTCATTTACAGCCTTAACCATAAACAACTAAATCCTAAAAAAAAATATATTGCACACCGCACAACGACACACATGTGCACATTGCGCAATGAGCATAACATCTTTTGTATATATACACACAATAATGATACGTTGGGCATCGATCTACGCCGAACGTATCATTAGAATTTATTTATTTATTTATTTATTTATCAAGTTTAGTTATGTGAAACACGTTTTAAAATTAATTAAAATTTAATATAATTAAATTTATTTAGAATAATAATATAATTAATAAGAAATAAATTTATATGATCATATAGATTTTTTATATTTTTAAAAATTTAAAATAAATTTTTAATATATTTTAATATTATATATCAAGGGTAAATTTGCAAGCAGTCCTTAATCATAAACTCAACTTTGCATGCAGTCCCCATTAACCAAAATCTTTGGTTCCACTCCCTAGTAAAATATAATAGATACTAATTTACCTAATTGCCCCTGATATTTTCAGATATAAAAAGTACAAAAATGAGTATAATTTTTCTTAAATTCAGCACATTAAACTAGAATTCAATATATTAAATTGAGCATGTAGATCTCCCACCTTGTGGGAAGAAGTTGGGGAATCACAGATTTTGGGGCCACAGAGCCTTCAGCGTGATGTAGAAATGATTCGTACTATCATACGCAGGTTGTCAGAAGCTCAGGATCGACAGAAGAGTTATGCGGATCGGAGACGAAGACCTTTAGAGTTTTTTGATGGTGATCATGTATTTTTACGGGTATCCCCTACAAAAGGAGTAAAAAAGGTTTGAGTTGAAGGGTAAGTTAGCACCTCGCTATATTGGACCCTTCCAGATCCTCGAGAGGATAGGTGAGGTGGCGAATCGACTGGCGCTACCACCATCACTTACCGGGGTGCATGATGTATTCCATGTGTCTATGTTGAGGAGATACGTACCACAATCTTCGCATATTCTCACAGATGTATTAGTTGTACTTCAGCCAAATATATCTTATGAGGAGATTCCAGTTCGAATTTTGGACCGCAAAGAACGCCAGTTGCGGAATAAGACAATTCGACTGGTCAAGGTTGGATGGTGGCACCACTCAGATGAAGAAGTCACTTGGGAGTTGGAAGATAAGATGCAAACTAGTTACCCACACCTGTTTACTGAAGGTGAGTAAAATTTATTTCAGTAACTAGAATAAATTTATCTACTACTTCTTGCTTTTTGAGGGTAGTAGTAATTAGAATAAGTTTATCTACTACTTATTTTTTGAGGGTAGTGGTAAATTTGGAGACCAAATTTTTATTAATGGGGAGAATGTAAGATATGCGAATTTAAATAAATAATAATAATAATAATAATAAAATGTGTTGTTGAAGAAATAAGCATGTGTAAATTTTTAGAAACTTTTAAAATTTTTTCTGAATTTTTACGGAGATCGTATGCCTAATTTCACGAGGATAGAAATGGAGGCCTATTTACAAATACGTGTCACCTGAATTTATTTGAGAAGCTAGTTAGGGTTTAATTTTCTTAACCCTAAGGGTGCGTTTGGTTCGGGGTTATTCTTGATAACCTTGGTTATCCATCCAAAGTTATCAACAAAAATCTTGTTTGGTTTAGGTATTCGATGATTTCCGATTAATGTTTCATGCCCGACACGTCAGCAAAAAGGTCATGCAGCCCGAAATCGGAAAACCTCAGAAAACTAAGGTTTTTCTTGATTCCGGGGTTAACGAATTTTTTTTACCAAAAATACCCTCCGATAAGAAAAAACATGAAAAAAAAAGAGAAAAAATGTAAAAAAATATTAAAAAAATGTTTTAAAAAATTTAAAATTTTGAAATTTATTATTTTTTTAAAATAAATAATTTAAAAAAATAAATTTTTTAAAAAAATATATATTTTAAAAATAAAAAATAAAAAATAAAAAATAAAAAATTTTAAAAAAAATTAAAATTTTAAAAAAAAATTAAATTTTAAAAAAAAATTAAATTTTTTTTTTAAAAAATAATTTTAAAAATAAAATAAATAAATAAAAATTTAAATTTAAAAATGTAAAAAAATAAAAAATATAAATATAAATAATATAAAAAAATATAAAAACATTAAAAAATAAAAAAACACATAAAAAAGTAAAAAAATATACAGAAAAAAGAAAAGTAAAAAAATATAAAAAAATAAATAATAATAATAATAATATTATTATTATGTATAGTTGGTTTTGTAACTGAGGATAATACGGTAAAATATTAAATTAAGGTATTCATTAAAAATTTTAAACAAATAAGTTTTTGTTGCATTACCTAGGTTGAACCAAACAACATTTGGTTATGTTTTATTCACTATAACCTTGGTTATGTGATTAGTAATCACATAACCAAGATTATACATGATAACTTGAACTAAACACACCCTAAGTGGACTATGTTAATAGGAATTCCCTCACTCCCCCGAACCCGATAACCCGTTTTCTCTCAACTTATATCCCTTCTCTCTCGCGCACACTAACGGCTAACCCGACCCGATCTGTTTCCTTCCTCTCTCGCGCGAACGCCCTACGCCGACGGCTGTCCCGACGATCGGCGATTCTCTTCTTCCTCTCTCGGTGTCGCCGGCGAGGAGCAGATCTTGGAGCGTTGAGGGGAAGGGGATAGCTACAACCGAGCCCTTCTTCCCGACCTTTCCCTCTTCTTTGGTCTCGGCAAACAGCAGCGACGGATCTCCGATCCATCGATTTCGCCTGCTGTCGGAAGGGAATCGAGGGCACCGGCGTTGGATCTGGTTAGCGTCGACCGATTGGGTGAGTTAACAACCACTGTCTTCTTCCCGATCTCCTTCTCTGTTCGTCGGCAAGAACAGATCATGCCCTAGCCGTGATTTTTGGAGGTAAGCGGTTAATTTCGGTCGTGAATTCGAGCTTCTGATCCTCTTTCTAGTGTTGATTCGGGTGGTTTTTCTGGGAAGCAGAGATTGGTGTTTTGGTTCCGGCCACCACAGCTTCTTTTGGGGATCGTCTCCTTCGTCGGATCTGTGATCAACACCAGCGATTGAAGTGGAAGAGGTAATGAGTGCTATTTTTCTTGCTGGATTCTTTAGTGACGAATAGTTTCTCTGGTTGAATTCTTGTTCTTCCCTCTTGGCCGATCAGTGTATCCAATAGATTGTAAACAGTGGAATCTCTGTATGTTAATTGATCTGGAATTTTAACAGTAATTGGCAGACAGTGTTCTGTTTAATTGCTGAAGGTTCTGTGGGATCGGGAATGGATAACAAGGATAACAAGAGGTGCTAGGTTGGGTAATTGAAGGTTGTAAATGTAGATAAACCTAATCTGAAAATGTATTCTGTGATGTATAAGTTTGCTTCGTGCTAGGTGATCATAGAAGGATTAGGGATAGTTAAGGATCTAATGGGAATTTGGATATTGGATGGTTTAGGTTAGAATGTAAATTTAATATGGTTTTGTTAAAAAAAAGGGAGCTGTAACCATGATTAGCGGTTCTTTTGGAGTTAATTATTTATTGGTAGGTGATTCGTTTATGTGTAGTGTGTATATATATATATTACATAAATTGTATATGTGACACAGGACCTTGATCGGAGCCGAGCAACGTGACGTGGGTGGTTCTATTGATACGAGATATCTCGAGGCGGGTATTTCTTTCTTATTTCCTATTTAGTTCTTTGAACTTTAAAGCATGGTTATATTTGGATGTTTAGGTTGCAATACCTTAAATCTGTATATTTGTTTCTTTCCTGCTTGTCACTTCTGTTTGACCTTTGATATAATCTTGTTTAATTCGCTACAGTCTCGACTCTTGATATCTGGACTCTCTACATATGCACATGTAGAGTTTGTATCATAGGGATGCCCAGTTTATTCGGTTAGCGTGTTAATCATGCGTATTGTTGTTGAGTATACACGTGTTGGGTATGTGTTGATATGGAGTTGCTTGGAGTATATTGCCAGCCGGTCCCACTTCCCACATTATATCTAAGGACTCTTATTGGTTTTGTTTCTCTTTACTGGCATTTCGTATTCTTTGGATTTAGTGTTGTGAGAACTAACTATGTTTTAATACTTGTATCGTGGGCTTTGTATCTGTGATGTTTTTTTTTGTGGACTTTGCATTTGCGGATTTTCTTTCCGTTATTCCGCTGTGTTTTCTGTGCAGTTGTGTGGGCTGTTAGTGAATATTAACTACGTGGTAGTTTTTCTTTCATTTTTGTCTAGCCGGGTAGGTTGTGTATATTAACTGCGTGGTTGTTTCTAATTTTGTTCCAGTCGTGTAGGCTGATGGTTGTATGGATATATTATATGTATTGATTGCTTTAGATTGTTACCGGTATAGGGGAAATGTTGTTGAAATTTTTCGGTAGGGACTCACCCGGGGATTGACAAATTAGTGGTATCAGAGCAAGCATGTTCAATTTGATAGAAAATATACTGGAATCTAGTTTAAAGTGCTAAATTTAAGAAGAATTATACTTATTTTTAGATTTTTTATACCTAAAAAATATGAGGGAGCAATTTTGATAGAAATATACTGGATTCTAGTTTAAAGTGCTGAATTTTGATAAAAAGAATTTTGATAAAAATATACTGAATTCTAGTTTAAAGTGTTGAATTTAAGAGGAATTATACTCATTTTTGTACTTTTTGTACCTACAAAAATCTGAAGGGCAATTAGGTAACGATATTTGCATGAGGGAGTTGAAGCAAATGAAACTTTGCATGCAGAGAGTGAAAATAATGTTTTTTAGACATAAGGACTGCAAGTAAAGTTAAAACTGTGATTGAGGATTTTTCTCTAATTTATCGATATATCAATTAGGTTTTGAGAAAAATTTACTTTAACAATCCTATTTCAGTTAAGAGATGATTGAAAATATAAACCTATATTTATTTATCCAGACCTAAGTTCTAAGTTTCTATTAACCAATCTCAAGCCTTCTCCCGCGCCCGCCCCTAAATCTAAATCGCCGCCCCCTTCTAGCGATCGCTCGCGCTATCGTGTCCATCCGTGACCTGCTTGATCAGGCCACGCCGGGAGCGCTTCCGACGTTGTTGTTATCCGATTCCTCCGGTGACAATCATCACCGTTACGATCCGTTTCGTTCCAACCGTTTTTTCCGTTATATAACGCCCAAGAACGTTGTTCCACAGAAGCTGACGTTATTTACCGGTAAGGCATTCCCGTGCCGGAACGCCCGTTCTGGCTGTTCGACGAACCATGGTTCCAATCGAATAGCTTAGTTTAACCAGTTTTTTAATCTTTATTTTGAAGTTTCAATGGATTTTGTTGTTTTAGCTTCTCTTTGGAGGATATTAACGCCATTTGTGCTTTTGCAGGCAATGTATTTGGCTCATGGGATCACACGGGCCTTAGCTCCTCCTGTACAGGTCAGGAATCTCATTGTTACAATTTAGTGATTTTATTGTTAAGTGCTCTAGTTCCTATGTGGTTGTTTATGCTCTTCACTCCTTAATCTTGGAGTTGAATTAGTTTTTGATGCTTCGGCATTGAATTTAATGTCTCAGGATAAGGTAATGTTCCTAGCCCGAAGACCCTTAGTTGTTTCTAAACGCTCTGTTTCTTAGGGGGGAATAGTTTATTTCACTATTTTTGATGAAAGGCCTTCAAACTCTATTGTACTGCATTGAGTCAACAAACTGCTCCTTATTGAGTTTTATCTTAGAGGTTGTCAAAGCAGTCTCCAACCCGTGTTGAAAAGCAAACTCTAAGTTTGTTTTTTGTTTAAGTGAATTATTTGTTCACAATTTCTGTTTTAGTTTAAGAAGTTATCTATCAGAAAATGTCCCATCCCCATAAAGCGTATGCGTAGTTTTTAATGCTTTGTTCAGATAGTTAATCTTTATCCTAGGCATCTTCTATTTTTTAGTGCAACCGTTGCATTTTCAATCTTTTTTCTAAACTCAGTTCGAGTTGTAGTGGCAAGTTTTTTAAGTGGTTGGTACATTTCTTGTTTATTTTGTGAAACTGTATTTCAAATAATTTCCCGTATAGTAGATGTCTTGTTGAAGGTCTTGTTCAAATGCATCTATGTTTAGCATAATTGCTTTATGTTATTTTTCCCGTGCAATAGAAGCACTTTTAATCAACTACTTAACCTATGGAGTTGAAGTGAAATGCATTAGTCTTCTTTCAATTGAAATAAATAGATTTTTTTTATCTGTCAAATTCAATATTTCCTTTGGGAGTTGAATATCAAATACCGAGGTAGAGTATCCTCTATTCGTTTCATTCTATTTCTTGTTTATTTTCTTCACTAGGCTTTGCTAAATATTGCTTCTTTGTCTCTTGGCCAGAAATTCCAGTCATCTATTATTTTGAAGTGGATATTGGGGTTTTGTTGGTACTTATTGCATCTTGTGGTCAGTCTAGTGGACATGGTCTGTTTCCTGAATCATTTGCTACTTTCCAGCATCATCTCAACTGGATTGCTAAGGAAGTACCAAAATCTAAAGTTGAACAATCTAAACTGTCTGGCTATTGTTGTTGACAGTGAAGAAGCAGAAGATATAACAAAGACCCAGAAACTTCTATCCTGGCTATCATCTATTGATGTCAAATGTATCACACTTTATGACTTGCAAGGTACATATACGCATAAGATCAATCTTAATATCCAAATATACTGTTATCCTGTTATATTATTAACCTATTTAAATATTGATTCCTTTATGAAGGTGTGTTGAAGAGAACTATTGGAAATGATTTTAAGAGCATGACAAATACAAGTTTGAGAGAATGCAAGGTGAGTTATGAATGAGAATATTTTGTTCCTTTGTTGAACACATGGACGAAGGGGAGCCTTGGCGCAACGGTAAAGTTGTTGCCATGTGACCAAAAAGTCATGGGTTCGAATCCTGGAAACAGCATCTTGCAAAAAATATGGTAAGGCTGCGTACAATGGATCCTTCCCCGGGATCCCGTATGGCGGAAGCTTCGTGCACCGGGCTATCCTTTGTTGAACACATGGACAAAACTTTCATTTTAGGCAGTGCAACAGTTAGCAGCTATCGAGGATTGTGTAAGTGTTGCATGACTGACTGACTGCACGGATGAAAGTTTCTTATGTGTCACATGCAAGATCTTATTTGAATTGGAGATTACTCTCATCACCATCATACTTATAAATGATAGCCATTGTTCAATCATTTAGATTGAAGATGTAAAGAACATAGATTCATGTTTTCAGATGTCAAAGATGACTGTCGAGATACTTTCCTTATCTGATGGCAAAGAAGGGATCGCTAAAGCAGCTAATTTTCTGATTTCTAAATACATGAAAGATGATTCTTTAAGATGCAACGGGACAAAACCAACCTTCTCGGAATCTCAAGTATCCAACGCCCTAGAAGCAATAGGTATGCATTTCCACAGTAAATGCACATTTTTTTTAAATCATTTTTTCTCTTTTCAATTTTACTGTTTGAGTGGAAGGATTTATATTAGAATTTTGTCTTAGGCTACAAAGGACCTGACCCTGAACTTCTCCTTGTCTATGGACCTGCCAGATGCCATTTAGGTTTTCCTCCATGGAGATTGCGCTACACAGAGATCATGTAAGTTTCACTTTCATGTTTTGAGCTATAATCGTTTGTATCTATTTTTCTATCTACTGTTGCTTGGTCTTGAATTTCATGTTTATTTTTTGAATTTTATCGATCGGTTTGTGTAAGGAAAGGCCTGAAGAAGCAAATTAGTTCCTTGCCATTGTTATTCTGTGTTGCACTGGCCTCATACTTAACTGTTTGAGCATGTTCTAGATACTTGATGGAAGATTGATTTATGACCTTCAATTTCCGTGACTTTTGCTTTTATGTAGCTAATTGATTTTCAAATTTTCAAGGCAAATCAGAATCGTCTAATATTTTCTACTTACCTCTCCTCTATCCACTGACCTGAATGAATTTTTTACTGTCTTTTTTAGTCATATGGGTTCCCTGAGGTTCATGAACTACGGTTCTCTCGCGAGGGCTCTGTACGACTTTTCAAAGAAGAACCAGAACTATGGCAAGTAGTTGCACATTGTAAATGTAAAAATAGTTAAACTTATGACACACTTAAGTATTTATCCATATTAACTTTGTTACTAAAGTTTGGAAGGTGTAACTATCAGATCATATTTTGAATCCATAAATTTTCTTGGTGTTGCCAAGTTGAGGTAAGTTTCAACTCTTCTTCATCAGTATGCAGAATGTATCTTGAATATTGGTTGATCCAATTATGTTGGTACCTCAAGTGTTATCCCAATATTTATTTTTAAATAATTTGTATTGTTAAGCTTATTTGATAATAACCAAGTTAAAACGAATTTAAAATGAATCAAGATGTTGAAATAATTATTGATGATTTGATTTCTTTTTTTTTATTTCAGATTATTAAAAAAATAACAAAAACAATTTTAATTTGACAATAAACCTTCCCAATGAATTAAATAACACTGAGCAGGATATGAGTTGCTAACGCTAGCATTGAAGATGCCATCAACACACCAAGGTCTCCACATTTATTACAATTTTACAAGTCTCAAAGTAGAACAACTACACTATGTTTGCTAGCCATGAAGTTGAAGGATTGAGAGCAATGCTTGCATCTCTTACCAACTAGTAGTACTATCGTTGCTCTTGCTGCCTTTCAATTTGCCATACAAGCGAAAGAGGTTGAAGGCCGACATGGAGGAGACAGTGACCATACAGATGCAGACCAGGACAGCACAAACAAGGCCTACCTCTCCTCGCTTGCAGAACTTCGTATAAAGATCGCAGATCTTCATCCACTGCAGCTCCGGCTGGCCGAATTTCCCAAGCATCGACGCTTGCATTGTTGCCGAAACCGCAGCCAAGGTCAGATATGCCATTGCCTGAAGGAGATGACGTTGCGGGGCAATGAGCGGAGGGTGTTGAAATAAGAACATAATTAGGATAAGCAATAAACAATATACATAAAGGGCCGTACCATATTAGATACATTAAAACCAAAATATTCAAAATCTCAATTAACTACACCTTTAATTGAGTTTAACCTAATATGACAATCCGCAATACATAATTATTTGACATATAAACATGGTATTAATAATCCAACGGAGCGAACACAATTACGATCGCATTTAGAATTGGTTAGTCAACAAAAGTCATAGTTGTTCTTCCCTATTTATTATACTTCTGGATCTTGTTCTAACACTGCTAGAATGGCATTCAATGCATTAAAGTATGAAGAACAGAATAGTGTTTGAATTTTTTGGAAATCTACAGAACATAAATGCACCTTCACATGGGTAAGAGACACAAAGCAGTAAATGAACAATAAAGGCGCTTGGCTCTGCAGAACTACTCAGTAAATGCATGATGCACTGAATTACATTCAATCTTGGTTGAGGTTTTCATTAGACAACAACCAACACTATAACTCATTAATTAGAGGCCTAAACATTTGCTACCTCAAGCTTCATAAAAAGGACAGTCCCATATACAAAATTTTTAGTAATGCATTGAATCTATTGTAAATAGTCTTATTCTGCGTTGCAAAACCAGTGACCATAAGATCACATAGCCCCAAATTTATCATTGTGTCAAGCTCCCCTTCTACCTCAAACTTGATACTGACAGATAAATATGCAGGATTTACACCAAAATGCACAGGCTGAAGCTTGTTTTTTCATTAATTCAAGCACCCTTGAAATGATTTTAATTGTGTTTTGCTGCTACTACAAGAAGCTTAGTAGCACGTGATGTTTATAACTGAACAAACAACCTTGGTATGCAAAAGGTTTAAAACGATATTGTTTCGGTATCTTATCGAAATTTTAACGCATGATGCTAATAGTAGATTGAAATTAAAGGTCAATATGATGCATCAAACTTATGCTAAGATGGGTTCAAAAAGGATTGGATCACATTTGATTTATTGTATGTAGTCTTATCCTACATTAGAGAGACCGTTTTTGTGATTCAAATATGTGACCTCAAGGTCACACAGCAACAATTTTACAGTTGCGCCAAGACTTCCCTTTCTTTCGATTGAAGCATAACAAATAGACATGGTCTATATTGAACATAGTTTTAAATCTTGTATCATACAGGCAAATCCGCCGAAACATATATTCTGATAAATTACTAAAACTAGTTGTCCTCTTTTTAACTTCTAATCTGTCATCTACACTATGCATCGAAGCATAGGTATGATATCCAAATGGTATCTTTTCAGGCAAAAGATCAAAACTATGGCACAATTTGAGATTTTGAAATGATATTGAGTTTTGGTATTTATCGGAGTGATTTCGCTTAGTACGGTTCGAGATTTCAAAATATACTGGTAGGAAGTGATTTCTACTAGATCTCCTAATTCATGTTACCAAACTTGAGTTAACTGAGTCACCTGATCGACAGAGAAGATGGCCCAAGCAAGGGGCATGTTCAGGAGCACACTCCCCTTGGCCATGCTCAACACACACCTGATGAGATGGATCAGGCTAAACCCTGCAACAACTCCAGTCGTCACCACCAAGAACCTGTGCATCATGGAAACAGTCGAGAGATGCTTCTACAACGAGAAGAACAGAATAGGAAAGAGGAAAGAGGAAAGGAAGAAGACGAGGGCTTACACTAGAGCCTTCATATCAGTGAACCTGGCCTTCCTCTGCAGCGAGAAGAACTCCCTGGTCTGGGAGTTGGACCCAGTCAGGGCGGCAGTGAGAACCCCAAAGACAGTGATCGCGCACCTCAGGGCGAACTCTGCCACCTGCAGCCTCCTCTCCGTGGCTCTCAGTTTCCCGCCGCCGTAGTACACGGCCACAGTTCCGGGGCTCACTTCAACTCCGCCTACAGGCGACATTTCTTTCTTTCTTTCTTTATTGACTCTGAAATCCTGAAGAAGACGGCCGAGGAGCAAGGACCGAGCTCGGAGTTTATACAGCAAAATAAATAAAAAAATAAATAAAATAAAAAAATAAAAACAAAGCGCGTCTCAAATTTTATAAACCATCAAAAGCGCCCTTAAAAAAAAACTTTCTTTCAATATTTTTTCTTTAAATTTGGACTGAATCACGTAGAGTAATTTTAAAATTATCTAATCATGTCTCTATTTCCTATTTTAACTCTTGATTTTTTTTAATTAGTTAGAATTGATTTTATTTTATGTTAAAATACTGAATTTTAAAATAAATCAATCGACTAATTTATTATTATTTTTATTAAAGTCAATTTTAGATAAATTTGATTGAAGGACTAAACGATATCGGAATGATATTAAATTAGTTCCTATATATTCGTCTATCTCTTTTGATTATATCTATGCCCTCAAACGTTAATTTAACTCAGTATATTGAGAATAATAATTTTTTAAACATGAATATATTTGAAAAATTTAATTCATATTCAAAAATTCATTGCTCTCAATATATCAGGTTAAATTAGTATTTAAGGGTGTGGATATATCAAAAAAAGTAGATAAACACATAAGAATTAGTTTCATGTTAATCTAAGGTCATTTGGTCTATCAACCAATTTTGGACTAGTTCCTATATGATCGTCTATTTCTCCTAATTATATTCATGCTCTTAAATGTCAATTTGATCCAATATATTGAGAGTGATATTTTTTTAAACATGAAAATATTTTAAAAATTTAATTCGTATTTAAAAAATCATCACTCTTAATATATTAGGTCAAATTGACATTTGAGAGCATGAATATAATCAAGAGAGGTAAACAAATAGATAGGAACTAGTTTCATGTCAATCTGAGGTCATTTGGTTCATCAACCGATTTTAGATAAAATCGACTGATAGACCAAATGACCTAATATTGACACAAAACTAGTACTTAAATATTCATCTACCTCTCATAACTATATATACATATTAAAATTTTCAAATATATTTGTGTTCAAAGTTAATATGGTTTAGTATTTAATATTTATAATAAAAATTACCCAGTAGTTATTATAATATGTAAAATATGATGAGTTTAAGATTTATGATTTAAACATTAAGATTTTTGAACACTAGCATATCAAAATACTATCTATGAATTCATCAAAATTATTTAAATTTTATTAAAATTATTTTAAATACTTATAGAAGTAATCATATAGTTGTTACAAATTTAAATTTTACTCTAAACAAGTTGTAATAGTTATTGACAGCTTCTTCTGCCCATTGTAATAACTATTTGTTAATTTTTACACGATTTTACTTTGTAAGTTCTAAATTAATTTTAAATACATGATAGTACATTATTGTAGTTTTTCAGAGATATTTTGGAATATTTTTTTTTTGATGATTTATAAATTTTGAGATTTATTTTACTCTATAGAAAAAAGATTTCAAGGACGTCAGATTGGCGTAGTGATGACCGACCATGCAGTAAAAACAAGCTCTCTCTCAATTCGCTGCATGCTCACATGCATGACACTCGAGATAAAATTATCAGCCTAATATAATATAGACCATCCATATCAATTATTCTATTCAAAAATTTTATTTTAAATTTTAAATAAAATAATTAAAAATTTTATTTTAAATTTTAGATAAAGTAACTAAAAATCCTCTCATTAATTATCTTATCCATTCCTTAAATTTAAATTTGATAAATAGTAATTTTTTAAATTTAAAGAATGAAACTTCTATACTAAAAATAAAATAATATTTCTTTTTAATCTCTCTTAAACTCAATTTTTTTCAATCTCTCATTTAACTCATTTCATAAATATAATAATAAAAAATAGAAAAAAGAGAAGAAAATAATAAAAAATTAAAGATGATGAAAATTTTAAGATATTTGATATAGTATGTAGTAAAATAATTATCTAAATTTAATAAAATGAATTATTTCCATAAATTTTAGATATAATAATAGAAAAATTGATATGGATACTATTATCATTATGAAATTTGAGTAAATCGGATACTTAATTTTTTTTCCCTTTAAGATTAGTAATTATTTATGATTTACTTTTTTTTTCATTTTAATCTGAAAATGAATTAACAAAAATGTGAGGAACACATGAATCATTTTTTACCATATAACAGAAATGACCCAACCGAATGGAGAATAGAGGTTTATATTATTCAAACTTATTTGATTTAAGATAATTGATTCAGTCAAATCGTCTTAAAATGAATTAAGACATTCAAAATTCGATAGATTTTGTTTTAGATTTGAATCGCATTTTGTATCGTGGCCAAGTTAAAAGGAGAGGTCCGAGACAAAGGTAGAATAGATATATTTAAGAATTGAGTTGATTAATTAATAAATAAAATTTTTAAAGCAAATTTCCTAAAATCTCTATGCAAAGTTTCAATTTTACCGTCAATCTCTATATCAAAGAATATTTATTTCAACTCTCTAATCCATATTAATTCATCTAATTCACTATCTCTACACATATTTTGAGAGGCTATTACAAAATATAGGTATAAAAAATTTAAAAGCATGTATTATTCGTCTAAAATGAAATATAATTTCTTATAAATTTAGTACTTTTTAAACTCAAATCTAGTACATTATCTATGTACACCAATTTTAGGTACATAGTAAAATCTAGGTATAAGAAGTTCATAATGAGATATAATTCATAATTTCTCTTAAATTCAATATCATTAAACTAAAATCTAATATATTTTCTATCAAATTAAATACTATCTATAATAGATTGATCAACATCATCTATATATATATATATATATATATATATATATATATATATATATATATATATATATGCAGGTACATAATCCACTTTATTAGGTACAAAATATTCGAAATCAAGTATATATGTAATTTAATTTGGTATAATTATATAAGATTATGTACAAATAGTGAATTAAGTAAATTGATATGAATTAGGGAGTTGAAATAAATATTTTTTGATATAGGGACTAACGACAACGTTAAAATTTTAGATGGGAGAGTTTAGGACAATTAACTAATTTTTTTAATAGATGATTAATTTAAAAATATTGAAAAAAAAAGACTTTTGTACTATGGAACCACTTTCAAAAATTAATAATTTAGATATTTAATATTGATACGGTGCATGATAGAGGGGTCAGCTAGTTGACATGGTCGGAAGTCAAGCTCACGTGGAGGTCAGAAGTCAACCCCACGAGGTGGTCAGAAGTCAAACTCACGTGGCGGTCAGAAGTCAAGCCTACGTGGTGGTCAAAGATCCAGCTTACATGGTTGTCAAAAGTCCGGCCTACGTGATGGTCAAAAGTCCAGATCACAGGGCGGTCTAGGTCGGGCATAAGTGGTGTTCAGGGGTTAGGCCTACATGACAAGAAGGAACTCAGAAGTTAAGATGTACAGCTCAGGATAGGCGGACTCAGGCTAACAGGTCAGGACTTATAGGATACAAGAAGACATGCAGAACATGATAAACGGACCAAGACGTACAGGTCAGGATATACGGACCAGGACATACATGTCAGGATAGGCGGATTAAGGCTTACAGGTCAGGACTTATGAGATAAGTCATGCAAAACAGGATATACGGATCAGGACGTACAGGTCAGGATATATGGACCAGGACATACAGGTCAGAATAGGCGGACTAAGGCTTACAGGTCAGGACTTATGAGATAAGTCATGCAGAACAGGATATACGGACCAGGACGTACAGGTCAGGATATACGGACCAGGACATATAGGTCAGGATAGGCGGACTAAGGCTTACAGGTCTAGACTTATGGGATAAGAAATGCAGAACAAGATATGTGGACCGGTGTTGGAATATATACTAAAAACCTAGCTTTTGTATAAACATTTACTTAGAAATAAGAATCATATTAGTCAAATATATACATTTATAAGTTAAGTGTAGTTGTTCGATTAATTTATATTGTAGATAACATGGTGTGTGGTGTCACACATAGAAGATCATGTTATCAATTCCTTATAAATTATAAACAGTAGCTCACGACTAAGATGGAAAGGAACAAACCATTGGAATAGTCGTAGTATAATTAGGTATTAGTTTATCTTGACTGATAAATTACACTAGTACACTCTGAGTGTATTGAGCAGGACCATTTAAAATAAATTCTTTTTATACTGACTTAATAAAAGAACAAGACCTTACTTATTATGGAAGTGTGTGCTCTTAATCCTAATATAATAACAAGCACATATATTTAGTATTTATTTCTTTGACTTATCAAATGGTGAGATTTAGCTCGATAAATCAATAGGCCCGATAAGTTGGAAAATGATATTACTTATAGTGTGTGTTGTTGATTATAGAAGGAAAATGTGTCCTAGTAATCTAGGTTGATAATGTCCCCAAGAGTAGCTCATAAGGATTGTCATGTTAAACCCTGCAGGCGGACTTAGTCTGACACGACAATAAGGTTGAGTGATACTACTCTTGGACTAAGATATTAATTAAAGTGAGTTGTCAGTAACTCAATTAATTAGTGGGCATCCGACATCTTAAACACAGGGAGATTAACACACTTATGATAAGAAGGAGCCTAAAATATAATTTGGGATTGGTGCGGTAGTTCAATAATAATTCATTCCACTAAAGCATAAGTGGGGTGTTCGGGACGAACACGGGAAGCTTAATTTCATCGGGAGATCAAAACCAATTCTTCCTCTCAGTCCCTATCGTATCCTCTTGTATATAGAGAATTATACCCACCTATACCCACCTTCCTACCTATCTTAATGGGGTCGGCCAAGCTAGCTTGGAGCCCAAGCTAGGGCCGGCCAAGACCAATAGGATGAGCCAAGTAGGTGGCCGGCCAATGCTTGGAGCCCAAGCATAAGTGGCCGACCCTAATCAAATTAAAAGGGTTTTAATTTTTAAAATTTTTCTTATGTGGATTCCATGGTTTTAAAAGAGAGTTTAAAATTTAAATCTTTCCTTTTTATAGCTTTCTACAAAAGATTAAGAAAAGATATGATATCTTTCCTTATTTGTAGATTGAAAGGAAGATTTTAATTTTGAGAAAACTTTCCTTTTTTGTAACCATGTTCATGATTTAAAAGAAAGTTTTAAAATTATAAATTTTTCCTTTTATAAGTTTCTACAAATGATTAAGAAAATATTTGATATCTTTTCTTATTTGTAGATTAAAAGGAGATTTTAATTTTAAAGATAACTTTCCTTTTTGGAAATCATCCACATGTTTAAAAGAAAGATTTTAATTTATAAAATTTACTTTTATAACCAACCATGAAGGAAAAAATTAATAGAGAAATTTTTATTTAAAATTTCTGGAAACAAATTAGGAAGTTTTAATTCTTGTGTTATTAAAACTTTCCTTGTTTGGAGCTATGAGGTGGCCGACCATTATAATTAAAAAAAGGAAATTAGTTTTAATCAATTAAATTTTCCTTTTCATGGCAAAGAAAATAAGGAAGGTTTTATTTAAATTTTTCTTATTTGCCAAGACCAAGGATTATAAAAGAGGGGGTAGGGGCGCCTTCATGGGTGAAAAACTCTATTATATTTTCCTCCCTCTCTTCCTTGTTGGTGGCCAGCCCTAGCCATTGCTCTTCTCCTCTTCTCTTCTTCTTTAGTGGCCGGTTTCATCCCTCTCTTGGAGCTCTTGTTGGTGGCCGGTTCAAGTTAGGAGAAGAAGGAGAGAAAGGAGGTTTTATTTCTAGTATCCCTTGGAGCTTGGTGGTGGTGGCCGAACCTCTACATCCTTGGAGGAGTTTTGGTGGCCAAAACTTGGTAAAGAAGAAAGAAGGGTTTGGGTGATTCTCATCTCGGTAGATCGTTACCCACACAACGTCCGAGATAAGAAGAAGAATATGGTAGAAGATCAAGAGGTCGTTGCATACAAAGAAAGGTATAACTAGTTATTATTTTCCGCATCATACTAGTTTTTCTTTGTATGAATTCCAAACACAAGAGACATATGATTCTAGAGTTTCAAATTTGTGATTCGAGTTTGTGTTTTTTTTTTTTGTTTTTCGAATTTGTGATTCGATTGTTCCTTTTGGTTAAACCTAGAGTTATATAAAGAAATTAAATATTAGATTTCATTGAAAGGCTTTGTCTAGGAAGTGGTGGTTACTCCCATATCCAAGAAGACCTAGTACCTCGCCATGTTTAAACTGGAAGTCAATTTTTGAAATTAATATTTAATTGAATTTATAACATAGGTGGATTTAGATCAATAATGTTAAGCATCGTTTGCGATCCAAGTCTAAACCATTAAGAATAGATAAGTTAAATTTGGAATCAATAATGTTAAGTTCCGTTTGCGATTCCGAATTTAATTTCTAAAGAACACAATAGGTTGTTAGAATAGGTTCGA
Source organism: Zingiber officinale (assembly GCF_018446385.1). Classification (NCBI taxonomy): domain Eukaryota; kingdom Viridiplantae; phylum Streptophyta; class Magnoliopsida; order Zingiberales; family Zingiberaceae; genus Zingiber; species Zingiber officinale. The sequence goes on along the minus strand of NC_055989.1, from coordinate 110,087,066 downwards.
CACTTGTATAAAATTTTTGTACAGTGGAACCAGTGCGATCTTCCTAGGACCAACCAACAACCGGGACGTACGGTTCAGAACTTACAAGATAAAAGACAAAGCAGGGTCGTGCATATAGGAAGAGACGTAAGGAACAGCCAGCGAGGGTCTCGTTTGGCAGGGTGGTAAGCACAGGTCTGGAGTTACTAGGATTTACCGGATGGCAAATGCAGGGCTCGACATACAGATCTGGATATACGGGGTGACAAACACAAGCCAGAGAATACAGGTCTGTACCCACAGGTCAAGGTATTCAGGTATAGGGATATAGTCCAGGGTTAACGGACCTAGGTGAGCACGCATTATGCGACAATGAAGCCAGAGAATCGTAACAACCTATTAGAGAATAATCACCGCATGTCAGGAAATATGCTAACGGTCTAGGGCTCCTTGCCCACCGATCCCCCCTCAGACTTATGGGTAAATGTCATATGTCATTCACCGCCATACAAATCCTGACACCCGACATTCCCTAACACTCATCAGACTTCAGAAGTACTCACTGCTATATAAAAAGGGAGACTTTTCCCTTACGTAGGTACACTCACTCATCTTTTCATATCCGTCCTTTATTTTTCGTCCTTTCACTGTGTTTTTGGGGGAAAAGTACTTGACTTGAGCATCGGAGGGCATGATCCGGGGACTTTGTCCCTGGTTCTGGGTCTCTAACGACTTGGGTGCTTGTCTGAGTGTGCGCAGGAGACTCCCAACTCGTCGTCCTTGTCATCGTCTTCCGTTATCCTCCCGTGATAACCCTCGCAGGAAGTACAACGCCAGCGACGCATCTCAATGACCCCGTCAACACCGACGACAACACAGCCAACCTCCGTCTGACTCAACTTCCGGACGAGATCAAATATCAATCAAAAAAATTGAGAATAAAAGCAGATTTTAAGGGGAATTTTCGACTACCAACCCTTCTGAAGTTAATTGATGAGCAAACTTAAACTTAAGAGGACCATCCGCCTCCGGACAATTCAGGCCTAAGGCTGAAATCTAAATAAATAAATAAATAAGTAAATAGGAAGTGCAAATCCTTTATTCGTAGTTCAAATTTGAATGTCTCTTGGTCACCAACGACGACGGGAAAAAAATATTATGAAATTTCTTATTTTAGTGATTTAGTTCCAAGTATTTTATCCTTGGAGCCCGAAGAAGTAGAAGCCTATTATTGATTCCGTGTTTGGTTGAATGACTGAACTAATCATGAATATGAATGCAATAGTAAAATAAATAAAAAAATAAAATAAAATTCACCTAATTATATAAATTTGATTGATTTCTATAAATATAAAAATTCTTTTTAAATTATTATTTTTAAATCTACAGTTTATACCATCTTTTAATTATCATTCTATTCCCTTATTTATAAATCCGTCAAAAGTGAATTTACGTTTGCTCCCAAGTTGACCTCTTGTCAAAATATTCCTCCTCGAACTGAACGTGGATGTCCGTCACCAGTAACTACTATAGGAACCAAATTGAGACAAAAGGTTAGAGAGTCGCCTGAGCAAAGTTCAGCTCGCCCCATCGACGCTTATGTCAGAATTAACAACATGGAGAAAGAGGAAAATTGACTGAAAACTTAAAGAAGAAAAGTAGCGTGTTTCTCAAAGAGAGTCTTCCATTTTTGTTGATAGGGTTATCTTACTTAAACAAGAGGAAAAAGACCTCTTTTTCCTATACCGGTTACTTCTTGCATTTTTGGTGCACGCCTGTGAAACTTCCATTTTTTATGACTATCACAGTTGGCCGTTCGAATTTCTCGCACCTATAACTATTGCTCGTTAATACAGCCCACTTCAAAATTGACATACCTTCCTTTAGTGAACTAGTCAACTATATCGTCCTTATCAGTAATTTATTAAAAGGCGTATTTAAATTTATGAATTGATCAAAATATATATATTATACTTTGATATTTATCAAATGAGTAATGATATGTACAAGGAAAAAAACTCAATAAAAACCTCAAGGATAGACACATAAAGTCATGACCCACCATTTCACTTTTTGTGGGCTCCATTATTTTATATGTCTATCCTTGAGGTTTTCATTGAGTTTTTTTCCTTGTGCATATCATTTTTCTTACCAAATAGCATATCTAATTTTCTACTCTTCTCATTCTATTTCTCAATTATTTGTCTATTCTTTTTCCTTTTTTTTATGCATGCAATTTCTTTTCTCTTCTCTTTCTACAATGCACGCATCCTCTCTTCTCTTTCCTCCCATCTTCTCTTTAGGAGATATGCATGCATGCAAAGCATAATATGGGTGTGATATGATTCTATATCAAGTCCATGAGATCAGAGTTTAACGTGTTTCTTTTGATAACATTTTAACACCTTCAAGGATTATATTCATTTTAGATCTTATAAATTTTTGAAATTGCAAGGAGTCCAATGGTGTCGTCCATTGCATATTTTGACTTCTCCGAAGGTGTTAAAATATGGTCAAAAGAATGAGCTAAAACATCCCCATGTGGGCCTCATATGAATCATGAACCTGATATGGTTCATATCAGGCACACGTTGGATTGTTTTAACTAATTTTTTTATAACATTTTAATACCTCTGGATAAATCAAAATATGCAATGGATGACACCATTCAATACGACACCATTTGATTCCTTGCAACTTCATAAATTCACAGGACCTGAAATGAGTGCAATCTAAGGTCTCTAGGTCTATTAGTGGTTTTTGACCAAACCCCACTGATGGATCTAGAGACCTCAGATTGCACCCATTTAAGTTCGTATGGATTTATAAGATTTCAAGGAGTTTAAATATGCTATACATTATTTATTTTGACTTCTAGGAGGTGTTATAATATAATAAGAAAGAATCTATAAAAATTTTCACGTTGGACCTTAAACATGTATCAGAAGTTAATTCTTTTCCCCTATCAAATCTCGACAACTAGTCAATGCTCATTGACTAGGGTTGTACATCAATTATCAATCTTCCTGTTCATCTTTCAATAACATATTGATTATTACTCTAACTAGGGATGAAAGTGAATAGATCTATTCTACTACACAATTTTTTAGTAACACAAGTAAAGCAGCATTTGCTAAATTAGCCTCTCTGCAAAGTGATTAGCATAAAATAGTTTCGAATTATCTTAACTTCACTTTACATGCCGTCTGAATTGTTCATTCTGATATATGATGCTAAAGAAGCAAAACTTGTGTAAAAAAAAAATAGCTAAAAAAAAAATAGGAAATTGATATAACCACATGATGACTTTGAGAAGATATTGAGATAGAACAATGTAATGCTACCAATCCAACAGATGAAAGAAAAGAAAATGGATATGATATTATTGAATTCTTCTTTAGACTGACATCTTTGGTTCATTTTAGATCCTTTTTTTGGCTGTCCAAAGTTAGCAGACATAGGTTAGGAGCATAAGGTGTTGATCCTCTTTCACTGACGAATTTTGAGGAAGAATCATAACACATTAAACATGCATCAACAAGGATAAGAATCACAACATAGTAATCGTGGAGATTTTTTCTTAATATATTATAACACATCCGAAAAGTCGAAATGAACAATGGATAGCATATTTAAATTCCTTGAAACCTCATAAATCTATAGGAAATGAAATGAGTGCAATTTGAGGTTTTTAGATCCATTAGTGAGTTTCGGTCAAACCCCACTAATGGACCTAGAGATCTCAAATTAGACTCATTTCAGATCCTGTGGATTTCTGAGGTTGCAAGGAATCGAATGGTGTTATCAATTGCATATGTTGACTTGTCTGGAGGTGTTAAGATATGGTTGAAAGAATTAGCAAAAATAGCCCCATGTGGGCCTGATATGAACCATGAGTCCGATATGGTTCATATCAGGCCTATGTTGGGTATGATATGACTCCATATCAGGCTCACATTAGGCCTGATATAGTTCCATATCGTGTAGTCATATCGATTTCCTAATGTTTTTTAGCTATTCTTTTTACACAAGTCTTACTTCTTTAACATCAAATATTAGAATGAATAGTTCAGATGGTATGTAAAGTGAAGTCAAGATAATTCGAAACTACTGTATGTTAATCACAGTATTCTTAAAACCTCATAAATCTATAGAAACTGAAATCAATATGAGGTCTCTAGGTCCATCAATGAATTTCGGTCAAAATCCACTGATGGATCTAGAGACCTCATATTGCACCCATTTAAGGTCCTGTGGATTTTTGAAGTTGCAAGAAATCGAATGGTTACATCCATTGCATATTTTGACTTGTCCGGAGGTGTTAAAATGTTATAAAAAAATCAGCTAAAATAACCTAATGTGAGCTTGATATGGTTAATATCAGGTCCACATAGGGATGTTTTAGCTGATTCTTTCGACTATATTTTAATACCTTCACAAAAGTCGAAATATGAAATGGACAACACCATTAGAGTCCTTGCAACCTCAGAAATTTACAGGACCTGAAATGAGTTCAATCCGAGGTCTCTACGTCCATTGCATATTTCGACTTCTCCGAAGGTGTTAAAATGTTATCAAAAGAAACATATTAAACTCTAATCCCATGGGCTTCATATGGAATCATACCAGACCCCTATTATGCTTTGCATGCATGCATATTTCCTAAAGAGAGAGAAAAGAGAAGAGATGATGCATGCATTATAGAGAGGGAAGAGAAAAGAAATTACATAGAGGGAAGAGAAAAGAAATTACATACATAAAAAAGAGGAAAAAGAATAGACAAATAATTGAGGGGTAAAATTTAAAGAATAAAAATTAAATACTCTATTTGGTATAGTAAGTTTTTGATCAATTCATAAATCTAAATGTACTTTTGATAAATTGCCGCGTCCTTATCCGTATTTTAATGACTCAATCTCAACTTGGCCGATCTCTACGAATGAATTTAAGTGTTTCGCCGAACTCTTCAGAGAATAATATGCCGAGCCCTCGTTGAATTCCTCCAAGCTCTTGACAAACACCGTCGAGCTCTCATTGAATACCGCTGAGGTCTCTATAAACACTGTCGAGCTCCCATTGAATACCGTCGAGCTCATGCCGGATTGGACCCGTCTTCTCCTACCCTGTGCTTTCTTGACCAAGTCCAGATGGTATATAGATGTTGACCGAATCGACATCATGCTGTGTAGGAAAATTCTTCATTCACCTCCCTATCATCTATTAATATATTTATTTTCTCACTTTCGGGACATAATTGAGTTGGTTAGTAAGGAATAGAGCTACGTAAAGATTCAAATCTCAATCAAACCGAGGACAGAATACTTTCTCTCAAAATCTAATCTTTACGCGTGGCTCAAATCTATACCAATACAGATGAAGCCAGTCTTAATATATAATATGATTCACTCTCTTTTTTTTAAAAAAAATAAGGAATTCACAAATGATGAAAATCAAAGGTAAAAGCTTCCTGCCGAGCTTGAACTTTGCTTTTAACTTGGTTCATTATTAATTCAAATTTATTTAATCGTTTGAAAATTTAAAAATTTAAAAATTTTATTTAATTGATCCGTGAATTTGATATTACAAACTTCTTTAGTTAGTTATTTATTTATAAATTTAATAAAAGATTTATTATCGAACGTAATTCATAAGTTTTCTTCACTATTATAAATTGAACCAACACATGATAATAAACTAATCAATCAAAGATTACATTTGCGCCCTAACTAGCCTATGAGTTTCTCAGCTTCAGATACAACATTGTTCGAGTCCAATAAGGATTGAGGATTGAATTGTGTTGAATTGTGTGATGCCTCTGGTGACAAATTGCTCAGTTCATTGAGCACCACAAAATCTTCCAGGAGGGTGGCGAAGAGAAGGACAGACAGAGACACAACGACAACGTGCAGTTAATAATAATAATAATAATAATAATAATAATAATAATACTAATCACATTACATTTGGGTCTGTCCGAGAGGAATCGATTGGCATTTATGGTGGCAAAAACAGGAGGAAAGGGAATTCAATTCCCATTTAAGAAGGGACCGTTGTGTGGCTTCAAAGAGCGTCCGTCAGTAGTACACACAGGACTGTTGCTGAGTCAACAAAATATACGAAAGGAAACTTCAATTACGTAGGACAGTGGACTCATTTATACCTTCACATTGGACATGGATTTCCTGGGTGCCAAATGGCCCATTCAATGTCTCTCTAAACCCATTTAAATGGAGATTGATACGCCAATTATTAAAAAGCTGTCATAGATATCAAAGTTAAAAGTTAAAAGAGTTAATGATCTTCTCTTTTAGATCAGAATCGACCGACAGTCTTTTTAAGCCGATCGAATGACGTCGACCATTTGACCGTTCGACAATTTGATCATCTGGCCGACCGGCCAATCAGTTTTTTTTTTTTTTTGGCTAAGAAGAGTAGAGCCAACTAGTTTTCTTGCTACTGCTCAGCACAAGACTAGGATCATCCAGACTAAAACTGCTCAGCACTACACTAGGGCTGCCCAGACTAGGGGTCGTCCGGTATTATTCCAGGCCGACCCAGACCATGGCCGCTTGATACTATTCCAGAACAGAGCCAACTAGTCTTCTTGGCTATGTAGAGCAGAGCTAACCAGTCTTCTTGGATGAGGAGAGTATCTGACCAGTCAGGTTTTCTGGTAGAGTATGTTGGTGTAATTTGCACTAATGGTCAAACCTGTGTTTTGATGATTGACAAACAGGTTAAAATTAGACGTGTTGCGATCTAAACTTGTTACCAAGTGTGCAGGGTTGACTAACTCCAGTCAGGATGTTCGATTCCTGATTAGTTGAAGACCAGATTTGTAATTCTGACATGTCGAGATGTTCGATTCCCGACAGGTTAAAGTCTAGATGTGGGATTCTGGCAAGGGTCGGAATGTTCGATCCCGATTGGAGAAGACTAGATGTGTGATTCTGTAGGTCAGGTGCGATTGCCAATTGGAGAAGACCGAATGTTGGATTCTGGTAGGTCGAGATATTTAATTCCTGAAGTTCGGATGTGTGATTCTGGAGGTAACTCTACACATGGTAAGTAGAGGTAAGTCATTGGAAGAGAGTGACTAAGTGAGGACACATCCTCGTTCGAAGGGAAAGTAGGCATCGGTCCAATTTAGGTCCATTTTGAAAATCTAAATTAAGACTTTGACTAAATCCTGGTTTCGGGGAGACATAGTCTAATTACTACTTATTATTACTATGCTAATATTGTCTTGCAGGTTATTCGGCTAATACTTTTTGCAGGGCAAAAGGAGCACAAAATGCCTCGGATAAACAATGTCCGAGGTGTCTTCCATACTATGGAAGGCGCCTTCCGCATGTATGATAAAATTTAGACGTCATGGCAGATAAGGAGCAACAAGTTTGGGATCAAACCTTACAGGTTGGAGGCACCTTCAAGGCTATAGAAGACGTCTTTCATACCCTTTATAAGGGTGTCTCGACCAAGCTTCAAGAATCATCACTTCTACGACCCTCTATGCATCCGTTTAAAGTTCTGACTACTCCGACTTCTTGTTGTTGTTTCATAGAAGTTTGTCTGCCACCAAGTTGCCTTTTTGAGTCATTCAATCATCTCTGGCAGACTGACAGCAACACACGAGCGCTCTCAAAATTGTTGGCAACAATTTATTAAGTGTTGCAATTTTTACTACTACTCTAAAAGGGAAGTGTAGATTGTTACACTGTCTCTATCTCTTGTATTCGATCACTCCTTTCGGCGGTTCCGGAAGAGACATTTAGTGGATTGCCCATCGATAGATCCACTGGATCTGGATCTTGGAGTAGGAGTAACTAAAGACTCCGAACCAAGTAAAACTGAACACATGTTCTTTTACTTATTTTTCTACTTCGCTTTCTTACTTAGTTTCCCACCCCGCACTTTGATTTCAAAACCGAAAAATAAGTTTATTTTAAAACCATGTGATTCAGCCCTCTCTCATGTGCGTCTTGATCCAACAAGTGGTATCAGAGCGAGACCACTCTGAATTGGTATGTCTTTCTTTCATTTTTTCCCTCTAAATTTTTGTTCTTCATTGAAAAATTCTTGTTTTTTATAGTTTTTCGTTTCTTTACTATAGTTAGTTTAAATTGGTGCTAGTCACCTTTTTGAATTAACTATGTATTATCTTTTAATCTTCCTAGTATGCTAATCCAAGACCAAGTCTTGGAATTCTCTTTTCATTCATGATTTTGCGAGATACAAAAATGTCACAAATTGAAGGCTACAGTACTGCTTGCCCTCCTCTCTTCAACAGGAATGACTTCCCTTATTGGAAGAAGAGGATGGAGGTCTACCTGAAGACAGACATCAAGCAGTGGTTCAGCATCCACAAAGGCTACACGATCTTGACAGACAACGCCAACAAACCACTCAAACCCGAGACTGGAACCCGAAAATGAAGAAGAAGGCCCAGACAGACAACAAAGCCCTAAACACCCTCTAATGTGGGTTGATAAAGGAAGAACTGAACCGGGTTGGACCCTTCGACAATGCAAAGCAATTGTGGGATAAACTAGTTGAGCTACATGAAGGAACTACCAATTCGAAGGTAACGAAACGCCACCTACTTCTTAATTCACTATTCAACATTAAAATGTAGGATGGTAAGACTGCGAATCAGCTCCACACTTGAATCAAGGACATATTCAATGACCTTCACCTAATAGGACACCAACTTGAAAGCTAAGACGTAATAAGGTATGCTCTTAACTCATTCACTCGAAACGTATTGTGGACATCAATCATAGATGTCTATAATGTTTCGAGGAATCTCTCCAAGTTAAAATTAGATGAATTATTTTACGAACTTGAACTACACGAACAAACTAATGCTTCTAACGTCAAGAAATGTATAGCTTTTTTTGCAAGTTTGTCAAAAGAGTTGAAAGCGTGAACCCGAACCAAACCCAAGTTTGAATTGGAATCTGATTTCGAATCCGACAATGAATAACATCTAGTGAACATGGTAAGAAAAATATTAATTAGATGTAAGAAGAAGTCTTCCAACAAAGCGAATGTCACGTGCTACGGGTGCAACAAGAAGGGACATCTCAAGCATGAGTGCTCGAACCTGACTAACAATAAATCGAAGAAGCCAAAGCGAAAGAAGGTTCTTCAAGCCACGTGGGATGACTCTTCCTCGGACGGATCGGAACCAGACAAACCAAAACAAGCAAGCTTCATCGCGTTGATGGTGATCAAAGCTAAGTCGAAGAGCGAACCAGATGAAGAAGATGAGTCTAAATACGAGTCAAGCCACGAATCTTCATCCGGGTCAGACCAGCCCGAGGTAAATTCTTTTATCAACGTAAATTCTTTTAAAATAATTGATTACCTAAATAAAAAATTAATTAAAATCGAGAAACACGCTAAACTGCTCCTAAAGGAAAATAAAATCCTTCAGGTACAATTGAACATGAACTCGGTGACTAGCCAAACAAAGATTCAACTAAGTTGCAAAATTGAGGAAGAAAACTCTGTCATGAAAAGTCAAGTCAACGAGCTCAAAAGGTAGTTGAAAAAGTTTACCTCGGGAACCAAGTACTTAAACATGATGCTTGGATCCCAAAGAGCAGTGTTCAATAAATCTGGACTCAGATACAAACCCAACATAAAATACAAATCATTTCTAACCCTAACTCAAACTAAGAAAATGACCAAGGCTTGGGTTTCAATAGCATATTTGACCAAGCAAGTAGGACCCAATCAATACTTTGTACCCAAAAATGGAATTTATCATTTAAATACTAAACAATAATTCTACAATTCAAGGGGAGACTCTAAATTAGTTGACACATTAAAAACATAAACCTTACTCATTAAGGGTAATTAGGACTAGAATAATTATGGATAAATTTTAACTTAACAGAAAGTATTGGAGAAATTTGAAATGATAGTAGATTAGGGAGCTTTGTCTATGCATGTCTACAAAGATATGACTTCGACCTAGTACATTTGGCTTAGTGGAACTAACTAAAATTACCTCGTACTAATCCTAGCTAGTTAGATCAAAGTTTTGTATTAAGTTTTTTAGGCAAGACTATTTGAAAATTTTCAAAGAACGTGGTTACTCTAATGATGTCCGTGTGACTCATCACAACCTAGAAATTTATTCAAAAAATACCTGCTTGATTAACCCAAAGTCAAACTTGAATCTAACACAAGTTTAACTAAAACCCTGAAATTTAACTTAACTCATCTAACAAAATTATAGAATTCCCTTAATTGAAAATATAGATCGGGTGAGATGAATAAGGATTAAAATTCAAATTCAAATTCAAATTAATCTCAAATTAAATTAAAATTAAAATTATTTCATAAATCATTTTAAAGATCTTTTCAAAATTTATTTTAAATTTATTTCAAAAACATTTTAAAAAATTATTTTTAGCTTTTAAAAATCATTTTAAAGATATTTTAAAATTTTATTTTAAAAATCTTTTAATTTATTTCAAAACTTTTTAAAAATTTATTTCAAAAAAATTTTAAAAATTTATTTTATATCTTTTAAAAATCATTTTAAACTTATTTTAAAAATCTTTTAAAATTTATTTTAAAAATCTTTAAAAATTATTTTAAAAATACTTTAAAAATTGTTTTAAAAATCTTTAAAAACTATTTAAAAAATCCTTTTAAAATTATTTTCAAAAATACATTAAATATTGTTAAAAACTACTTTAAAAATTATTTTAAAAAATATTTAAAATTTATTATAAAAATTGTTTTAAAAATTATTTTAAAAATTGTTTCAAAAATCTTTAAAAATTATTTTAAAAATCCTTTAAATTATTTAAAAATCTTTAACAATTATTTTAAAATCTTATAAAAATTATTTTTTAAAAAAATTAATAAAATCCTAAACTTAAAGTTTAATTAATTTAATTAACTTAAAGCTAAATCTTGATTCAATGAATAATTAAATCAACTAAAACTTAATCAACTTAAACATAAACTTAAACTTAAACTTAAAAATAAAACTGACTTAAATAATTAATAAATAAATAATTAAAACTTAATTGAATTAAACTCAAAATATTAATTTAATTTAACATAGACTTAACTTTACTTAATCTAACATAAATTGATATTTTAGAATAATCTTAATTAAAAGCTTAATAATTAATACCTTAATTTAAACTAAGTATTATTAATCTAAATAAATAATTAATTATACTAAAAATTAATTAATCTTAAAGTAATTAATCCTTAATTTAACCTAGATTAAAATATAATTAAACTTAACTTAATACAAATAAAATTTAAATAATAATTAATCAATATTTATAATAAACAATCCAATTTAATTTCAAGTAAATTATCAATCTAAAAATAAACTTATTAAAATATACTTAATTTGAACTTAAAAATTTGAACTTAACTTAATTAACTTAGTCTATGATTAATTTTTTAAGAAAATTAATTAATGATTAATTTAAATAATTTTATTTTAGCTAATCAAACTTAATGAACAACTATAACAGGTAAATAGAAAAATATTGTATAAATAATATATTTGCTGAATATAAGTGTTGCCAATACTAAATTTTCTAAGCACCTAGGTAGAACTCCTTGTTACTAACAAGGGTAACGAGGATATGCAAAGTTAAGGGGAGGAACGGATGAAAATTCTTTCAAATAGTTTAAAAGTAAACAAATAATTTTTAAAAAAAAATTAGTCTTTGGAACCCTCATAAATATTTTGAAAATACGCTTTGAAAACCTTTTTTATATTTATAGAAAATAAAGTTTGAAAAATATATTTTGAAATATACCTTGAAAATATTTTTAAACTATTAATTTGGATCTACTCATCTACCCCTAAGACATTTAAGGACCAATTTTAAATGAATATTATTTTTAAAGTAATCTCAAATTTAGAGGGAGGATATTTGAAGGATAATTTCAAAAGTATATTTTGAAACTTTTATCTTTGAATTTGAAAATTACGTTTGAAAATTATTTAATTTTTTTTTACTTAGAAATAATTTCTAAGTTAAAAACTCTTGTTTAAAGTATTTTAAAAATATTTCTAAGTTCTTATTTAAAATACTTTAAAAAAATTTCAAAAAAAACTTTTTAAAATCTTTCAAATTCTTAGAAATTTTTTGTTGGTTGAAAAAACTTATTTTAAAAATTATTTTAAAAAATACTTTGCAACCCACTCTTTAAATATTTTGAAAAGTTAGTTTGAAAATATATGAGAAGTTACTTTAAAACTTTAAACTTTGAAATTATTTTTAAAAGTTAGCTTTCGAAACCTGTTATAAATTTTGATTTTTTTTTAAAAAAATAAGTTGAATGTTTTTTAACACTAAACTCCTCCCTACAATAAACCTACAAATTTTTTTGCTTATTTTAAAAGTTTATGTTCACTTGTGTGTTTCAATACTTTGGTATACTTGTAGATTTTTTTGATAAATGTCAAAGGACGAGGGTAAGGGTTAAGTAAGAAAATTAAAAATTTAAAAATCTTAATCCTAAAATGCTCAAAAGAATAAAATAGAACTTGCTTAATATTTTGCTATTCCTTCTGCATTATTTTTTCTAACTCTAACTCTAACCCAAATTATCATTGCATCAAAAAGGGAGAGATTGTTGATGTAATTTGTACTAATGGTCAAACTTGAGTTTTGATGAATGACAAATATGTTAAAGTTAGACGTGTTGTGATCTAATCTTGTTACCGAGTGTGCAGGGCTGACTAACTCTAGTTAGGATGTTCGATTCCTAATTGGTTGAAGACCGGATGTGTAATTCTAGCAAGTCAGGATGCTCGATTCTCGACAGATTAAAGTCTAGAAGTGGGATTCTGGCAAGGGTCGGGATGTGCGATTTCCGATTAAAGGAGACCGGATGTGTGATTCTAGTAGGTCGGGATGTGCGATTCCCAATTGGAGAAAACCGAATGTGCAATTTTGGTAGGTCGAGATGTTTGATTTCCGAAGTCCGGATGTGTGATTCCGGAAGTAACTCTACACCTGGTAAGTAAAGGTAAGTCACTGGAGGAGAGTGACTAAGTGCAGACTCGTCCTGTTCTAAGGGACAATAGGCGTCGGTCTAATTTAGGTTCATTTTGAAAACCTAAATTGATACCCTGACTAGATCTTGATCTTGAGGAGACACGGTCTAATTAGTATTCCTTAGATTATTGGACTAACACTTTTTGCAAGACAAAAGGAGCACAAAAGGCCTCAGGTGAACAATGCCTGAGGTGCCTTCCATGCTATGGAAGGCGCCTTCGTACTGTTTATGGAATGCGTCTTTGGTGCTATTGAAGGCGCATTCCACAAAATAAAATTCAAACTTCATTGCAAATAATGAGCAAAAATTCGAGATCAAACTTTACAGGTTGGAGGCGCGTTCAAGGCTATGGAAGGCTCCTTCCACACCCTTTATCTCGACCAAGCTTTAAGAATTGAATCATCACTTCTACGATCCTCTACGCACCCGTTTAAAGTTTCGACTGCTCCGGCTTCCTGCTGCTTCATAGAAGTCTATCTGCCACCAAGCTGTCTTTTCGAGTCATTCGATCGTCTCTGGCAGACTGACAGCAATACACGAGCGCTCTCAAAATTGTTGGTAATAGTTTATTAAATGTTGCAATTTTTTACTACTGCTCTAAAAGGAAAGTGTAGACTGTTACACTGTCCCTATCTCTTGTATTCGATCATCTCTTCTGGTAGTTCCGGAAGAGGCATTTAGTGGATTACCTATCGATAGATCCATGGGACCTGGGTCTTGGAGTAGAAGTCGCCGAAAACTCCAAACAAAGTAAAACTGAACATATGTTCATTTACTTGTTTTTCTACTTCGCTTTCTTACTTAGTTTCCTACCACGCACTTTGATTTCAAAACCGAAAAACAAGTTCATTTTAAAACCACGTGATTCACCACCCTCTCATATGCGTCTCAATCCAACATAGCGGAGCAGAATCAAGTCAACCCATTAAAAGCTCGTTAGATCACTGAGCCCATCAACCTTTTATCTTATCTACTAACACATAGACAGAAGTAACATAACCTCTGACATCTTTGTCTAGACAGGACTCTCTGATACCTATACAAGGATATCATAACTCTTTGACATCTTTTGTCTTGACATGACCGTCCTACAAAAAACCTACCCTCGCTGGCCAAAGTAGAGGAGAAAAGAAGGGAGAAAGAATGAGAAAAATAGGGAGTAGGAAAAGAAGAGAGACTTACTACATATACTTATTTTATAATTTATTCTCCTGTACTATTTATCTTCTTGATACAAGACATCACCGAAAATTAACTAAAGCGATGACGACCAACATTACAACAAGCTCACTATTCTACCAGAGGACGTCCCTTGAGTTAAGATACGTTTCCCCAAGTTTACCCTTCACATATTTCATCTCTCTACCATTTAACTGGAACCTTACATATTTTTAAGACCAACCTCGAATGTAAAAGTACAAGGCCGAGGTAAGCCCAAACTATTTGCAAATTCTTCCGACGACGGGGATAGCTCACCCCCTTTTAATTTCTAACTCAAAATCTCATCATGATCAACACCAGCACCATATCATCAACGATCCACTCTTCTCAGCTTTCGGACGGGATAGAGACAAATATATTATAGTATATATATATATATATGAAAGAACACATTTCTTTTACGATCCACCGACCGCACGGCCAGGCAATCACAGTTTAGATCAGTAGGCACATGCAACCGTGGCAGTGTAGCCAAGCTGCTAAGGTGACTGCACAACTAGGCTAGCCGCGAGGCCACAACCGCTTGGCCTAACTGCCTAACCACGATCACTCGGCCAAACTTCAATTAAAAAATATATATTTGATGCAGAAGTTATAGAGAATTTATAGAAACGAAAATTTGTCATCTGACTGCATTATTTGTTCTTAGGGCTCCCTTGGAGGCATCAGAGATGAATAATGACCAATAAGTTAGCAGTAATACTGACGACTAACAACCATCAGTCTCACTGGTAGAGCTGCTTGATTCTTTTGGCAGCTTCCAAAATATTCTCTCTGTGACCAAAAGCACTGACCCTGATAAAGCTCTCCCCTCCAGGTCCAAATCCACTTCCGGGTGTAATAACCACATGGCCCTTCTCAAGAATCTCTGTGAAAACATCCCATGAGCTTCGACCGGGGAACTGTACCCAGACGTAGGGAGCATTCTTCCCACCATAAACATTGAAGCCGAGTGAAGTAAAGGTATCGACAATTATCTTGGTATTCTCTTTGTAGAAGTTGATAGTGTTTTGCATGGCCTGAACCAACAAGAGGGGGAATCAGAGTATGTACTGCTTATGATAGGCGGTTAAGCATTGCATAAAAGCTGACCTTTAAACCCGCAGGAGAGAGACAGGCTAAACCTCCAGCTTGTGCGATGTTTGACGCACCATTAAAGCATGTGCTTACAATACGATTGAAATCCTTCGCAACAGGAAAACCATCAGCAAAAAGCAGTTCCTTCGGGACTACAGTCCAGCCAAGGCGAACACCCGTGAAGCCAGCATATTTGGAAAATGATGATATTTCAATTGCTACCTGCAAAACATAAATTGTTATGTGATTCCAAACCAATATTTGATGCTAATCGAAAGAAAGCAGTAGCTATTGTAATTGAATGGACGATACTAATCTTTGTCTCAGTAGTTTCCTTAATATTTCATGCTATTTTCTATGACTTGGTACTTTTTGCAGGAAGCAAGCATTCAGGTTTGAGTTTTAGCAAGAGAAAAACAAACAAGAAACAAAATCACCGGTGACAACTTTAAGCAGAAATTATCATAGAACTTCTAATTTGCAAACATTTAGACAGAGAATGATATCAACCACTATTTAGCTGGACAAGTGATAAACTTTGATGTGGATCTTGTTTGAGGTTGGTGAAGGTCAAAAACTAATCGATAGAATCAGAATCAATAAAAGCAATAAAATAATAGTTTTTATAATAATTAATTTGAGATTGAGAAAATATGCTAACTAACGAAAAATGGTTTTTAACATTAATTAAGAAAAATTGAATTAATGCTATTTGCATTTATAATGGTTTTCATATTCTTAATATTATTTTTAATAATTAAACTACGAATAATGATAGTCATAAATTAATAACTTTTTATCATCATTTAATTTAGATAATTAATTTAAGATGTGCTAGTTTTATAGTTTCAGAATTCATATTAACTTGAAAATTAATCAATCCAATTTAGTTTATTTTATCATACTTTATTTTAATTAATTTGTATACTTATTTGTGAGGGGAAATAGTCCTACTTGATCATAAATACATTATATCCATTGCTACAAAAAACAGAGGAACTGTTAGCATACCACCCAATGTACCATGTGTCACCGTCCTACGAATTCACACCAAAATAGTGAAAGCCTTCAATATTCATTGATGGATAATTTTATCACATTTCAATACAAGTTCTTTCCCTCCAAACTTGGATGACTCTTCAAGACATGGCCAAGAAATCAGCCTGAACCAACAAAACTCAACCGATAGGTATTGGGTCAGCCGAGTTTGACAACCATGCTGGCATATGCAGTATTTACCGTTCATAAACAGGAACGGCTTGCATATCAGGGATATGGACAACTTCATGAGATCTCCTAACCTGCTTTGTAAGATGAACTTATCTCCTCAAATCTCACCCTTCTCTCTCACTCGTTCCAATCAGAATTTCTTCTCTCTCTCTTCCATTCTGCAGCTCATCTCTTTCCCATTTACTGTGGCTATTGTCAAGTTATGAACCATCCTACAAGAGGATACTGATATACCATATCTATATGTTCTCAGTATCAGATCAATCAGATGAACCTCAGAATTAAATGTCGACAAAGATAAACTAGTATTGATGATTTTACCTTGCACAATATAATAATAATATCTGCACTTTCTACAATCAAGATTCTTATGATCCAAGTAGCATACATTCTTTGTCCCCACGGGTGTGCCTAGTTGACTAGAGGGTGGCAAATTTGCTATAATGGGACAAGGGTCAAATCCCGACTGGCGCATGCCCTCGGAGAAAAACTCCTCCCACCTCCTAACCACATGGCGGTCAATTATAAACTAACCCTGTGAAGACAAAAGCACTTGGGTGAACGTAATCACCTTTTGCTACAAAAGTAACATTCTTTTACATAAATTTCTTAAGTAGTAACATTTGGCATGTTAAAAGCCAGAACATATCCCACAAGCTAAGCCTATATATATATTCTTTAACATATAAATTTCAACTGGAATTTAGATGTATTAAAAATACTTAAGAATGTTGATATAATGAGTCATGGCAGAGACATGATGTCTGGAAATGAATGTGGGTAACATAACTCATATATATGGGTAGCGACCATAAGTTGACACTGAACTCACCTCTTTTGCCCCAGGGATCTCATAGATAGAACGAGGACTGTCATCTGAAATATACATAGCATACGCAGAATCAAAAACTATAATTGACCCATTATCCTTTGCAAATTGAACTAGTTGGGTTAGCTGATCTCTCGTTGCTGTAGATCCTGTTGGATTATTTGGTGAACAAAAATAGATGACATCAGCTTGTGAGATACTTGATAAATCAGGGAAAAAGTCATTCTCAGGTACGCATCTCATGTATTCAATGTTTGCATATTTCTCAATATCTTTCTGAAATAAACCAGTTTGCCCCATGATAACACTAGAATCCACGTATGCCTGCAAATACTAGACCATTAGCAAGCACCTTCCAGCAATTTCTACATTGATTTGCATAATTTCCCATCAACAAAACATCAAAATGAAGTTTAATATTGCTATTGAACGAGTGGATAAGATCATAAACCATATGCAAACTAGCATTCCTCCAGAATATATGGAGAATATACATAAGGATACTATTGGTTAGGCACAATATTCCAAAGCAACTTTTTTTATATCAAGCAAAAAACAAAAAGGGCAGCCCGGTGCACGAAGCTCCCGTCATGCGGGATCCTGGGAAAGGATTCATTGTATGCAGCCTTACCTTACTTTTTGCAAGAGGATGTTTTCAAGATTCGAACTCATGACCTTTTGGTCACAATGCAACAATTTTACCGTTGCGCCAAGGCTCTCCTTCATATCAAACAAAAAACAAATTGATAATATTCAGAGTTAGACTCACAGGATATGAGGGATCTTGAACGGCCATCTTCACTTGAGATCCAAAAAGAAGCTGTCAAAAAAGTAAAAAAACTAAGCCATTTTGTGTACACTTTAGCCAAGATTATCAAAGGCACAGGGCTCAGCAGCTTTTGATTTCCGAATTCTAATGAAGAAGCATATGCATAAAACAAAATGAATAGCAAGTAACAAAAAAAAAAATTCTGATCAAGATAGACTTAGTAGATCAAGATGAACAGGCACCATAATAAAGAATAGCACAACCTGAAGCCGAGAGATATCACACTTTGCCCCATCTGATACAAATATGTCAGTTTCTTCAATACCAAGGTCTTTGTAGTATGTTAAGGCTATATTAGCTCTTAGTTTCTGCAAAAAGTTCAACTAGCAAATGTCATGAGCAGACAATTGGAGCATTGCACATTCCTATTGCTCTGAAAAAATACAGACCAACCAGGAAAAAAAAATATCCGTAAATCAATAAAATGATTATCCTGCATCAAGGATAACCAAATTTAGAGCTTCTAAGTTCACGTAATGGCAACAAAAAAACAGGTGAAAATTAAACAGGCTGAAGAAACCAACAGAAATCACAATCAAATGTGTTATTTCCTCTTCTAAGAATTCATGCCATACATTCTCATAGAAGATGAATGGAGAGAAATTTCTAAGAAAAATAAAAAACACAGATGAAATTTCAAAAGATAAATATTTGACATCTCACATCTTTCATATCTAGAGTAACGGAAGTGTTAATTTGTTCTATGGTGATTGCATAGCATTTACAAGAGACGAAAGGCTTCAGCAGCTATGAATATGTAAGTTGTTGAGAAACAAGTAGAAAGTTTAGAGATAGTACCCCAAGTAAACTTATGTGAAAGAAATTTACAAGCAACTTCATTCCAAAGCATATGGAATCTTAATTTATGGAAGCCTGTGATCATCTGATACTCGACAAGCAAGCAACAGTGGCACCAGAGAAACTTGTCAAACTCTTAAAGTTATGTTGTTTTGACTAGATATGGCTATGTAAACAGGTTTTGCATGTTGTCTATATTATGACTATTGAAACATGCAAAATGAATATCATTCATAAGTTCTTGCTCTACTTCTTGATGAACTATGCTAGCAAAAGATCTAGCTCTAACTTCTTGATGAACTATACTAGTAAACAAACATCGACAATGAATAATAAGTAGGGCTATTTAATTAATCATGTAGGATATGGACAGATACTTCAAGAATGAGAAAAAAACTATCAAACAATATAAAAAATAAAGGATGTTTCACGTCCAGTGTTATGCATTTTTATTTATTTTTCAAGTTTTGGGATACTGCACATAGGTTGTTTAAAAGCTTTATCGCAGATCATCTTTCAAGCATCAATATATTGTCACTGCCTTTCTAAATTTCTACCTTGATCCATGTTTATCCCTTCCCCATATTTTCATTGTTCTCTAAGATGACATGTAGAACAAAGAAACAGAAATAGAGTTTCCTTATGCATTTACTTGCACTTCATCCACTCTAAATGTAAGATAAGTTGTCCTTCATTTTTAATAATGATCAGAAAGGTTTTGCATGAAAAAATTGAAATGAATATAAATGAATCAACAAGAGACATGATGCTACGAAAATAAATGTTACCTTATCCCCTTGTTCAGCACCATAACCACTATAACCTTCAAAAGTTCCAAGAGAATGTGCTCTCTGTATCGCAGATTACAAGTTTAGAAGTCTTCCAAGCAAGAATGTGAAGATCCACATTCAAAGCATTACTAAACACATGTGGTTTAATACAAACTAATTCCACGAAATTTTTACCAGTGAACAAATCTAAAACAAATTTCACAATGCAGTGAATCAAACTCAACCACTCAGTTATTCATGTGCAATATACAAGTTGAATCAATCTTCAGTAGCATAAGATTTGGTAGCCCAAAAATTATATATGCAAATCTATTTATTAGCTTTATTAAATACAATCCTTATACAAACATTATATATGAGATTGCAATTGACATAGTTTATGACACTTCTGCAAAAAAAACATGTGTTAGAAATAAAAAGCACATCAAAGCTATTTCTTCTTATAGTTACCACCATCACAAACATAGATACCACAAATGATTAAAATAAATAAATAAATAAAAGGACAAGGACCATGGGGAAGTTACAAAGCATGCTGAGAGAATACCATGGCCATGGCAGAAGTTATGTCATCCGGAATGGGTTCTGTAGTATCACCAATGCCAAGGCTTATAACTTTTGCATCCGGGTACTTCGACATGTGTGCTGATCTCCTTCTAGCAAGCTAAAGTCAAGCACATATGAAACTTGAGGTTTGATAATATAAATTCAAGCAATAGTGGCCCAGATTAAGCATTATTGAACTTAAGTAACAAAAAATAGGTCTTGCAAATAAAGTCTAGAAACTTATAGCATTTAATTTGAATAAACATACCATGTTAACCAAGTTAAGAAGATAAATAAGAAAGTTGTTCACTGCATAGCTAATATTCGACCAATATAAATGTGAAGCAAAACAGAAAATGGATTAACATTCTAAAAGACAAATATCAGTATCCTTTTAATCATATTATAGCATTGCAACCAATAACCACACTCATCAAATGGATTTTCCATACAAGCTTACAGATAAGAAACGAGACAGCATTATGCTCCCAACAAAATCTTAGCATCATTTGTTCACCCAAAATCTCAAACACAGCTGCTGTTTGTCATATTGCCAATGAGAAAACAGAACAGACACCTATGCCCCAAGATGTGACACATGCATTTTGTGCCATATATGAATCTATAACCAACATACAAAAACAAAATACAATTTCAAGTTCCTCAAATCTCCACAATCTTGACAAGGTTACAAACTTAGAATTCCCATTACTTTGACATGCTGGCACTGTATTACATAATTTAGTGTTCATATAGAATTTTGACTTGGCATTACAACTAAATTTCAACATAAAAGGAAAGTGGAAGATGTATTTATCCAACGTTTGCTCAACAAATATAAGCCCAAATTCCATTTAGTTGAGTCGTAAGTTGTTGAATTAGTAACCTAAGTGATACATTGATGATTGGCTTTGCATAAATGTCAACATGGAAACAAAAAGGACCTAATAATAAAATCAAGGTCAACCAGATTTGATAAAAATCAGAAAACCATATGGACAGGTTAGTAGTTGTTGAAAAATCATACTAGATACAGTAAAAGTAAGAACAAAAGAGTGTTTGAAAGCAAGAACAGCTCTTCGAGAAAAACATTACTAACCTCTGGGAATAAATAACCTGCTTGAAGTTTAGCCATATTTGCATTTCTTGCAACCTTTGTCTTGAAAGCTTCAAACAAAATTTTCATGTTTCAGTTTGCCGAAGGTGTAAATAATCATTATTTTGAATGTTCTAGAAGCAAACACATCTCTTACCTAACTTAAAATTGAAGACTACTATAAGGAGGATTACAACTCTAGGAAAAAATATTCGCCATGAATATGCACAAGCAATGAGTTTAGTGGCACATCCAGCACAATAACAGAAGTAATGAATGTTGTAGAAAAAACTGAGTCATATATCTAACTGGATACATGTTTGAAAATTGAGAACTAAATTGGACAGTACACAGGGAGTGTTCGAGAATTCCACATCACACCATCAACGAAAATAGAAAATTGTTAAAATCTGCAAAAAAATAGTGTGAGCAAAATATAATTCAACATCTTCTCATTTTAGTGTAGTTAGGTCTAACATATAAGTATGGAGTATTGAAAAATGAATACCTTATTAATTACAACCTTGTAACATGAATGATATGTCCAAAATTGGAATTGGATATCTGTTAAACTGAAGACTTGAAGAATAGGATTGCATACTATATAGTCTGCCACTTACATTGGTAAAGTTTTTACCAATTAGACAAGGGAAGGAAGAGGTGATAGTTAAGGAGTACCAAAATAGTAGGAAGAGTTTCCAATGAGTTTTGATGATAAAGTAGTCTGGCGGACCACTGCCACAGTGATTATATGTGCCAGGTTATGCACAAGAGAATAAGGAGATAAAATAGTTCAAAACACGAGGAAACACATGGCCACATGGCATATTTCCACCGACTAAAAATCTTAGTTTTATTAGGCAAGAATTGGTATAAGTAGTGTACTAATTTAGGTTTCCAAGACAAAAACTATCTATAAACTCTCAAAGAAACTGCTTTACAATAACAAGTCGGACCAATTTACAACTCCTTTGTTAATTTCTTATTAACTAAACGTTTAGAATGAATGAAATTTGATCAATAATGCTAAAAAATGAAATTGTAATCTGTTGAATTTGGTAAATTTATCTTCTCAGGTTATCCTATACTCTATAGACAAAAAAAAATCAAGATATTCTTGGATAGTAATTTATTTTAAGGATCCTGTTTCAACTTTCCAGTGTTTCTATCCTGAGGCTTCTGTCGATTAAAATTGCAGGAAAATAGAGGTTTCAACTACTTTGTATGAATCTTTTGTCCATCAAAATTGGAAGGATGCCTTGCCTCTGTTTCTTCCCTTCCTTCTCCTATGGGCTTCGAATGTTAAAATTAGCTAATTATTTGAGAATGGTAAGGGAATTAATGATTCTACTATTCCTTCTCAACTGAGCCATCCTAGTGAAATGCTATAAGTTATGTGAGTTTGTTGTACATGTGCTTAGCAATTAGCATGCTAAGTCTAAAATCTAAATATATATTTAATAGTAGGTAGCCTTATTTTCCATTGCCTCATCTATAGACTATGTTTAAACTAACACCTTTATTAAGGTTTCTAGTTTCTAGAGGTAGAATGGAAGGTAGAAAAAAATACATTCACTGTAAATTTGTTTGGTTTAAACAATCCATGACCAACAAGTCGTGAAAACAGAGGTGGACTTGTTTACAAAAATATATCTTTTTAACCGAGTATTATGGGTCTACAAGCTACTCGCCTCTGTATGCTTCAGAATTTGTTTTAATTATTGATTTTTAAAAATTTTGCAAATTCCACGAATTTTCAGCTACATTATGGTTCAGGGAAACTAAATAATCATCATGAACTGTTAAAAAAATTATACTAAAAATCGCAAGTGGAGGATAGAATTGCTCAAAATTATAGAGCTAAAGAAAAGTGAACCTAGGATTACTAGCGACAAAAAAGTTGACAGTGGATTCGAAACTCAAACTGACTCTTCAGCCATCAAGAACAAAACCAGCAAGCCAAGTAACAATTTGCCAACCAGGAGAAAAAGTCAAAATAGATTCGGAACGGCTGCAAATTAATTGAACAAGATAAAAAAACAACCAACTGGCTATGCCATTCCAAGACGTAGGAAGATGATATTGTTACCGGTCTCTTCCGCAGAAGGAGCTGACACGCACCTGCACACTCCAGGCATTCTGCCTGGAAGAGACACATTCCGAGACCTGCAGCGTAATTCTGAATCAAATAACAAAAAACAAATGGTAATCGTAACCTTGCGATAAATCATAAATGATCTGATCGATGCACCTCAAACTGTTGGTGGCGGTGAAAGAGTGGCTGCCTAAGAAATCGGAGGATCTCGAAGAAACGACCATGGAAATCTGCAGCGCCGAGGATGCCATCTCCTTCAAACGCTAAACAAAAACAAGCTCCGTCGCCGTCGCCTAAACCCTAACGAGACTCAACCAAGTCGCGAAAAAAAACTGCGAGTTTGGGCGGCGACTGCGAGTGTGAAGCCGAGGGTTGACGAGAAAACTACCTCATGTCGGGTCGGATCCTCGCATCCAAGTGTGGAATCCGATAGCTGAACCTTTTCCGACCCAATTACATCACAAAATTTGATAATTTGTTTATGAATAAGTTATAAAAACAAAAGTAAATATTTATTGTAATATTCATTTCAATAAATTTAATTATGTTTATTTTTAAAAATCAATATCTTATTATCTTATTATCTTACTATTTTATTAAAAATCTCCCTCATTTACTAACTAACTTTGATGAAGCCTAAAATTAATTTACGTTAATATCCTTTTGGCATGAAGTATAATATTCAATTTTGTCTTTAAATTAATGTCTGTTGATGTTCCAAAAGTATTTGTTTGAAATCCTAGAGAGGAAGATGCAACTTGAGTTGAGTTATAGTGCGACTTGTCAGATATATTGAGTCATATGAAATTTACCCATTTTCTTCCCTGATCGAGATATCCTCTTTTCGCCCAAGAAATATTATATTGAGGGAAGCATCAATCATTCGGAGCATGAAGTGTAATTAGATTAATTTATTTATATTTGTATTTTGAGATCTATATCATCAATTAGGAGGATTTAAGGTTCACTTGGAAAAACAAAAATAAAGTACTAAGATTATAAAATAGTTGAGTTGGGAAAAGACATGAAACGAATTAAAAAAATAGTATTGAGATTATTTATCCTATATGTCCAAATAAAATTCAGACAGATCTTTTCCCTGAGTAGAACATGAACCTAAAACAATCACAAGGGCCCATTCAAGAACAAGAAATTACATCGTGATTTAAATATCGATTAAATAATACATCAACGAGAGAGATTAGTTCAATTTCAATAAGTTCAATAAATTCTTTTTTTATAGGTAACGAAATGAGAACGCATCTCGTGTTTTTTTTAAAAATGGAATAAAAATATATTTTTTTGAAAAAACTATTTTAAGTTAAAGAAAAAAGAAATAAAACAAGAATCGACATAGTGATTCTGTTTTTTTTCATTTCATTTTGATTTTGAATCGTATGCATCCAAAGGTACGTGTATGGCTACTAGAGGACTAAAGGAGAGGATTTTGTTCTAATCAACCGACTTTATCAAAAAAGATTACTTTTTTTTAGGACGAGAGGTCAAGGAGGAGATTTTGAATACTATTATTGGCCACATGGTATAATTCAGTATAGAAGATCAAACTAGGGATCTTTATTTATTTATAAACTCTCCCAACGGATGGGTAATATGAAAAATAGTTATTTTTGATACTATACAATTTGTGATACTCGACGTACATACAATATGTTTGCAATCTTGTGATGATTTAAAGTATACATAAGCTCGCCGATCTTAATTGCCTCAATCAATATTATTTGTATAGTAAATCTTTGATAATTGAACTCAACACCCCCAATCTAAAAATTCAACCAATCGAACGTAACTAATCAAGAATAGGATTAACCAATCAACTGATCTAATTTAAAATTTTAATTTGTTTAATTTAAATTTTTGCTTTTTAAATATTATTTTTTTTATTTATTTGATTTGATTTTAAAATTTATAAATCAGTTTAACTAATTAAATTGAAATAATATCCATCAACATTCAAATACTTAATGTCAATCAATTAATGTCATTAGTTGACTATGTTGGGACCGATATGCCCGCTAGAGGGGGTGAATAGTATTTCATCACGCGCTCGTCGGTTGCGTCTTGATGATGATATGCAGCGGAAATAAAATACAAGACTCACACAACGCTAACAAGTAGATTTACTTGGTATCCACCTCAAGAAGAGATGACTAATCCAAGGATCCACACACGACACGCTCTTTCACTATGAAAACTCTCCTTCTCGGTCGCAGCCGAAGGCGAAGAAGCCTTGTACAAACTCTCACACACACAAACACAAATACAAAAAGAAACTATGAGAATACAAGTGAATACATCTTTCTACTTGCTACTTGTTGTTGCCTCTTGAACCTTGGAGATGCTCTTCAAGTGCCTTCAAGAACTGCGTGAATGCTAGAGAAATCGCCATGAGGATCGGAGAAGAATCACAGGAAAAATCTCGCAAAGAACTGGCGAAGAAAATTCTCCGCCCAGGCTATATACAGTGCTCCCAATCGATTGCCACGTCAGCTCTGCACAATCTCAGCCGTCCATCACCTGCATCCTGCGCAACGGTCGAATCCCAATCGATCGGCCAATCGATTGGGACAGTCTGAATCGATCGGTGGATCGATTCAGATGCTTTATGTGTTCTCGCGATCGCACGAGAGCTTCTGCTTCCCAATTGATTGCCCGATCGATAGGGAAGGCCTCTGTGCTCGCGACTCATGCTCCCAATCGATTGACCAATCGATTGGGTCATTTCTTCCTTCGCAGCACACTCCAATCAATCGGCTGATCGATTGGACCCTGGTTCAATCGATTGCCCAATCGATTGACAGCATGGACTTGACTCAATCTCAAGTCCAAAGTCTCCAACCCAACTCCTAGTCAACCGTGACCTGTTGGGTCTCCATGCCTAACATTTGGCCACACCCGACCAACCTCGAACTAGTCTTCTAGCCTCCTCCATCAGCCTTGCGTCCCTCGGATATCTACCCATCTTTCACGTCTTGCCTTCAGGAGCTTCCTTCGGCCCCATCCTAATTGTCGAGTCTTCCTTGCCAAGTTACACTAGGACTTATCTTGCCAAGACCACATACTTGGACTTACACCCTTTGTCAAGATCACACTTGGACTTTCCAATTGCCTGGCTCCTCACCAGGACTTTCTCCTTTGCCAAGATCACACTTGGACTTTCCAACTATCTGACTCTTCACCAGGACTTTCCACTTGCCTGGCTCCTCACCAGGACTTTCCAATTGCCTGCCTCCTCACCAAGACTTTCTCCTGCCTAACTCCTCACTAGGAATTTTCCGTTGTCTGGCTCCTCACCAAGACTTTCCCTTGCCTAGCTCCTCACTAGGACTTTCCTGTTACCTGGCTCCTCACCATGACTTTCTCCTGCCTAGCTCCTCACTAGGACTTTCCAAATGCCTGACATCTAATTAGGACTTTCCCAATCAAGTCTCCTGTTAACCTTAACCTGCCTGACTTGTATTCTCATCAACCTGGTCAACCCTTTGACCATCTCTATAACCGGACGATTGCTCCAGCAATCTCCTTATATTGTCAAACATCAAAACTCAAATCCTGACTCAAGCTTGACTCAACTCAAGCTTAGTCAAACCGGTTAACCTTGACCTAGGGAAATTGCTCCAACAATCTCCCCATTTTTGATGTTTGACAATATCTCTAAGTTAGGCTAAATCTCATAGCCTTAACCTCTTCTTTATCACAAGGCTAAATCTCATAGCCTTAATCGCTTCTTTACACCAAGGCTAAATCTCATAGCTTTAACCTCTTCTTTATCACAAGGCTAAATCTCATAGCCTTAATTTCATGATAAAGCATAAATGAAGGTTTCCTTCATTCTCTCCCTTTCCTAGAGAGCAAACTCCCCCTCTTGGGATGAATGCCTAACTTAACCTTTCATTCTCCCCCTTTGTCACACATCAAACCAAGAAAACACACTCTTCTCCATAAGAGTTAACTCTACGTTGTTTACAATATCATATGTTGTTAACAACCCCACAATGAAGATCTCCTATTCTTCATTGCCGCCAAACCTCCCCCTTGAGCTTTACTTCACTTCACAATGCTCATCCTAGAGCATGTATCAA
This sequence comes from Zingiber officinale, assembly GCF_018446385.1. Classification (NCBI taxonomy): domain Eukaryota; kingdom Viridiplantae; phylum Streptophyta; class Magnoliopsida; order Zingiberales; family Zingiberaceae; genus Zingiber; species Zingiber officinale. The sequence continues at coordinate 110,059,419 of NC_055989.1, read as the reverse complement.
CTTCCCAATGAAACTCACATTCATTGTATTCAATGCTTCCCCTTGAGCAGTAATCTTCTTCTCAATGCTTATCCAAGAGCATTTTTCACTTTACCAATGAAGGTCTGATCCCCTTCATTAATCCAATGCTTCCTCTTGAGCAGTAACCTACTCCACAATGCTCATCCGAGAGTATTTATCATCCTAGCAATGAAGATAACCAATATTCTATTGTTCCTCAATACTCGACCCTGAGTATTATCCATCACGAAGGTTTAACCCCCTTCCAAAGTCCTTGAAGATAAATTTTCATGCATTCAAGGAGTAGCTCCTCCTAAAATCATGGACAAACTTTTGTCATTGCACCAACAATGATTTGGAGTTCCTAAACAATTAGAAAAATCAAAACTTGAAGTTTTGAGGTTCCAAAATTCAATAATGAAACTAAACCCCAACCTAAACTTCACCTAAGTCTACCTTAACCAATCCATACTCGTTTTCATCAAGAAAACTCCCCTTAAATGTATACAAATGTATTCCAAGGGATTTGGAATGGTTATTGGAACTTGAAGTGGCTTAAAGTGCTGAAATCAGGCTTTTCAGGCCAAAATCAGACTTCCCAATCGATTGAAGTTGGGACTCAATCGATTGAAATCACTTCAATCGATCCATTGATCGATTCCGCAAGCTACTGCTCGCAGAAATTCCCTCTGAATCGATCGGCTGATCAATCCAGTCTGGATTAATCAATCGGCTGATCGATTCACTACCTTCTGTTTGCGGGAATTGGCTTCCCAATCGATCGGCTGATCGATTGGGTTTCTGATTTCCTAAAATTTAGTTTCAACGAAATTCAGAAACTCCCCAAAAATTCTATAAAACTCTAAAAATCATGAAAACTCATGTAGACATTATTTAGGGTATATTCTATCAAGAAAAAATAGTTTTTATGAAAATATTTTTTTTTTTCAAAGATTAACACAAATTTAAAAACTCTTGAAAACTTTAATGTTTTCTCCTAGTTTGTGTCTAACTTTCCAATGATGATTACTATCAAAAGATAGTCTTCACCAAGGTTTTCAAAAGCATTTTAAAAATATTTTAAAAAATCAATATCCAACCATGTTCTTTGGGCTCAATGCACATGACTTGTACATTAGTTTTCCTAATGATTGGAAAACACATAACTATATGTTTTGATGAATCTAAAACTCAACAAGATGCACTAAATCAGCATCTTGAGTTTTGTTTACCATCCTAACATCTCACTTGTATCTAATGTATACTAAAACACATACAAGTCACATTATGGTTCTTTGTGAGATGTATATTTGGTTTTGCCCTAAACTAAGAGATCATGCATAACTATTTATGCATTATGAAACTTATGATCATCCACCTAGGATGTCACTTGGTGTCATGCCACTTGTTGAGATATTTACCATTCATGATAAATGCATTTTGTCCTTAATTACAGGGAAATTAGCATAATGCATGATGTTACATGGCATACATTAAAATGAGCAATTTTCAAAAGAAAAAAATGCTATAGCTACATGATGTATGTATGACATGACATGGTATTTTTATATTTTTCATACTAAAAATGAATGCAACACATAATGTCATGACATGTGATAAGCAATCGATCATGGCACTTTAGCATATATAAAATATACTTAGATAGACTATCTAAGTATCCTTAATCCCTTAGCTAAGCCTTTAAATTCTAATCCTAGATTGCCTATTGAAGAAATGGCGCCACAACCCAACTTGGCATATCTTTTACCCTTTCCTATTTGTGCCAATTGAAATTAAAAATTAAATCCTCAAATTTTATTTGGCACATATTATTCTCTCTAAGAGTGACAATTTGGATTAAGGTTTACATTTTCCTTAATTCCATAAGAAAATGTCAAATTCCCAATTTGACATTTTTTTTGTTTCTCTCAAGTGTGTCAATTTAAATTAGATTCAACTCCTCAAATTTTGACACATTTTACTCTTTCAAAGAGTAACACTAATAATCCTTCTCATTTTCAAAGATTAGTAAAACCTTGAAAATGCTCTCCAAGTGCCAACTTTATTAAGGTTGAGTTGACTACCCTTCCAATTAGAGTTGACACTCTTTAAACCCATCTAGGGTGTAGAGAATATGCTCCTAGAAACCCAAAACCTATTGGTACTCCTTGGATGCTCTAGGTACTCACTAGGGATGACTTCCCTAGATACCTTCCTAAGGACCTTTCAAGACTTCTTAGAAGCCTTGGTCACCTCTACTAGGTCACTTCTAGGAATAACTTCCCTTATAACCTTCTTTGTGACTTTATTAGGTCTTTTTGGAGCCTTAGTCACTTTTACTATATCAACTTTAGGGATGACCTCCCTTTCGACCTTCTTTGTGACTTTGTTAGACTTCTTAGAAGTCTTGGTCACATTGGTCTTGTCAAAAGTACTCTTAGGGATTCCTTCCCTAGTATCTTTGACTTGACCTCTACACCTAGGGTTGCCCCCATAGCTATATGGAACCCTATGAAAGCAAGTCACATCCTTCTTAGCTTTAGGCTTGTATCTCAAACCCCTATAGTCATTGGATGACTCTTGTCTAGCTTTTCCTAAGTTATGCTCATTTTGACCCCTAAGCATGTTTTCCATTCTTGTTAGAGTCCTTTCAAAATTATCAAGTCTTGTCCTCAAGCCTTAATTTTCACTCCATAAATCTCTAGATTTTGGGTTTTCCTTATATTCTTGAGCATTTCTATTTTTAGGCATATATATAAAGTCCTTGGTGTTATTGCCTAAGTTGTTATTTACCTTCCTAACCTTAGGTGTGGTAAATCTAGCATGAGGAGGAATATATTTATCCTTAAGGCTATCATGCCTCCTATTCTCATGATAAATAGTATTAAGATGATAAGAATTATTTCTAGCATGTTTTTTATCATATGTCAAAGGAATGGATTCATTAAATGATACCTTGGTATTTACCTTAGAAGCTCTCCCTAGACTTGTGCTTCCTCCTTTGACTTTGGTTGTTTTCTTCCCCTTTGGACATTGGCTTCGATAATGTCCATTTTGGTTGCACAAGAAACACACAATGTGTTTTTTGCTCTTCTTTGTTGTGGGGATTGTCTCTTTGGGCTTCTCCTTGCCCTAATTAGGTACTACTTGGCTCTTCTTCTTGGCCAACTTTGGACACTTGCTCTTATAGTGTCCATGTTCCCTACACTCGAAGCAAATGATATTATTTTTGTTATTTTCAATTGAAGTTTCTATACCTTTGCTTGTAGGTATGATGCTTGATTCTCCATTTGATGTACCTTGAATTGTGAAGGTAGCATCATCTTCTAATTCTTCTTCTCCACTTGAAGATGGAGATGCTTCCACTTCTTCCTCTCTTGAAGATGTGGATGACCTCTCCTCATCTTCCTTCTCCTCCTCTTCCTTCTTCTCCTCGAATGTTGACCTTGTGTCAACATCGGATTGGTCCTTCTCTTCTTGGACCAATGAGCCCTTCTCCTTGGACTCCTCTACTCCTTGGAATTGTGACGGATTTTCATGATAGGCAATGATCTTCTTCCAAAGATCACATGCACTTGTGCATTCACCTACACTCACAATGATATTAGAAGGTAATAGATTCAACAAAATTTTTGTTACCTCCTTATTCGCCTCCGCTTGCTCCTTTTATTCCTTGGTCCAATGTCGAGGTTGGAGGTGTAGGACCGTGATCGTTCGATAGAGGGGGGTGAATATCGATTCGAAAACTCGAGTGTAAAAAGTACGCAGCGGAAAAGTAAATGAACACAGTTGATTTTACTTCGTTCGGAGCCTGTGACGACTCCTACTCGAAGGCCCGTGGTCCTTGACCACTTTCGTTGGGCAATCACTAGCAATTCGAATATGATCACAAAAAGAGTACAAGAAATGCTAATGAAACAAAGTGATACCGACAAGGAAATTAACCAAAGAAGAAGGAGCACTTTGTCGGAGCTTTGTTAGCGTCGTAGGAGCGTAGAGCAGCAGGGCAAGCAGTCGAAGAGTTCTCAGTTGTGTCTTAAGCTCCACCCCTGGGGCTTCTTTTATATGCTGCTCCGGGCGCCTGGATCCCTTCCGGGCGCCCTGGTGCGACGTGGCAAGTCCAGTCAGGATGCTCCACGTGGTGAGGCGACGCAGAGGATAAAAGTTGCCTCCGGGCGCCCGAACCACCTTTTTTCCAGAGATTCCTTCTCCTGCAAAACAAAGTTAGTCCGAGGCAAAATATACCCTGCAACACAGATTGTTAGCACAATTTATAAAGTATGAATTAACAGAAAAAGTATGACTTAGATTCCGTCTTTCCGAGACCGGAATCTAGTCACGATCTCGACTTAGATATCCGAAATGGATCTAAGCCGGATCGACACCTAATGTTCCCTTCCCGGGAACGCGTCCTCGCAGTCACTCCCTTCCAGTGACTTACCTTTACTCACCTGCCAGACGTCCGGTCAGCCCTTCGACCCATCTGGACTTCTCGCCAGCTATCCGGTCAGCCCATCGACCTAGCTGGACTTCTCGCCAAGCGTCCGGTCAGCCCGTCGACCCGCTTGGACTTCTCGCCAGCTATCCGGTCAGCCCGTCGACCTAGCTGGGCTTCGTGCCAGACATCCGGTCAGCCCGTCGACTTGTCTGGACTTCTCCTGCACACTCGATCAAAGTGTCAGACAACAACAAAACTAACTTAACTCATTTGTCATTCATCAAAACCTAGGTTAGACCGTTAGTGCTACCCGCACCAACAATCTCTCCCTTTTTGATGGAATGACAACCTGGTTAAGTTAGTGAAAAGACGCAAAAAATAAATAAAATAGATACATGGTTTTTTAAAGTTAGTTTTGGTGTTTTCAATTTGGTTTAGCTAACTTAACCACCTAACCCTCCCCCTTTGGCATTCATCAAAAATAGGCAATGGTAAATAAGCATAGTGTAGAGTTACTGTAGAAATTTATAAATTTAAGAGACAGCTAAAAAAGATACTGATAAAAGTACAATTTTTTTTAAAACCAAGTTAAAAATAGTTAAGTTGACTTGGGGGAGTCTAGAGAAAGAAAGAAAAAAAAATTCTTTAAGTTATGAAAAACTTAGATTGCAGAGTAATTTTCAAAAGATAATATTTGCAATAATGAATTTTAAAAGTTATAAGTTTAAAGTTGATAATCTTTTCAAACATTTAAAATTTTTCAAATCAGGTTTTTCAAATTTAGAATTTAAGTAACATTACTTTTCAAAAGGTAAAATCTAATTTTCAAATTCCAATTTTAAAACACTAAGTTGAATCTAGTTTTAAGTAAGTAAAATTTTAGCCAAAATAAATTTGTTAAAGCTAATTTGATAAAAACTAAGTTTGGAAAGTTTAATTTTCAAACATATGTTACAAAACTGAATAAGTTTAAATTTGTAACAAATTTCAACTTTAAAATCAAGTTTTAAAAATTAGGTGGGATTTTTAAACTTCCAATTTTTCAAACACTCAGTTAAATTTAACTTCTTGAAAACTAGTGTTCAAAGATAAGTTAGATTTAAAATAGATGTACAAAAGCATTTTTCAAATATACAAAATTTTAATTAATTTCTCCCCCTGAATTTGACACTTAAAATTTGTTAGGACCAAAAGTAGCTAGAGGGGGGGGGGGGTGAATAGCTCGTCGCATGCCCGGTGTTCGGCATTGCTTGTTTCTTCGAAGATGTGCAGCGGAAAATACAGAAACAAATCACACAACGCTAACACGGTTGGTTTACTTGGTATCCACCTCACAAGAGGTGACTAGTCCAAGGATCCACACCAACACACACACCCTCCACTAATAAAACTCTCCTTTATGGTAACTACCAAGGGCGGAGAAGCCCTACAAGACTCAATACAAGAAGAAGAAAGGGTAGTAAAGAAATACAAGCTTACAAGCTTACAATGAGTGCACAAACCCTAACCCTAGTTTCTTCTTCTTGCTTTGATCCGCCTCTTGACTTGGAAGAGCCTCCAAGAACCTTCAAGAACTGGCGATCTCGAGCTTGAGAAGAGCTGTGGAGGAGCTGGTGAAGATCTGAAATGATTCGGTGAAGAAGTGCCGAAGACAACGCTCGCCTGCGGCTCAAATACGACTCAACGGTCGGATCCCGATCGATTCGATTTTTCCCAATCGATTGGGGAGGCTTTGGATCGATCCACGGATCGATCCAGAGCGCCTCTGTACTCTGGAAAAAACGCCTGGATCGATCCATGGATCGATCCAGCGCTTATCGAGCGAAGCAGCAGCGTCCCAATCGATCCACTGATCGATTGAGACCTCTGGATCGATCAACTGATCGATCCAGAGGCTTTATGTTCGCTGGGAAAGATCTGGATCGATCCACTGATCGATCCAGAGCCTGGATCGATCCACGGATCGATCCAGCATTTGGTTTTTGCCCAAAACCAAGTCCCAAACCTCCCAAACCAACATCCGGTCAACCTTAACCTGTTGGTACGTCATGTCTAGCATCTAGTCACTCCCTTGACCTGCTAGGACTCCCTCACCAAGTGTCCGGTCAATTCCTTTGACCCACTTGGACTTTTCTTTCATGCCAAGTATCCGGTCACTCTCTTAACCTACTTGAACTTTCACCTAGCTTCACTCACTAGGGTTTTCAATCTGCCTAGCTTCACTCACTAGGTCTTTCACCTGGCTTCACTCACCAGGATTTTCCTTCCGCCTGGCTTCACTCACCAGGACTTCCATACTGCCTAGCTTCACTCACTAGGACTTTCACCTGCATTGTCCATGTGTCTACATGTATTGTCAAACATCGAAACTATGACCAAGACTCAAGCTTGGTCAAAACAGTCAACCTTGACCTAAGGGATATTGCACCAACAATCTCCCCCTTTTTGATGTTTGACAATACCTTTAAGTTTGGACCATTCTGAGTTAAGCTAATCCCATAGCCTTAACTCCATTCATGCCAAGGACCATTCTGAGTTAAGCTAATCCCATAGTCTTAACTTCATTCATGCCAAAGTATGAATGTTGGTTCCCTTCATTCTCCCCCTATGACCTCCCCATAGGTAATGAAGGCCTAACTTAAACTACACATTCTCCCCCTATTGGCACACATCAACCCATCTTTGAGCACATATAGACCCGTGCCTCAATTTTGGACACACTTCAACAAATGCCCCATTGTTGAAAACTCTCCCCCTGAAGAGTTGCTCATCGTTGTTCACAACTTCACTCGTTGTGACCAACACGATAATGAAGGTCCCATACCCTTCATTTATCCTTAACCCTACATTCTTCCTCAATGTAGGCAAATGCCCATCCTTGAGCATTATTCACTTAACGGTAGGTTAACCACCTTCCAAGGTTTATGAAAAATAATTTTCATGCCTTTAAAGAGTCTCTCCCCCTAAAGACATGGTGGTAACTTCTGTCATTGCACCAACAATGACTTGGAATCCCTAATCCTTTAGGAAACCCAAATTAGAAGTTTTGAGGTTCAAATATTCAAAATTTGAAACAAACCTCACCCTAGACTTCAATATAGTCTTCCTTAACCAATCCATCCTTGTTTTCAACACGAAAACATCCTTTTTACGTATACAAATGTATTTTGAGGGGTTTGGAATGGTTACCTAGACTAAAATAGGTTTAAAGATGCTGAAATCAGGCTTTCCAGCCAAAATCAGCAACTTGGATCGATCGGAGTTGGGTTCCAATCGATTGAACCTTTTTGAATCGATCCACTGATCGATTCAGACTTCCTGGATCGATCGGCTGATCGATCCAGCGAGCTTCTGCTCGCGTGAGACTTGCCTTCTGAATCGATCCACGGATCGATTCAGGCACTCCAATCGATCCATGGATCGATCGGAGCTCTGATAGTTGTTGAATTTCAAAATCAGCCAACTTCAGAAATCCCTAGAAAATTCTACAAAAATCCAAAAATCATGAAATTTCGTGTAGGCATTATTTAGGGCATATACTATCAAGGAAAAATAGTTTTCTATGAAAATACTTCATATTTTCAAAGATTGACACAAACTTGAAAACTTGTAAAAACTTTAGTGTTTTCTTCAAGTTTGTGTTTAACTATTCAATGGTGATTACTATCAAAAGATAGCCTTCACCAAGGTTTTCCAAAATCATTTTGAAAACATTTTCAAACCAATATCCCACCATGTTCCTTGGGCTTAATGCACATGACTTGTACATTAGCTTTCCCAATGATGGGAAAACACATAACTATGTGTTTTGATGAACTTAAAACTCAAAAGAATGCACTAAATCAACATATTGAGTTTTGTTCATCATCCTAACATCTCACTTGTATCTAATGTGCACTAAAACACATACAAGTCATCTTATAGGTCTTGTGAGATGTGAGATTTTGGTTTTGCCCTATTATAGGGATCATGCATATCTATCTAGGCATTTTAGAGATATTAGACCTCCACCTAGGATGTCACTTGTTAATAAGTGTTGTTAAATGTCATTTGTCCTTAATTACAAGGAATTAAACTTAATGCATGATAATGTTATGGCATACATCAAAAGGAACTAATTTTTCAAAAGAAAATATCCTATAACTACATGATGTATGAATGTCATGACATGGTATTTTTGGATTTTTCATAATAAAACATGAATGCAAAAATAGACATGATGTCATGGCATATGATGGGCAAACAATCATGGCAAGATTTAGCATTAATAAAATACCTAGATTACCTATCTAGGTGTCCTTAAACTTAGCTAACTTAAAATTAAACTTTAGATTGCCCATAAGTGCTTCAAGAAAATGTCAAAACCTAAATTGGCATTTCTAATTCCCTTGATTAATTTATGCCAATTGAAATTAAACATATTCCTCAAATGTTGGCATATTTTATTTTTCCACAAGAGTAGCACTTTTAAATTAAGACTTAAAATGCCTTCAATTTCCTAAGAACATACCAAAATCCCAACTTGGTATTTCTCTAGGTTTTCTCAATTTATGCCATTTAAGATCAAATCAATTTTTCCACCATTAGGCACATTTTACTCTTTCAAAGAGTAAATAATAATTCCATTTCATTTTCAAAGGTTAACAAAAATCTTGAAAATGCTCCTTGAGTGTCAATTTCCTCAAAGTTGGGTTAACTACCCTTCTAATCGGAGTTGACACTCTCTAACCCATCTATGGGGTAGAGAAGATGCTCCTAGGAACCCAACACCTATTGGTGCTCCTTGGATGCTCTAGGTACTCACTAGGGATTACTTCCCTAGATACCTTCCTAGTGACCTTGTTGGGCTTCTTAGAAGCCTTGGTCACATTTTCTAGGTCAACTCTAGGGATAGCCTCCCTTGTGACCTTGTTAGTGACTTTCTTAGACTTTTTAGAAGTCTTAGTCACATTTATCGCAAAAATACTCTTAGGGATGACTTCCCTAGTATTCTTGGCTTGACCACTGGACCTAAAGTTTGTTCCATAACTATATGGAACTCTATGGTACGAGGGCACATCCTTCTTAGCCTTTGGTTTGTATCCCAGCCCTCTATGGCCATTTGATGGCTTTGATTTTCCTAGCCCTAGGTATTGCTCATTTTGCCCTTGTAGAATATTTTCCATCCTTTTTAGGGTCTTTTCCATTTTATCAAGTCTTGACCTCAAGACTTGATTTTCATACATTAAATCCTTAGGTTTTGGTCCATGAGCATATTTGTTCTTGGGCATGTATATATTATCCTTAGCGTTCCCGCCCAAGTGTCTATCTACCTTCCTAACCTTAGGTTGGGTAGTTTTGGCATGTAGGGCCACATGCTTTTCCTTAAAGCCCTCATGCTTTCTATTCTTATGGTAAATTGCATTAAAATGATAAAAATTAGAACTATCATGCTTTTTACCATAATGTAAAGGGGTAGGCTCAATAAATGTTACCTTCTTCTTTACCTTGGAGGCTCCCCCTTGACTAATGCCTCCTTGAGCCTTGACCATCTTCTTCCCCTTGGGGCATTGACTTCGGTAATGCCCCTTTTGGTTGCACAGGAAGCACACAATGTGCTCCTTGCTCTTTTTTGTTCCGGGGATGGTCTCCTTGAGCTTCTCCTTGCCTTTTTGTGCCATTTTGCCCTTTTTCTTGGCCAATTTGGGGCACTTGCTCTTGTAGTGCCCATGTTCCCTACATTCAAAGCATATAATATGATTTTTATTATTAATTGGAATATTTATACCTTTGCTTGTAAGGGTGGCATCTTTTCCTTTGTATCCGGAGGTGGAAGCTTCCTCTTGATCGGACCTTGATTCCCCTCCATTTGATTTTTCTTGACTTGTGGAGGTAGAATCTTCTTCCTCCTCTTCGTCTCTTGGCCCGGATGTAGAGGCTTCTCCTTCTTCTTGATCCGGCGTCACCAAGGATCGCTCCCCCTCAATCCTAGAGGTGGAGGCTTCATCATCTTGAATATGAAATAAGGAGTATGCTCCCTCCTTGTTCCCTTCGATGCATTCCCTTGAGGATGAAGCTTCTTCTTGTACTTCTTCTTCGTAGGTTGAGCATCTCTCAACCTTGGAGTCCTCCTCTTGGTCTTGCTCCAAAGAGTCACCCTCTCTGGATACTTCTTGCTCTTGTACAGTGGAGGGGATCTCTTCATGAAGCTTGGCCAATTTGCTCCATAAATCCTTTGCATCTTCAAATTCTCCAATTTTGCAAAGGATGGTGCTTGGCAATAAATTTTCCAAAAGCTTGGTCACTTTGTCATTGGCCTCGCACCTTTGGACTTGCTCCGAGCTCCATTTGCTTTTCTTGAGAAGCTTGCCCTTGGAGTTTGTTGGAGCCTTGAAGCCTTCCATAAGAGCAAACCATTGCTCTATCTCCATCATAAGAAAATTTTCGATTCTTGATTTCCAAGAATCGAAGCTTGTGGATGTGTATGGTGGAGCCACCCTTGTATCAAATCCAAGTCCATCTTGGAATTGCATCTTGAAGTTGAGCTTGATAAAATCTTGAACTTGAAAAATTTCCTCCAACTTCTTCACCCTCTAGCTTTTCTAGTTATGCTTGACCCTTCCGGCGATGATTCCGGTGAAGAGCGACCTCGCTCTGATACCACTTGTTAGGACCAAAAGTAGCTACAGGGGGGGTGAATAGCTCGTCGCATGCCCGGTGTTCGGCGTTGCTTGTTTCTTCGAAGATGTGCAGCGGAAAATACAAAAACAAATCACACAACGCTAACACGGTTGGTTTACTTGGTATCCACCTCACAAGAGGTGACTAGTCCAAGGATCCACACCAACACACACACCCTCCACTAATGAAACTCTCCTTTATGGTAACTACCAAGGGCGGAGAAGCCCTACAAGACTCAATACAAGAAGAAGAAAGGGTAGTAAAGAAATACAAGTTTACAAGCTTACAATGAGTGCACAAACCCTAACCCTAGTTTCTTCTTCTTGCTTTGATCCGCCTCTTGACTTGGAAGAGCCTCCAAGAACCTTCAAGAACTGGCGATCTCGAGCTTGAGAAGAGCTGTGGAGGAGCTGGTGAAGATCTGAAATGATTCGGTGAAGAAGTGTCGAAGACAACGCTCGCCTGCGGCTCAAATACGACTCAACGGTCGGATCCCGATCGATTCGATTTTTCCCAATCGATCGGGGAGGCTTTGGATCGATCCACGGATCGATCCAGAGCGCCTCTGTGCTCTGGAAAAAATGCCTGGATCGATCCATGGATCGATCCAGCGCTTATCGCGCGAAGCAGCAGCGTCCCAATCGATCCACTGATCGATTGAGACCTCTGGATCGATCAACTGATCGATCCAGAGGCTTTATGTTCGCTGGGAAAGATCTGGATCGATCCACTGATCGATCCAGAGCCTGGATCGATCCACGGATCGATCCAGCACTTGGTTTTTGCCCAAAACCAAGTCCCAAATCTCTCAAACCAACATCCGGTCAACCTTAACCTGTTGGTACGTCATGCCTAGCATCTAGTCACTCCCTTGACCTGCTAGGACTCCCTCACCAAGTGTCCGGTCAATCCCTTTGACCCACTTGGACTTTTATTTCATGCCAAGTATCCGGTCACTCTCTTAACCTACTTAAACTTTCACCTAGCTTCACTCACTAGGGTTTTCAATCTGCCTAGCTTCACTCACTAGGTCTTTCACCTGGCTTCACTCACCAGGATTTTCCTTCCGCCTGGCTTCACTCACTAGGACTTTCACCTGCATTGTCCATGTGTCTACATGTATTGTCAAACATCAAAACTATGACCAAGACTCAAGCTTGGTCAAAACAGTCAACCTTGACCTAAGGGATATTGCACCAACAAAATTAACCAGCTGTCTAACCAATTAGGTACTAACTAACTATCAGAAGATAGTAGCTTTCACTTGGTTAGTCAGATTAAGTTGATTATAAGCAGCCAGTGTTTTGACTTGACTGATAAACTTAATCTGATTAATGTCTGATTTGTATTTAACGTCCAGACTTACGCCATCAGCTCAGTGTGTCGGGTCTCCCCGGCAGCTCGTAACTCGGCAACCTCTCGCCGTATGTCCCGATGAAAATCAGAGTTCTCCTGCTGGAGACTCGCCATAGCTCTCTCTAGTTCGGTCATACGGTCGGCTAGAGTGCGGGGAGCGTGACGTGGTGCTCGAGCTGGGGGTGGTGATGGAGCCGGTGCGACTTCCTCTGGAAACAGTGCAAGCTTGAACTCGTCCACCTGTGCGTCTGGATCGGGCTGGTGTTGTGCCCCCCTCCGCCAAGACATAGTCCCGTCATCCCTATCTATGTGGATACCAGCTAGGGAGAAGTTCCGAGCTGCTATAACATCGAACTCGGTCATATAGGCAATGTCTCCTCTAGTGACATCAATGTGCAATGAGGACATATAGGCTGTCAGAATGTGACAGAATGGCATGTGGACTCGTCTATCAGTCACGTATCCAGCCGAGTAGATAATGGTGGAGAAGATATGTAGGTTGATGTCAATATCTAACCTATGACTCAGGGCATAGAGTAAAAATGAATGGAATGGACGCATCACAGCGATGTCCCGAGTAGTCAGTGGTAAAATGCAAAAGACTAATGCCCTATAAAGAGCGTAGTTCTGGACTCGAAGTTCTACCGACCTAAACTGGGTCACAGTGGGATCTCGCTCTCCCCCAAAAAAATATGAATAAATCGTATCGAGAGTAATATGTGAGTAGGGATCTCCGAATGGTAGATCCCTGGGAGGATAGCACAAAAAAGAACAAGTAGATGGACGTAACTCTAAAAACTCTCGGATAGTCGTAGGGGAAAATGTGATATCAGTACCCGCTGCCCTAGTGGTATAGGTGAGATCGTCTACTTTCACTAGGTTATTGCAAAATTCAGCACACAGACTTATGTTTACTGGACTGGTACATTCGACAAGGTTCTTTAAGTTATACTGGTTTATAACCTCTATAGCGGAGGGACATGAACCTAGAAAGAACGATCTATCTATGCAGGTAGTCCTAATGGCCTTATAAACAGTTGACTCAAACTTAATCCTTAGTTCATCTATGGGAAACCTAGGGTCAGTGCTAGCATTAGAGGGTCCAGCACCAGTATTTATTCGTTTCCTACTGTATATATAAAAAAAATATTCTAAGAAAAAATGAGAAGACAAATTCTAATAAATTTTTAGAGAGGGGAAGAAGTTTTACCGAGGAGCCATCGACAAATATAGATCTGACAACCTCGGTTGAATCGCAGCAGCGTCTTCACCGCAAGAAAAATTTGATTTAAAATACTCTCGCACTGAGGTTCGGAGTGAACCTTGGCAAAAGTGAAGTTTTTGTGGGGCAAGGGTTGGGGGCGCCTGCTGCCCCTTATTTATAGGGAGCTCCGGGCGCCTGGAGCCATTCCGGGCGCCCGGAGTTGATTTTAGGTGGGGTGCCCGGATTCCCTCCCGGGCGCCCCGGAAGTGAATACCAGGGGCACCCCCCCCTTAAAATTAAGTTTTTAAAATTAAAATTCAAGTTTTAGAGTTCAAATTTTGAAATTAATTTTTAAGTTTAAAATTTAAAATTTTGAAATAATTTTTAAGTTTAAAATTTTGAAATAATTTTTAAGTTTTAAACTTAAAATTTTGAAATAATTTTTAAATTTAAAGTTAAAATTTTGAAATAATTTTTAAGTTTAAGATTGAAATAATTTTTAAGTTTTAAAGTTAAAATTTTGAAATAATTTTTAAGTTTTAAAATTAAAATTTTGAAGTTAATTTTTAAGTTTAAAATTAAAATTTTGAAGTTAATTTTGAAGTTAATTTTTAAGTTTAAAATTAAAATTTTGAAATAATTTTTAAGTTTTAAAGTTAAAATTTTGAAATAATTTTTAAGTTTTAAAATTAAAATTTTGAAGTTAATTTTTAAGTTTAAAATTAAAATTTTGGAATAATTTTTAAGTTTTAAAATTAAAATTTTGAAGTAATTTTTAGGTTTTAAAATTAAAATTTTGAAATAATTTTTAAGTTTTAAAATTAAAATTTTGAAGTAATTTTTAAGTTTTAAAATTAAAATTTTGAAGCCTTATTCATCTCACCCGATCTATATTATCAATCAGGGAATCCTATGATTTTGTGAGATGAAATTTGATTTTTAATTATGGAGTTTTGGTTTAACTTGTGTTAGATTCAGATTTAGCTTTGGTCTCCACAAATAGGCAATCTTCGGATAAACTTCTAAGCTTGGTGAGTCACATGGACGTCATTAGAAGTAACCAACCTTTCGAGGTTTTTCGAATAGTCCTATCCACGGAGCTTAGTACTAAATCTTGGTTTAACTGGTTAGGATTCATTTAAGGGTAGGTTCGGTCAGTTCCACTTGGCCAAATGCACCAGATCGAAACCATATCTTTCTAGACATGCGATGCCCAAGCTTCCCTAACATACTATCATCCAAAAACTTCACCAGTACCATGATTCAAGTTAAACTTGGTCTCTTTTTAACTAATCCTAATTACCCTGCCGGGTTAGTTAATTTTGGAGGTGCAAGCTGTTGGTGCAACATCCCTCAGGTCAAGGTTGACCTGGTTGACCAAGCTGAGTCTTGGTTTGAGTTTAGATGTTTGACAATAAGAAATTGATTGTAGAAGAGTCAAGTAGGTCAAGGTTGACCGGATACTTGACTGGGAAGTCCTAACTGGGATGTTAGGTAGAATGGAAGTCCTGGTGAGTGAAGCCAGAAAGAAGGAAAGTCCTAGTGAGTGAAGCTAGGCAGATGGAAAACCCTAGTGAGTGAAGCTAGGTGAAAGTCCTGGTGAGTGAAGCCAGGTGAAAGCCCTAGTGAGTGAAGCTAGGCAGATGGAAAACCCTAGTGAGTGAAACTAGGTGAAAGTCCTGGTAAGTGAAGCCAGGCAAGGGAAAATCCAGATGGATCAAGGATGATCGGACATCTGGTGTTGGGTAGTCCAAGTAGGTCAAAGGATTGACTGGATACTTGGCACGAGGAAATACGGATAGGTCAAAGGGATTGACCAGACATCTGATGGAAGTCCAAGTAGGTCAAAGGGAGTGACTAGATACTTGGCATGAATAGAAAAGTCCAAGTGGGTCAAAGGAATTGACCAGACACTTGGTGGAAAGTCCTAGTAGGTCAAAGGAGTGACCAGATGCTAGGCATGGTGTAGCAACAGGTCAAGATTGACCGGGTGTTGGTTTGGTAGGCTTGGGACTTAGTTTTGGGCAAAAACCAAGTACTGGATCGATCAGTGGATCGATCCAAGCCTTTCCTAGCGAACAGAGAGCCTCTGGATCGATCCGTGGATCGATCCAGATGTCCCAATCGATCAGTGGATCGATTGGGACGCAGCTGCTTCGCGCGATAAGGGCTGGATCGATCCAGGCATTTTTTCCCAGAGCACAGAGGCGCTCTGGATCGATCCGTGGATCGATCCAAAGCCTCCCCGATCGATTGGGAACTTTCGAATCGATCGGGATCCGACCGTTGGCGTCGATAAAGGCCGCAGGCGCACGATTCCTTCGGCATCTCTTCTCCGATTCACTCCAGATCTCTCGCCAGCTCCTCCTTAGCACTCACAAAGCTCAGATCGTCAGTTCTTGGAAGATCTTGGAAGTTCTCCAAGTCAAGAGGCGGATCAAAGCCAAGAAGAGAAGCTAGGGTTAGGGTTTATACTCATTATAAGCTTGTAAGCTTGTATTTCTTGTATCCTTTCCCTCTCTTCTTGTATTGAGTCTTGTAGGGCTTCTCCACCCTTGGTAGTTACCATAAAGGAGAGTTTTATTTAGTGGAGGGTGTGTGTGTTGGTGTGGATCCTTGGATTAGTCACCTCTTGTGAGGTGGATACCAAGTAAACCAACCGTGTTAGCGTTGTGTGATTGTTTCTTTGTATTTCCGCTGCACATCTGTGAAGAAACAAGCAACGCCGAGCAACGAGCGAACGCGACGAGCTATTCACCCCCCCCCCCCTCTAGCTACTTTTGGTCCTAACACAAGCTATTCTGGAGCCTCCCCCTGAATTATTGACCTTTAATTTAAATTTTCGTTTTAGGTTTGTGTCTGTTTCTTTTATAATTATAATTAACTTGGTGATAGTTTAAATTTTGTTGAGTTTTAAATTTTGAATTTTTCGATTTAGGTTTGTATTTTGGTTTTTTTTATTTGGTTTAATCGAGTTTATGTAATATACTTTTTCTTTAGGTATATAATATTGATTAAGTCCTACTTGCGTGGTCAGACACGCTTTTGAAACCCAAGCTTGATTAGTTGATTTGTATTGAGTTATTAATGATTTAAAAGTTTTATTTGAGTTCGACTTGTATCCGAGTCTGGTTTTATTATAACATGTTTTTTGATTGTTCAGGATTAAGTCAAGATTTTTTGATCTTGTCGTAAATTTTTCTAGCATTTCTTTTAAATTGTTAATATCATTTTTTAATGATAAATTCTCCTCCTCAAGTGTTAGATCTTGAGTTGGATTTGTATTTTTGATTTGTTCCTTAAGGTTTTGATTTTCCTCAAGAAGTGATTTGTTTTCATTTTGATTTTCCTCAGGAAATAATTCTAAAAAATTTTGTGTTTAAATTAAAATATACCTCATTCGAGCCTTCGGAAACGAGTACGGACTCGTGGCTTGTTTCGGGTTCAGACCCATCTTCATCTTCTGACTGTCTTCTGTTTCAGCTTCATGGGCCATCAGTGCGAGGTGGCTCTGATGTTTATGCTCTTCTTCCTCCGATTCGTCCGAGGAGTCGTCCCACGTTGCTTTGAGTGCCTTCTTTTTGGTTGGCTTCGGTTTGTCGAACTTCAGTTTTGGGCATTTGTTCTTGTAGTGTCCCTTTTTATTGCAGCCGAAGCAAGTCACGTTCTTTTGTTCTGAGGGAGAACTGATCTTTTGAAGGTCCTTTTTGCTGAAGCTCCTTTTTCTCCTGGTGAACATTTTTCTTACCAAGTTCACCAGGTGTTCTTCGTCTTCAGAGTCTTGGTCGGAATCTTCTTCAAATTCAGGCTTGCTTTTCTTTTCTTTGGAGGAACCTGCAAATAAAGCTATACCTTTCTCGGCTCCAGCATTAGTTTGTTCATGTAATTCTAATTCACAGAAAAACTCTTCTAATTTTAACTTAGAAAGATTTTTAGAAATTTTGTAGGCATCTACGATTGATGCCCAAAAACTATTACGTGGAAAAGCATTTAATGCGTACCTTATTAAGTCTCTATTTTCCATTTGGTGGCCTATCGCATGAAGCCCGTTGAGGATGTCCTTGATCCTCGCGTGGAGCTGATTCGTCGTTTCACCTTCTTGCATTTTTATATTAAGAATTTTATTCAAAAGCAGGTCTCGTTTTGTTACCTTGGCGTCGCTCGTTCCCTCGTGCAGCTCCACAGCTCTTTAGCATTTTTGTGTGGACCGACTCTGTTCAGTTCTTCTCTTGTTAATCCGCGCTGTAGAGTGTTGATCGCTTTATTTTCTGTTGACGCCTTTTTCTTCAAATCTGCTGTCCAGTCTTCAGGATCCAGTATATTCCCGGAGTTGTCCGCTGGAATTTTATAGGGTCTCGTAACTCTCATCCACTGGTCAAAGTCTGTTTTGAGGTAGACCTCCATGCGCTTCTTCCAGTACGGAAAATCATCCCCGTTGAAGAGTGGAGATCGTACTGTGCTGAATCCTTCTGTCTGAGACATTTTAGTCCTGCGCACAGAAGAAAGAAAAGAAAAACAAAAATCCCAAGACTTGGTCTTGGATTAGTAGTGCGGAAAAAATTATAGAAGTATCTAAATTGGTGTTGCACCAATTTAGATTTAATTGCAACGGGAAAAAAAAATCGTAAAACTGAAAACCGAAAAAAAAATAATTAATTTTTCACCCCCTGTCTGATTGGTGGTTGCACCAAATCAGAGCGGTACCTGCTCTGATACCACTTGTAGGACCGTGATCGTTCGATAGAGGGGGGGGTGAATATCGATTCGAAAACTCGAGTGTAAAAAGTACGCAGCGGAAAAGTAAATGAACACAGCTGATTTTACTTCGTTCGGAGCCTGTGACGACTCCTACTCGAAGGCCCGTGGTCCTTGACCACTTTCGTTGGGAAATCACTAGCAATTCGAATATGATCACAAAAAGAGTACAAGAAATGCTAATGAAACAAAGTGATACCGACAAGGAAATTAACCAAAGAAGAAGGAGCACTTTGTCGGAGCTTTGTTAGCGTCGTAGGAGCGTAGAGCAGCAGGGCAAGCAGTCGAAGAGTTCTCAGTTGTGTCTTAAGCTCCACCCCTGGGGCTTCTTTTATATGCTGCTCCGGGCGCCTGGATCCCTTCCGGGCGCCCTGGTGCGACGTGGCAAGTCCAGTCAGGATGTTCCACGTGGTGAGGCGACGCAGAGGATAAAAGTTGCCTCCGGGCGCCCGGACCACCTTTTTCCAGAGATTCCTTCTCCTGCAAAACAAGGTTAGTCCGAGGCAAAATATACCCTGCAACACATATTGTTAGCACAATTTATAAAGTATGAATTAACAGAAAAAGTATGACTTAGATTTCGTCTTTCCGAGACCGAAATATAGTCACGATCTCGACTTAGATATCCGAAATGGATCTAAGCCGGATCGACACCTAATGTTCCCTTCCCGGGAACGCGTCCTCGCAGTCACTCCCTTCCAGTGACTTACCTTTACTCACCTGCCAGACGTCCGGTCAGCCCTTCGACCCGTCTGGACTTCTCGCCAGCTATCCGGTCAGCCCATCGACCTAGCTGGACTTCTCGCCAAGCGTCCGGTCAGCCCGTCGACCCGCTTGGACTTCTCGTCAGCTATCCGGTTAGCCCGTCGACCTAGCTGGGCTTCGTGCCAGACATCCGGTCAGCCCATCGACCTGTCTGGACTTCTCCTGCACACTCGATCAAAGTGTCAGACAACAACAAAACTAACTTAACCCATTTGTCATTCATCAAAACCTAGGTTAGACCGTTAGTGCTACCCGCACCAACAGGAGGTGCTTCCCCTTTTTATCCTTTGGAGGCTCAAATGGATCTTTCAATACAACCCATTGATTCCAATCCATTTGGAACCAAGTTTCCAACCTCGTCCTCCTATAGTTGAATTCTTCTTTGTCATACGGAGGTGGAATTCGGATATCCCATCCGAGCGGTCTTTCAAACTCCATCTTCTTCCTCTAGCTTCTTGCTCTCTTGGCGGTTAGTCCGTAGAAGAGCGACCTCGCTCTGATACCAATTGTTGGGACCAATGTGCCCGCTAGAGGGGGTGAATAGCGTTTCGTCGCGCGCTCGTTGGTTGCGTCTTGATGATGATATACAACGGAAATAAAATACAAGACTCACACAATGCTAACAAGTAGATTTACTTGGTATCACCTCAAGAAGAGGTGACTAATCCAAGGATCCACACACGACACGCTCCTCTACTATGAAAACTCTTCTTCTCGGTCGCAGCCGAAGGCGGAGAAGCCTTGTATAAACTCTCACACACACAAACTCAAATACAAGAAGAAATTGTGAGAATACAAGTGAATACACCTTTCTTCTTGCTACTTGTTGTTGCCTCTTGAACCTTGGAGATGCTCTCTAAGTGCCTTCAAGAACTAGCGTGAATGCTGGAGAAATCGCCTTAGGGATCGGAGAAGAATCGCAGGAAAAAGCTCGCAAAGAACTGGCGAAGAAAACGCTCCGGCCAGGCTATATACAATGCTCCCAATCGATTGAAATCAACCCCAATCGATTGCCACGTCAGCTCTGCACAATCCCAACCGTCCATCACCTGCATCCTGCGCAACAGTCGAATCCCAATCGATTGACCAATCGATTGGGACAGTTTGAATCGATCGGTGGATCGATTCAGATGCTTTCTGTGTTCTCGCGATCGTGCGAGAGCTTCTGCTTCTCAATCGATTGCCCGATCGATTGGGAAGGCCTCTGTGCTCGCAACTCAGCTCCCAATCAATTGGGCCATTTTTTCCTTCACAGCACACTCCAATCGATCGGTTGATCGATTGGACCCTGGTTCAATCGATTGCCCAATCGATTGACCAGTCTGGACTTAACTCAATCTCAAGTCCAAAGTCTCCAACCCAACTCCCAGTCAACTGTAACCTATTGGGTCTCCATGCCTAGCATTTGGCCACACCCGACCAACCTCGAACTAGCCTTCTAGACTCCTCCATCAGCCTTGCGTCCCTCGAATATCTCCCCATCCTTCACGCCTTGCCTTCAGGAGCTTTCTTCAGCCTTATCCTAGTTGTCTGGTCTTCCTTGCCAAGTTAGACTAAGACTTATCTTGCCAAGACCATATACTTGGACTTACACCCTTTGCCAAGATCACACTTGGATTTTCCAATTGCCTAGCTCCTCACCAGGACTTTCTCCTTTGCCAAGATCACACTTGGACTTTCCAACTGGCTGACTTTTCACCAGGACTTTCCACTTGCCTGCCTCCTCACCAGGACTTTCCAATTGCCTGCCTCCTCACCAAGACTTTCTCCTGCCTAACTCCTCACTAGGACTTTCCTGTTGCCTGGCTCCTCACCAGGACTTTCCCTTGCCTAGCTCCTCACTAGGACTTTCCCGTTACCTGGCTCCTCACCAGGACTTTCTCCTGCCTAGCTCCTCACTAGGACTTTCTAAATGTCTGACATCCAGTTTGGACTTTCCCAATCAAGTCTCTTGTCAACCTTGACCTGCTTGACTTATATTCTCATCAACCTGGTTAACCCTTTGACCATCTCCATAATCGAACGATTGCTCCAGCAATCTCCTTATATTGTCAAACATCAAAACTCAAATCATGACTAAAGCTTGACTCAACTCAAGTTTAATTAAATTGATCAATCTTAACTTAGGGAAATTGCCCCCAACAGACTAATGGTGTTATCAATCGAGATTATTTAATTCTATAATCAACTGAGTTAATCGATTTTATTCGATTTGGTTTGTTAAATTTTGATAATAAAGCTCAGCAAATTTGATTTGTCTAAAAAAATCAGTTTAACCATTTTTTATTTGTTCTGTTTGATTTTAAAACGATAGTTTATCCTTATAAAAGAATAATGTAAATAATAAATAAATACCAGGGACAGAGATTAAATCAATAATTCTTTAAAAATAATATTAAGAACGAAAGAATAAAGTAATATTTAAAACATCCTGGCAAAAGATTTATCTTATCATTTTTTTTCTAAAAGCAAATATAATATTTTTATTATGCTGTATAACTTTTTAATTTTAATAATTTAATAATTTGTTTGTTTCCAAATTTATATATTATGAAATACATCAGTCTTCACATATTCTTATATAAAATTATAATCACTATAAATGATTTACACAAGATAAAATTAATCTAAGTACAAAGATAAAATTATCAAAAAGTCAATCTGCTAGATCAACATCCATCTATATACACGTTGTATCTCTCTATTTATACCACAACAATTCTATTTCAATTATCTCACATCTCTTCTTCAATTATCTCACATCTCTTCCTCTTCTTCATGGCTTCTAGTTGCTGCTGCCTTCAATGGCTCCTCTTCGTCCAAGCCCTTCTCGTTGTAGCCGCCTCCTCTGATTCCTGCCACTTCCCGGCTATCTTCAATTTCGGTGACTCTAACTCTGACACTGGTGGGCTGTCGGCCGCCTTTGGGGCAGCCCCGCCGTCCCACGGCGAGTCCTTCTTTGGCAAGCCGGCAGGTCGGTACTGCGATGGCCGCCTCCTCATCGATTTTATCGGTATGTTCATTCGTTTATATCAATCTCAATTATGGCAATTGATAGGCTTCCACCATCTCACCTGCAAAACTATAATATTATTGTAGCGAGCAGCCTAGGCCTCCCGTTCCTTAGTGCCTACCTCAACTCTATCGGCACCAACTTCTCTCATGGTGCGAACTTCGCCACGGCGGGGTCGACGATCAGGCAGCCTTACGCCACACTGACCCAGTCCGGCTTCAGCCCCATCTCCATGGACGTCCAGACTTGGGAATTCTCCCAGTTCAAGTCTCGCTCCCAAGCACTTATCCAGCAAGGTACACAATACCAACTTCTCTCATGGTGCGAACTTCGCCACGGCGGGGTCGACGATCAGGCAGCCTTACGCCACACTGACCCAGTCCGGCTTCAGCCCCATCTCCATGGACGTCCAGACTTGGGAATTCTCCCAGTTCAAGTCTCGCTCCCAAGCACTTATCCAGCAAGGTACACAATACCAACTTCTCTCATGGTGCGAACTTCGCCACGGCGGGGTCGACGATCAGGCAGCCTTACGCCACACTGACCCAGTCCGGCTTCAGCCCCATCTCCATGGACGTCCAGACTTGGGAATTCTCCCAGTTCAAGTCTCGCTCCCAAGCACTTATCCAGCAAGGTACACAATAATACTAAAAATTCTTTATTTATTGGTTAATACAAAACTTAATCACTTGTTCATTAACTCCATAATCCAATTCATATATTGTATTTAACCTTCTTTTTATGAAATTGACGCATTCTCTTGCATTGCAGATCTAGAATCAACTCACTAATATATGAATTCATAATACATAAATTAAATTATCGTTTGTGTGTAGGATTGTTTAAGGATCAACTGCCGAAGGAAGAGTACTTCTCCCAAGCTCTATACACGATCGACATTGGCCAAAATGATCTCACAGAAGGTTACTTTAGAAATTGGACCACCGACGAAGTCAAATCGGTCATTCCTGATATCTTGGACAAGTTTGTTCTTGCCATTCAGGTGGATTTAATTTTTAGATATTTTGTAATTCGTTTGTTTTCAAGATATCAATTCTAATGGTAAGGAGTGTTTTGTTTTGTCCGTTTTTGTTTGGGTGTTTGTAGAGCATTTACTGGGAGGGAGGGAGGTACTTTTGGATTCACAACACCGGGCCTTTTGGCTGCCTCCCTTATGTTTTGGACCGGCTCACCCTTAAAGCGCCAGAGGTGGACCGATTTGGCTGTGGGGCTCCCTTCAACCATGTGGCCCAGCTCTTCAACCAAAAGCTAAATAAGACTTTGAGTCAATTGAGGAAGGATCTCCCGTTCGGCGTCTTCACCTATGTAGATATTTACTCGATCAAGCACGAGCTCCTAAGCCATGCACACCAGCATGGTATATAAGAATTACATTTAAACCATAAATTCTAAATTTTAAACTCTTATAAATATGATTTTTTTTTTGTAGGATTTGAGTTGCCACTTGTAGCGTGTTGTGGGCATGGAGGAAAGTACAACTACAATATAAATATCGGATGCGGATCGACAATGACAAAAAATGGAAAAGAGGTGATGGTTGGAAAGGCTTGTCAGAATCCATCAAAGAGGATCATTTGGGACGGAGTTCACTACACTGACACCGCCAACAAATGGATCTTTCAACAAATTGTGAATGGAAAATTTTCTGATCCACCTGTTCCTTTACGGTTGGCTTGCAAAGTGAAGGCATAATGAACCACTTACATTAGGTTTTAATTTATTGATTTTGAATTTTAGTCGATTTTGTTAGGGAGCTTGATAATTAATAAATTGCTAATTACATTTATTTTTATTAGAAGTGAAGTTTGATTCCTGTAACTTTAGTATAAACATTCTTCAGATCTTGTGATGGTTAAAGCATACATAATCTCGCCTGATCTTAATTGTCTACTATTAAAATCAAATAAATAAAATCGATAAAAAAATTAATTAATTTAATCGGTAATCAAATTAACTGATTTTAAAAAAATAAAATATTATAGTTTTTTTAATAAAAACTTAATCAGTTTAATAAAAAATTAAAAAATCTTAATATTTTTATTATTATTATTTAATTATAAAATAGTTTAATTGATTTTAAAATTTAAAATCATAGAATAGATTTAATCAAAATAATTGATATTAAAAATAAATTGAATAAATTGAATCAAATTTTTTGAATTATTCATTGAGTCAGTTATTCTTATTTCTAATGCTAAATGTAAATTAGTTAAAATAATTAATGAACTGTTTATCATAATTGAAAATGATAAATTTTGACACTATGAAAATAAATGGTAAACTTTTGCACTTTCTAAAGAAATTTCAAATTAAATTTGAACTTTAGCAAGAAAGTAATTCTTATTTTATAATTTGGTGATGACTTGGCCTCTGGAGGCACAATACAATGGTAAGAAATATGCTAATTTATCTAGAATATATGAGTACAAGATTAAGCCATAAAATAATAAAATATGCATAAAATATGAACGGAAAATGTATTCTGGTCCAGGGGGCGCCCTCGGATGGGACGCGGCTCTAATTGTCGCGACCCGGAAGAGTAGATGACTCTGATCAGGCTGGATCTGACAGTGAGGAGCCGAGCGCAGCACGGCATTGGAAGACGATATGCAGTCCGGGATAAGATACCAACACGCAGATCGGGAGGTACTAGCGGCACGCAAACCGGGACACGAAATCAACACCGACCGGGAAATGAGATCGGCACGCAGGCCGGGAGGTACTTAGCGGCACGCATGCCGGGACACGAGATCGGTACGCAGACCAAGACATGAGATGGACACATAAGTCAAGATATAGCACACAACCAGACCAAAACATATCAAAGACGGAGCGCGATCAAATCAAAGCCCAGGGCAGCAAAAGCTAGGAGGCTGGAACACATGGGAATTGGGACATGGTTAGATCGGCTACAACGGCGGCAGGAGCCAGATCTATGCTGGAGGCGGTGGAACCACATCGATGTAGGGAACGACTATAACGAACGTAGGGGAAAAGTGGTCGTAGCGATGGACCGCAGTGTCGGCAGCGACTCGACATCTACGGCTGCAGTGGGAAGAAAGGAAGAGGACAGTGGGCGGACAACATGTGGTAGCTGCTGGCCAGGAAGGCTGCGACACATGGAGGTTGCTGCCGGCGAGAAAGGAAGTGGCATCGGCGTGCATATAACGACGACGTCGCGAGTAGGAGGGAGAGAAGAGCGCCGACGACGAGGGAGGAGAGGAGGCGGAGAGGCCGGTGGCTGGTGGCGATGGTGCGAGGAGAACCGAGGACCGGCGGCTGTGCTGGCCGCAGGAAGAGAGGAGGAGGAGGCGATCGTCACTGGTGTTGCGAGGAGAAGGAAGAGGAGAGGAGGAGGTGTTGTTGCCAGCTGTTGCGAAGGCAGCTCTCCGTTCGTCGCGGCGATGAGGCTGATCCAGTGGTGACTGCGGCGCAACAAAAGGAAGAACATTCCTCTTGCTTGTGTTGTTGTCTAGGTACGGGATAGAGAGAGAAAGGAGAAGAGAGGGTGGCCGGCGACCGGCCAGGAACGGGAGGCTGAGAGGAAGAAGCTGCTGGCAGCTGGCCCCAACGAACGAAGCAGCCCCCCTTCATTTGCTGTGAACAATGCCCTAAAAAGGGTTCCTACAGTAAATTGACTAAAATACTCCTCCCTCTTCTCCTTATTTCTGTTGGTGCAATCATGCCCTAAAAGTTTCAATGTATTGACAATTATTTAAGTTTAGGTTAATACGTTGGATTTAACATACATTGTGAGTTTGCAGGAGGAGTTTCTTGCAGGTCGGAAGACTAGATGCAAGAGAAGTCCAAGAAGGTCGAGGAGGACTGGATTCTTGGCAAAAGGAAGTTCTTGCAGGTCAGAAGACCAGATGCAAGGCAAGAGAAGTCCAAGAAGGTCGGGGACTGGATTCTTGGCAAGAGAAGCTCCTGCAAGTTAGAAGAATGGATGTGTGTTAAGCCCACTATGTTTGTAAATCGATTCAGACATAACTGTGAGGTAGAATGCCTCTGAATCGATCAACCGATCGATCAGTAAGGTTCTGTGCAAAGCACAGAATCGTATTGAATCGATCAGCCGATCGATTCAAGGTATTGAATCGATCGGCCGATCGATCGGTGAACGATCTGTGCGAAGCACATATTCCTCCTGAATCGATCAGTCAATCGATTCAAGGTATTGAATCGATCGACCGATCGATCGATGAACAATCTGTGTGAAGCACAGATTCCTCCTAAATCGATCAGCCGATCGATTCAAGGTATTGAATCGATCAGCCGATCGATCGGTGAACGATCTGCGTGAAGCACAGATTCTTCCTGAATTGATCAGCCGATCGATTCAAGGTATTGAATCGATCGATCGATCGATTCAAAGAGGCTCTGCGATGAAGCACTACACGTCTGAATCGATCAAGGAAAAATCCCATTCGATTAAGATTCAAATCAGATGATCTACGCCGTTGATCTTAACGTGACAACACTCAACGGATACCTTTGAATCGATTGGAATACAAGCCCAATCGATTCATGGCGACGACTACGTGAGAAACGGCTAGTTTTCTCAACGTTTAAAAGTGTGGAAGAAAAAGAAAACAGATCATCCAAAAACAAAATATTGTTCCATTGCTCTCAAAGGTTTTCAGAAATCCTTCAAGTGATCAAGATTTGAAAAGTGTTCAAGCTCTCCTCTCCGCCACTTTCTGAAGTCTCACTTGCAAAGAAGAAGTCGGTTAAAGTTTGTGATCCTTCTTCTCTTCTTCTTTGTAGTGTTTATGATCTTTACTTTGGAGAGAAAGAGTTGTAATCTTGTAAGGTTTCTCCACCTTTGGTGTGATTCCGAGAAGGAGGGTTTTGATAGTGGAAGAGTGGTGAGTGGTGTGGATCCTTGGACTAGTCACCTCCTTGAGGAGGTGGATACCATGTAAATACAAGAGTTAGCATTGCCTTCAAATGTCCGCTGTGAACGAGTAAATTGATCAAGAAAACGAAGTGAGCCATTCACCCCCCCCCCCCTTCTAGCTCAACCGATCCTAACAAGTGGTATCGGAGCGTTGGTTTGCTTTTGAGGATTCATCGCCAAGAAAGCACAAGTTAAAGAGCTACAGGATGTCATTGAAGGAGAGACATAGTACTTCACGATCACCATTTTATGAAGGCAGTAATTTCGCTTATTGGAAGAGATGCATGGAACACTATCTCATGACCGAAATTGACATGTGGTTCTCAATCACAGAGGGATTCACGGCGCCAACCGAAAATGGAAGAATGCTTGAATAATCAAGGTGGACCGTTGAAAAAAAAATGAAGGCTCACGCAAATGCAAAGGCGATTGTGACTCTTCAATGTGGATTAAGCTCGGAACAACTCAACAAGGTTGAACCTTTCAAGAGTGCCAAGGATTTATGGGACAAGCTCATTGAGCTAAATGAAGGCACCAAGGATTCAAGAATTGCAAAGAGAGACCTCTTGATAAATCAACTTCAAAATTTCACAATGAAGGATGGAGAAACGGTAAGTTCACTACATGGGAGGTTCAAGGAACTCTTAAACAGTCTTCATTCAGTCGGAGAGAGTGTAGAGAACCGAGATCTCATAAGGTATGCCCTGAAATCTTTCCCAAGAAACTCATTATGGTCATCCATGGTGGATGCCTATAAGGTATCAAGGGATTTGTCAATAGTAAAGTTGGATGAATTATTTTGTGAACTTGAATTGCATGAGCAAGCTAACACAAGCCACAAAGAGAAAGGTATAGCCTTGGTTGCAGGTGAAAAGAGCAAAAAGAAGCACAAGGAAAAGAAAAAGGAGAAGGAGTCATCTTCAGAATCTGAGCAAGATAGTGATAGTGACAGTGATGAAGAGCTATCTTCTAGTGAAATGGCGAACTTTGTTCGAAGAATGATGAGACATTCAAGAAAATTTGACAAAAAGGATGTTAAGAAGATTTTCAATGATGAAAAGAAAAGGTAAATCTCTTGTGGATTCTAAGACTAAGACTGATGTAATTTGCTATGAATGCAAGAAAAAGGGGCACTACAAAATGGAGTGTCCAAAGTTGAAGAAGCAAGAAGAAAAGATCAAGAAAAAGAAAAAGGCTTTGAAAGCCACTTAGGACGACTCATCATCAAGCTCATCGGAAGAAGATGAAAGGAAGAGCTCAAAGCACATGACTCTCATGACCTTAAGCCATGTTGAAGATAGTGAAGATGAAGATAGCCATGGAGAGGATGTGGAGTCTTCAAGTGAGTCATCATCTAGTGATGACAAGGTAATTTCTCCCAAGCTTGATAAGATGTATGCCACCATTGCATGCTTAACCAATGCACTAGCTAAATCAAAGGGAAGGTTAAAAAATTGCAAAATAAATGTAAATCACTTAAAAATGAAATTGTGCCATGTGAAATTTGCATGCTTCATGAAAATGACAAAGATGATTTTGATGATCTTAAAAAGGAAAATGTATCGTTGAAATCACAAGTTGATGATCTTAGAAGTGCTCTAGAAAAATTTACTTCAAGCTTAAAATACTTAGACATGATTCTAGGCGCTCAAAGAGGTGTGTACAACAAAGCGGGACTAGGTTTTAAATCACAAGATAAGGAAGTTAAATTCATGTCTCTAATTAGTAGAAATCATGCTTCAAGGGTTAAGTTTGTTCAAGCTTGGGTACCCAAGCAATTTGTTATTAATGCTACCGGACCCAAGGTTTGGGTACCAAAATATTTGGTTTATCGTGTTTAAACAGGCATGCGCCAAGGGGGAGCATCCAACAACATGGTTCATAGATAGTGGATGTTCTAAGCATATGACGGGGGATTCTTCAAAATTCTCATCATTTAGACATAAAAGTAAAGGTACCGTTTCTTTTGGTAATAGTGGTGAATTAAAAGTTATAGGCATAGGAGATATTAGAATTTCCGAAAATTTTGTAATAAGAAATGTGTTATTAGTGAAAGGCATGGTCTTTAATCTTTTAAGTGTTAGTCAACTATGTGATTCGGGTTATGGAGTTGAGTTCAACTCATCTCAATGTCTAATCAAGCATAATGAACTAAACACCAATATTCTCATAGGCCATAGAAGAGAAAATATTTATCAAGTTGAACTATTTGGTGCTACTAATGTGCTTGCTAAGTGTCTCATGTCCAAAGAAGAGGAGACGTGGCTTTGGCATCGGAGACTTGCTCACACCAACATGAGGAATATCAAAAACCTTTCAAAGAAGGAGTTGGTGCAAGGATTGCCAAAGTTGAAGTTTCAAAAAGATAAAATATGTGATGCATGTCAAATGGGTAAGCAAACCAAAGCTACTCATAAAGGTAAAAATGTTGTAAGTACCTCAAATGCTTTAGAGCTCATTCACATGGATTTATTTGATAGTAGTAGATATATTTCTTTAAATGGTAGTAGATATTGCTTTGTGATTGTGGATGATTACACTAGATATACATGGGTATTTTTCTTGAAACATAAGGATCAAACTCTAGATACCTTGATTGCTTTTTGTAATAGAGTAGAAAATGAAAAGGCTCAAAAGATAAACAAGATAAGAAGTGATCATGGAGGTGAGTTTGAAAATGATAGATTCACAAATTTTTGTATAGAAAAAGGATATAAACATGAATTTTCCACCCTTAGGACTCCTTAACAAAACAGAGTTGTTGAGAGGAAAAATAGGGTTTTGCAAGAGGCCACTCGGAGCATGTTAAATGAATATTCACTTCATAGTTTCCTATGGGCCGAAGCAATTAATACGGCATGTTATGTGCAAAATCGAACATTAATACATAGGTTTCTAGAAAAAACACCTCTTGAGTTGTGGTTTGGTAAACCACCTACAATTAAGCATCTTAGAGTGTTTGAGTGTAAGGTCTATATTCTAAACACCAAAGATCACTTGGGAAAGTTTTCCGCTAAGGCGGATGAGGGGATCCTTGTAGGTTACTCAAGTCATAGCAAGACGTATCGAATTTACAACAAAAGATCAAAATTAGTTGAAGAATCGCTAAATGTTTTCTTTGAAGAAAATCCTTCTTTGAACTCTATAAGAACAAACAATGAAGAAATACGTTTTGAGTTAGAGAAATTAACACTGGATGGAGTAGATCATCAAGGAGAAGAAAATCAAGAAAGTGATGGTGAGAAAAATGAATCTTTGCCACTTGAACCTGAAATTATAATAAATCAAGAATCAAGACCTACTAGGATTCATGTAAATCATCCCTTAGATCAAGTAGTAGGAGACACCACTCAAGGAGTGAGAACTCGATCTTACTTTAGAAATGAAGGAAGCCAAGTCGCCTTGATATCTCAAATAGAACCAAAAACCATTGATGATGCCTTGTTTGATCCCGATTGGATCTTAACAATGCAAGATGAACTATCTCAATTTGAGAGAAGTCAAGTTTGGGATTTAGTACCTAGGCCTACAAACAAATCAATTATTGATACAAAATGAGTTTTTAGAAACAAACTTGATGATAAGGGGATAGTTGTGAGAAACAAAGCTAGATTGGTTGCTAGGGGTTTCAATCAAGTAGAAGGGTTAGACTATGATGAAACTTATACACTCGTAGCAAGATTGGAGTAAATTAGGATGATGTTGGCATTTGCCACCCACAAGGGGTTCAAATTGTACCAAATGGATGTAAAATCAGCATTTTTGAATGATGTTATAAAAGAAGAGGTATATGTTGAGCAACCACCGGGGTTTGAAAATTTGGAGTGTCCAAATTATGTATATAAACTTTAAAAAGCCTTATATGGGCTAAAACAAGCTCCCCGGGCTAGGTATGAACTATTGTCAACATTTCTAGTATCAAAAGGGTTTCATAGAGGAAAAATTGATCCCACTTTATTCTTGAAAAATAGTGGTAATGATATGTTTGTGGCCCAAGTATATGTAGATGACATTATTTGTGGTTCTACAAATAAAGATTATTTAAATGAATTCATTAATCACATGGAGAGAATTTGAAATGAGTTTGGTTGGTGAATTGACATTTTTCCTAGGATTACAAATTAAGCAAACAAAAGAAGACATTTACATTCATCAATCTAAATATGTCAAAGAGCTATTTAAGAAATTTGGAATGGAAAATGCAAAAGAAATATCTACTCCCATGGCCACTAGTACTAAATTGGATAAAGATGTTGAGGGGAAAGAAGTTGACTCCAAGGTGTATCGTAGTGCTATAGGGAGTCTTCTCTATCTTACGACTAGTAGACCCGACATACTTTTTGCTGTAGGTATATATACACGGTATCAATCTTGTGTCAAGGAGTCACATTTGAGTGTCGTTAAGCGAATTCTTCGTTATCTCAAGGGGACTCAAAATGTTGGTCTTTGGTATCCTAGAACCGAAACTTTTGACCTAGTGGGCTATACCGATTCCGATTATGCCGGATGTAAATTAGATCGCAAAAGTACTAGTGGCAGTTGTCAATTTCTAGGATCTTCTTTAGTAAGTTGGTCAAGTAGAAAATAACATTGTGTAGCTCTCTCCACAACCGAAGCGGAATATATTGCCATGGGAGAGTGTGTATCACAATTATTGTGGATGACTCATACTCTAGAGGACTATAAACTTACCTATAAAAATGTTCAAGTTCTTTGTAATAATGTGAGTACAATCAACTTGACCAAAAATCCCGTTCATCATTCAAGAACGAAACACATAGAGGTTAAACATCATTTTATTCGTGATCATGTAACTCGAGGTGATATCATTTTAAATTATATTGGATCAAAATCAAACTTAGCCGATATCTTCACTAAACCTCTTCCCGAAGTTGAATTTAGCTTTCTTAGAAGGGAATTGGGAATGTGTTGTATTGATTAAATCACATCCTCCATGATCACTTTACAGGTAAAGCACTTTAGGCTTTTCTTCACCTTAAGTTTTGCCTCTCACAAAAACATAGGATTGTCCTCTTAATGTGATTTAGATGGGGGTGAGAGATTAGGGACATTTATCTTGGTCATAATGCTTGTTATGATGCATTATTTTGGTCAAGAAAAATGATTTTCATATGAAATATTCATTTGTCCAATCATAGGGAAAACAAGTGTACAAATCATGTGCACTTTGCCCTACGATTATGATTGGAAATTTTCAAATTACAATATGTATAAAACTCATTTTTAAAATCCTAGTTGACATGTGTGATTGGATGCGAGATATCATTGAACAATTAGATAAGGACTTACTCAAATTATTGAAGATTTCCACAACCTTCGATTTTGTGTAAGTTTTCACTAAGACGAGTTAATTTTTGTTAAACTTTATTTTTCATTGATAATATGAGACATATATAGTGTTTACACAAAGTTTCGTGATTTTTAGAGGAGTGTACAATTATTTGTGCATTTCCAAAACTTGGATCTGAAAAACTTTTCAAAAGTGCAGTAATATCAGACTTCCCAATCGATCGGTGGATCGATTGGGAGGCTCGTATTTCACTTCAGAAAGCATCTGAATCGATCAATGGATCGATTCAGAGAAGGTGAATCGATCAATGGATCGATTGGGACGCCCTTTCGATTTTCACAGAAGGCATTTTAATCGATCAATGGATCGATTCATCCCATTTGAATCGATCGTTGGATCGATTGAGACGCATCTCCCAATTTTCACAGAAGCTTCGTGAATCGATCGACTGATCGATTCACCTGCTCTCAATCGATCGGTCGACCGATTGGGGATTTAAAACCCGTCTTAAAACCCGATTACCCTAGTTTTTCTCTCACTCCACCTCATTTTCTCTCCCGACGCTTTTCGTGCCCTAGCTCTAAGGCGATTTCCCCGGTGACTCTCCCGCCTGCATCGGTTGGTCTCTCTGGCGGTTTTTCTCCGGCGAAGGGCGCTCTTCAACCTTCCTCCATCTTCCTTTTTCCTCTCTCGACGACCAAGGCAGCCCCTTTTCTTCTTCTCTGCGTCACTCGCACACAATGCGAACTCAAAACCCTAAGTACTGTCTTTACTTCTTTCTCAATTTTCTTTGGTTCTTGCTCCTATACTTGTTGGTTGCTACTCGGAAAACCTAATGGTTCCACTGTACAAAAATTTTGTACAAAGGTCTGAACCTTTTCCTAGCTACCATGCGTTCTTTTAAATTAAACCTGGATCGCCTGCGGAACTTAACACGTTTGATCCAAAGTTTAATCTATTTGTTCTTTTAGGTTTTGACTTGGATCTCCTGTGAAACTTAACACGTTCGATCCAAATCACCTAAGTTATTAATTCCATTATATATTAATTTCCATAATTGGTTCCCAGTACTGACGTGGCGAGGCACATGACCTTCTTGGATATGGGAGCAACCACCACCGACTAGACAAAACCTTTTAAGGAAAACTAATATTTAATTTCCTAAAATAACTTTAGGTTAACCGAAAGGAACAATCAAATCACAAGGAAAAAAAAAACAAAGAACACAACATTGAAAATAAATTCGAAATACTAGAATCGCATGCCTCTTGTATTTGGTATTATTTCCAAAAATAACTAGTATGATGCAGAAAGGAAAAATACTAGTTATACCTTTTAGAAAATCCTCTTGATCTTCTACCGTATTCCTCTTCTAATCCCGTACGTTGTGTGGGCAACGATCTTCCGAGACGAGAACCACCAAACCACCTTCTTCTTCTTTCCTTCAAGTTTCGGCCAAGCAAGACTTTCAAAGGAAGAAGATCCTTTTCCACCAACCAAGCTCCAAGGGATGCAAGCTTTCTCTCCTTCTTCTCCAAGCTAAGAGCCGGCCACCACTTGATCTCCAAGAGAAAAGAAGGTTTCGGCCACAAAGATGGAGAGAAGAGAAAGGGAAGGGCCGGCCACACCAAGGAAGAAAAGAGGGAGAAAAATAATAGAGTTGTTCACAATGAAACCTCCTCTACCCCCTCTTTTATAATCCTTGGTCTTGGCAAATAAGAAAATTTAAATAAAAACTTCCTTAATTCTTTTGCCATGAAAAGGAAAATTTATTTAATTAAAAATAATTTTCTCTTCTCCAATTTATTTGGCCGACCACCTCTTTCCCCAAAACAAGAAGAGTTTTAATTAAAACAAAAATTAAAACTTCCTAATTTGCTTCTAAAAATTTATAAAAATTTCTCCAATAATTTTAATCTCTTCATGATTGGTTAATAAAAAAAAATTATAAATTAAAATTTTTCTTTTAAACATGTGGATAATTTCCAAAAAGGAAAGTTATCTCTAAAAATTAAAATCTCCTTTCAATCTACAAATAAGGAAAGATATTAAATCTTTTCTTAATCTTTTGTAGATACTAATAAAATAGAATTTTTAATTTTTAAACTTTCTTTTAAATCATGAACATAATTAAAAGGAAAGTTTTTACCAAAATTTAAAATCAACCTTTTAATCTACAAATAAGGAAAGAGATTTAGCTCTTCTCTTAATCTTTTGTAGAATCTTATAAAAGGAAAGATTTAAATTTTTAAACTCTCTTTTAAATCATGTTATCCACATAAAAAAAATTTCAAAAAATAAAAATCCTTTTATTTTAATTTGGGTCGGCCACACCAAGCTTGAACCCAAGCTAGGGCCGGCCACCTTGAAGCACCCATGAACCAAACTTTGGCCGGCCCTAGCTTGGTCTCCAAGCTAGCTTGGCCGGCCCCTATGGGATGGGTAAGAAGGTGGGTATAGGTGGTATAATACTCTATAATTAAGAGACTACGATAGGGACCGAGAGGAGGAATTGGTTTTGGTCTCCCGATAAAATTAAGCATCCCGTGTTCGCCCCGAACACACAACTTAATTTTATCAATAATAATTCATTCCACTAGAGAACTATTATTGAACTACCGCACCAATCCCAAATTACATTTTGGGCTCCTTCTTATTATGAGTGTGTTAGTCTCCCTGTGTTTAAGATAACAAATGTCCACTAATTAAGTAAGTTACTGACAACTCACTTAATTAATATCTAGCTCCAAGAGTAGTACCACTCAACTTCATCGTCATGTCGGACTAAGTCCACCTGCAGGGTTTAACATGACAATCCTTATGAGCTCCTCTTGGGGGCATTCTCAACCTAGATCACTAGGACACAGTTTCCTTCTATAATCAACAACACACACTATAAGTGATATCATTTCTCAACTTATCGGGCTTATTGATTTATCGAACTAAATCTCACCCATTGATAAATTAAAGAAATAAATATCAAATATATGTACTTGTTATTATATTGGGATTAAGAGCACACACTTCCATAATAGCTGAGGTCTTTATTCATTTATAAAGTCAGTATAAAAGAAACGACCTCTAATGGTCCTACTCATTACACTCTAAGTGTACTAGTGTAATTATATAGTTAAGATAAACTAATACATAATTACACTACGACCTTCCAATGGTTTGTTCCTTTCCATCTTGGTCGTGAGCTACTGTTTATAATTTATAAGGTACTGATAGCATGATCTTTTGTGTGTGACACCACACACCATGTTATCTACAATATAAATTAATTGAACAGCTACATTTATTATAAATGTAGACATTTGACCAATGTGATTCTTATTTCTAGATAAATGTTTATACCAAAAGCTAGGCTTTTAGTATACATTCTAACAATACTTGAACTAATCCACTTATGTCTTGTGTGCTTTTGTGTATTGTTTTGCATTATCCCTCATGCATTGCATTACCTGCACTGTCCTTGCATTTTTGCATATCTTTCGCTGCATCTTTCTGTTGCACTGCAAAATCGTGTGTCACCGCTTGTTCTTTTTCATCTCCTATCCCACAGAAAGAAACAAAAAGTTCGTGAATCGGGCGAAGGATCGTCCGTACCTCCATCACGTCCTCAACCTCCTACTGATCTGAGATTCCCTAATGCTGTTATGCAGCAAGCCTTTAGCAAACACACCTTCAAACTCATAACTCCTAGATTTGTTGATTTTCAATACTATAGGACGTCTTGTTTTGATACCTATAACCTGTTCAAACACTATAAACTTGACTCATTATTAACCTGTGAGAGGGATGTCAATGTAAGTCTTGTCTCCGAATTTTATAATAATTTGCACACTTCTGATGGTGTAAATTATTGCACTCGCATTGCGAAACGGGGCTTGGACTTATCCTATGAGATTCTTTGATCTTATCTCGACTGTCTACCATCCAACAATGATTTTGTCTTTTATCCCAATCTTCCCTATGAGTTGCGTCCACCTTTTGAGCATATCAGCATTGCATCCATGCATCAGTTCCTTTTTGGTCGTCCTCGTCCGGATGGGCCAAATGCTCAAATCACTAAATTTTCTTCGCTTGAGTTATCGGCTGAGAACGCCGCCTTGTTAAGGTGATCATTAACTGTCTTTTTCCCATTTTTTCTCGTGCCTTAGCCGCTCTGCGACCCCCTCACATGTTTGCCCTATATGTCATTCGTCATTCCCTTGACATCAACATCGCTCCGAACATCTTTCATTGCATCATTCATTTTACCCAGCCAGTGCAGCAGACGGTCCACATGCCTTTCGGGCATCTTATCACAGACTGGCTGGAGTCCATGAAGATAGATGTCTCCCGAGGACGACTGGAGCACATGACTGTTGCTTATTCTCGGATTTCTTCCCGCTCCTTCACGAAGACGGACTTAGTTGGTGGTCCATCGAGAGTTCGATGGCGCGATGGACGTGCTTTTGGTGAGGGACCCAGGGCTCGCCGTATGGGGGATGCACAGGCATTGGTTCCTGCGGCGGATGATGCTGAGGAGGATATCCATGAGCCAGCTTCTCCGACATTCGAGGAGACTGTCGACACTCGCCTGGAGGAGCTGACAGTGGAGGTAGCCGACCTGCGTTCCATGATGGAGACCATGGTCCATCGACAGACTTCGATGCAGGCGACTATGGATACATTAGTGGATTTAGTGAGCTCCTGGGTGACGGGTCATCCGTCTCAGTCTGTTCCATCCACAACTCTCGTTCCCCATGCTGAGGATGCTGCTGGTGCTGACTCTGCGGCGGTTCCTGCTCCAGCTACTACGTCTGCTCCTCTTGCTGCTGCTGATCCCCCTCCTTCGGGCGATGATCTTATTGAGTTTTATGTCCCTTTCTGACGTGTTATTGTCCGTTATGTGGATGGTTGTTATGGAGTCCCTCTGTGAACTCTATTTTATTTTGGATATATGCTATGCTACTTGTTCTACCTTTTATTTTGTTTCTACGATCACCGTTGTTATATTATGTTGATATCTGTGTGTTTTAGGGGGAGTACCCCTTGGACTGATTGTGTTTTGTTTAGTGCACATTTTGAGGGGGAGTTTTTTTTTTTATATTTGACAAAGGGGGAGATATATGTTGAAGTTCATACTTAATCAAATTTAAATTGAAATTCAAGTTTACTTGCTTACTGCTTATGCTAAATTCAGATGATTTTCAGCGTAGTTGCAATGATTATTTATCATTGTATTATTATGGTATGTTGGAAATTAGCATAAACTTAAATAGATTGTCAAACATCAAAAATGGGGAGATTGTTGGTGCAATCATGCCCTGGAAGTTTCAATGTATTGACAATTATTTAAGTTTAGGTTAATACGTTGGATTTAACATCATTGTGAGTTTGTAGGAGGAGTTTCTTGCAGATCGGAAGACCAGATGCAAGAGAAGTCCAAGAAGGTCGAGGAGGACTGGATTCTTGGCAAAAGGAAGTTCTTGCATGTCAGAAGACCAGATGTAAGGCAAGAGAAGTCCAAGAAGGTCGGGGACCGGATTCTTGGCAAGAGAAGCTCCTGCAAGTCAGAAGAATGGGTGTGTGTTAAGCCCACTGTGTTTGTAAACCGATTCAGACATAACTGTGAGGCAGAATGCCTCTGAATCGATCAGCCGATCGATTGAAGGGAAGTCAATCGATCGGCCGATTGATCGGTAAGGTTCTGTGCAAAGCACAGAATCGTCCTGAATCGATCGACCGATCGATTTAAGGTATTGAATCGATCGGCCGATCGATCGGTGAATGATCTATGCGAAGCACAGATTCCTCCTGAATCGATCAGTCGATCGATTCAAGGTATTGAATAGATCGGCCGATCGATCGGTGAACGATCTGAGTGAAGCACAGATTCCTCCTGAATCGTTCAGCCGATCGATTCAAGGTATTGAATCGATCGGTGAACGATCTGTGCGAAGCACAGATTCCTCCTGAATCAATCAGCCGATCGATTCAAGGTATTGAATCGATCGGGCAATCGATTCAAAGAGGCTCTGCGATTCTGCGATGAAGCACTACACGTCTGAATCGATCAAGGAAAAATCCCAATCGATTAAGGTTCAAATCAGATGATCTACGCCGTTGATCTTAACGTGACAACACTCAACGGATACCTTTGAATCGATTGGAATACAAGCCCAATCGATTCATGGCGACGGCTACGTGAGAAACGGCTAGTTTTCTCAACGTTTAAAAGCGTGGAAGAAAAAGAAAATAGATCATCCAAAAACAAAATACTGTTCCATTGCTCTCAAAGGTTTTCAGAAATCCTTCAAGTGATCAAGATTTGAAAAGTGATCAAGCTCTCCTCTCCGCCACTTTTTGAAGTCTCACTTGCAAAGAAGAAGCCGATTAAAGTTTATGATCCTTCTTCTCTTCTTCTTTGTAGTGTTTGTGATCTTTACTTTGGAGAGGGAGAGTTGTAATCTTGTAAGGTTTCTCCACCTTCGGTGTGATTCCGAGAAGGAGGGTTTTGATAGTGGAAGAGTGGTGAGTAGTGTGGATCCTTGGACTAGTCACCTCCTTGAGGAGGTGGATACCAAGTAAATACAAGAGTTAGAATTGCCTTCAAGTGTCCGCTGCGAACGAGTAAATTGATCAAGAAAATGAAGTGAGCCATTCACCCCCCCCCCCTCTAGCTCAACTGATCCTAACAATTTCCTCTCTGCCCATAACCTATATCCACATCACAAGCCTCCCCTTCAAGTCTAGTCGAAGGAGGCGCAAGTCCGACTGACTAGACCAAGCCCGAAATAGAATCGCTACCGAACGTGGAATCAGATCGTTAGGCTCGTCTTATTACGTCGAACGAGTAGCTGCAAACGACGAGTGCCCGACAGAGCGACCAAGCGGCAAAAGCAATACCGAGCGAGTGTTAAAAGAGCGATCTAGCAGATGTCGAACGATATCGAGACGATGATCGGGCGAGGCCGAGCAGGGTGATCGAGCGATTACCGAGCGAGATGAAAGACGATAGATGAGCAATGGTGAGTGCGGGATCGAGAAAATGTCATCCACATAAATCACGATCAGTACGAGTAAATCCGTGAGCGTGACCGAGGAAGTGTCGACCGAGTGACAGTAAATCACGACCGGGAGAGCGTTGGCCGAGCGACAGTAAATCATGATCGACCAATAGAGAGAAGGATGGACGAGCGAAGCTGTGAATGCGACTGGGAAAAATGTTAACCGAGTGATAGTAAATTGTGACCAGGATGAGCAAATCCGTAAGCACGACCGGGAGAATGTTGTCCGAGCGACCGTAAATTGTGACCTGGCAATAAATAAAATGGTGGACGCGCAAAAATCGTGAGCACGACCGAGCGAGTGCCGACCAAGTGCCAGTAAATCGTGACCTGGTAATAAAGAAAATGATGAACGCGCAAAATCGTGAGCGCGACTGAGCGAGTGCTGACCGAGAGATGGTAAATCACGATCGGGCCAACGAATAAGGCCGACTTGGATCAAAAAATGCTGAACGGATCTAAAGACCAGGGGCGAGCGGCGTCGAATGTGCGATGAAGCGATAATAAATCACGACCGAACGATCGAAAAAATGTCTACCGAGCAATAGGGAGAATGAGGGGCGAGCGAAGCCATGAGCGCGACCGAGAAAAAATATCGACTGAGCAATAGTAAATCACAACCTTGCAATAAGGGGAATAATGGACTAGCAGGTCATGATCGTGATCGAGCGAGTGTCGACCGAGCGACAGCAGTGAACGAAAACGTGAGCTGAGAGTGCCGGGCAGAGCGGCAAGTGAATCAAGTGTGATGTGTGCCGGACAGAGTGGCGAGTGAGGAGTGAGTGCCGTCCGAGCAACAGCAGTGAACGAAAACGTGAGCTGAGAGTGTCGGGCAGAGTGGCAAGTGAATCAAGTGTGATGCGTGCCGAGCAGAGCGGCGAGTGAGTCAGTGCCGACCGAGCAACAACAGTGAACGAAAACGTGAGCTGAGAGTGTTGGGTAGAGCGACAAATGAATCAAGTGTGATGCGTGTTGGGCAAAGCGGCGAGTGAGTCAGTGCAAACCGAAAGGTCGTTGGACGTGAGAGCATGCTCACTTATAACTCGCGCTGGGGTGTGAGTCTGGGACCCGACCTGCCGGTCGTTGGGCGTGAGAGCATGCTCACTTATAACTCGCACTGGGACGAGAGTCTGGAGGCGTGAGAGCTTAGCTCACTTATAACTCGCACTGAGACGAGAGTCTGGAGGCGTGAGAGTTTAGCTCACTTATAACTCGCACTGAAGCGAGAGTCTAGAGGCGTGAGAGCTTAGCTCACTTATAACTCGCACTGAGGCGAGAGTTTGAGACCCGACCTGGACAGTCGTTGGGCGTGAGAGCTTAGCTCACTTATAACTCGCACTGAGGTGAGAGTCTGGCGGCGTGAGAGCATGCTCACATATGACTCGCACTGAGGCGAGAGTCTGGAATCTCGCCCAGGAGGTGTTCTGGAGGCCTGACCAGGAAATGTTCTGGAGGCCTAACCAAGAAATGCTCTGGAAACCTGACTACGAAATGTTCAGGAGGTCGGACCAGGACTTGATCTGGAGACCTGATCAAGAATTGGTCTGGAAGCTTGAACGAGCATTGGTCTGGTAGCCCGACCGAGAATTGGTCTGGAAACTCGACCGAAAGATCGTTAGCGATACTCCGATTTGAGACCGGTGGTGATACTCTGGTCCGAGACCAGTGGCGATAACTCGACCCCGACCGGAGGAGGATAAGCCTTAAAGTCCATAAAAACGGAGCCTGTAGCAATATAAGGGAATAAATCCTTTATCATACTTGATTGCGAAGTGGTGTCAACCGATTGAGGATCTGTCTCGGTCCCTCAACTCCCAAATACTCGTGGAGCGAGGGGAGAAGATAAAGGGCGTGAAGCCGATATAAAGTAGCAGAGCCCATAGCCATAGAAGGAAGCAAAGCACCGTGGGTGAAGGGAGCAACACCTGTAGATGTAAGAGGCTGCACAATAAGTGAAGGATGCAAAACATATAATAATAATAGAGTGAAGCGCCTATAGCAGCAAGAGAATGCTGAGCCCCATGGTGAAGGGTACAGAGCCTATAGCAATAAGAGGATGCAGAGCCTCATAGTGAATGGTGCAGAGCCTGTAGCAGTAAGAGGATGCGCAACCTCATGGTGAAGGGTGCAGAGCCTATAACACACCCGATTGGGGAGATGGAACCCTGGTCCCTGATCGGAGAGTAAGGCCCCTAGCCTGCAATCAAAGAGCGAGGCCCCTAGATCCTAATCGGGAAGTGGTACTGCGAGTCAATGATCGGGGAGTTATGTCCCTAGTGTATGAGCGGGGAGTTGTGTCCTAAGTGTATGTGCGGGGAGCTGGGCCCCTAGTGTCTGATCAAAAATCGAAGGCCCTAGTCTTTGATCAAGGAACTAGGATTTTACTCTCTTATCAAGGAGCTATATCAGTTCCTATAATCGTAAAAAGAGAGTCGAGCTTGTAATGTACC
This sequence comes from Zingiber officinale, assembly GCF_018446385.1. NCBI lineage: Eukaryota > Viridiplantae > Streptophyta > Magnoliopsida > Zingiberales > Zingiberaceae > Zingiber > Zingiber officinale. The sequence continues at coordinate 110,017,488 of NC_055989.1, read as the reverse complement.
TGATCGGGGAGTCGTGCCAATCGGCTAAGGGTTTGTCTCGGTCCCTTAACTCTAGAATACCAGTGGAGTCAGGGAAAAACATAATAGAAAAACTAACCTGTCGTCCAGTTGGAGCTCCACTCGATCCCTCGACTCCCGAATATCCGTGAAGTGAGAGTAGAAGATAATATATCTGTCGAGATCCTCCAGGACTGTGATAATGGCAGAGAACCTCCTGACGTCGTCCATCTTCATGTTCCAAAACAGGTGGAGAAGATTCCCACAGACGGCGCCAAATTTGATCCCGTTCGAAATCTGAGTCGAATGGACCGCGGATGATGTGGATGGAATGTTAACCGAGTCACGATGTCCCGGAGGGAGGGTATGCCGAGATGTCTTCTATGTTGACCAAGTCATCAGAAGTCCCCTAGTCAACGCTACCTACAGCCAGTGACCGGGTTGGCCCGGTCCCCGGTACAGCGATGCTCGAGGCAGATCCGACGAGTATATGAGTACAAGACTAAGTCATAAAATAATGAAATATGCATAGAATATGAACGGAAAACGTACCCTGGCCCAAGGGGGCGCCCTCGGATGGGATGCGGCTCGAATTGTCGCGACCCGGAAGAGTAGATGACTCTGATCAGGCTGGATCTAACAGTGAGGAGTCGAGCGCAGCACGACATTGGAAGACGATATGCAGCCCGGGATAAGACACCGGCATGCAGGCCGGGAGGTACTAGCGACACGCAGGCCGGGACACGAGATCGGTACGCAGGCCAAGACATGAGATGGACACATAAGTCGAGATATAGCACACAACCAGACCAAAGCATATCAAAGATGGAGCGCGATTAAATCAAAGCCCAGGGCAACAAGAGTTAGGAGGCTGGAACACATGGGAATCGGGACACAGTTAGATCGGCTACAACGGCGGCAGGAGCCAGATTTGTGCTGGAGGCGGTGGAGCCACATCGATGTAGGGAACGACTATAACTAACGTAGGGGAAAAGTGGCCGTAGCAATGGACCGCAGTGCCGGTAGCGGCTCGACATCTACGACTGCAGCGGGAAGAAAGGAAGAGGATAGTGAGCTGACGGCATGTGGTAGCTGCCGGCCAAGAAGGCTGCGACACATGGAGGTTGCTGCCGGTGAGAAAGGAAGTGGCAACGACGTGCATCTAACAACGACGTCGCGAGTAGGAGGGAGAGAAGAGCGCCGACGACGAGGGAGGAGAGGAGGCGGAGAGGTCGGTGGCTGGTGGCGATGGTGCGAGGAGAACCGAGGACCGGCGACTGTGCTGGCCGCGAGAAGAGAGGAGGAGGAGGCGATCATCACCGGTGTCGCGAGGAGAAGGAAGAGGAGAGGAGGAGATGCTGTTGCCAGCTGTCGCGATGGCAGCTCTCCGTTCGTCGCGGCGATAAGGCTGATCCAGTGGTGAGTGCGACGCAACAAAAGGAAGAACATTCCTCTTGCTTGTGCTGTGGTCTAGGTACGGGATAGAGAGAGAAAGGAGAAGAGAGGGTGGCCGGCGGCCGGCGAGGAACGGGAGGCTGAGAGGAAGAAGTTGCTGGCGGCTGGCCCCAACGCACGAAGCAACCCCCCCCCCTTCATTTGCTGTGAACAGTGCCCTAAAAAGGGCTACTACAGTAAATTGACTAAAATACCCCTCCCTCTTCTCCTTATTTCCTCTCTGCCCATAACCTATATCCACATCAGTTATCTCTTGAGGCCTCCCCTCCCCTTCTTTTATATTACTTGCCCAAGGCAAATAAGGGAAGACTTTTTACAAAAATTAAAATCTTTCTCTTGTCTTTTCTTTTTCCTTTTTATTTTTCCTTTTCTTTCCTCTTGATTGATTCAATCATCAATCATGGATTGAATGATGATTTAATTTAATTTAATTTTGCCGGCCCCTTGCTTGGGCACCAATCAAGGGTGGTCGGCCACATCATCAAGGAGAAAATAATTTTTATAAAAATTTTACAAAAGAAAAAATTCTCTTATAAAATTTTACAAGCTCGCTTTCCTATTGTGAATGTTAAAAAAAGGAAAATTTTAAAAATTAAAACAATGTTTTAAAATTTAAAACTTCTCTTCTAAAATTTCCCTTTTTTTTTTAACATTATAGAAAATTTCAAATTTTAAAACTTCTCTTCCTTTTTATGGTTAAAAAAGAAAAGTTTTAAAACTTTTAAACTTTTTATTAAACCATATGACATAATTCAAATAAGAAAAGTTTTATATTTTAAAAACTCTCTTTTAAAACTTGTAGATATCTACAAAGAGAAAATTTTAAAAATTCAAAACACCCCCTCATCTTTTAATTATTATGGTCGGACCCTTTACAAAGTTTATGGCCGGCCCCCTTAAAAGAAGATGGTGGTCGGCCCTTGCTTGGTCGGCCCTTGCTTGGTCAGCAAGCCTTGGGTCGGCCCTCTTCTTGGACACCAAGAAGGGCTTTATATAGATGGATTTGAGTCTTTAATGAGACTACGACAAGGACCTAGAGGAGAAATTGGTTTTGGCCTTCCGATAAGCTTGAGTATCCCGTGTTCGCCCCGAACACACAACTCAAGTTCATCAATAATAACTCATTCCACTAGAGAGTTATTATTGCACTACCGCACCAATCCCAAATTACATTATGGGCTTCTTCTTGTCATGAGTGTGTTAGTCTTCCTGTGTTTAAGATAACGAATGTCCACTAATTAAGTAAGTTACTGACAACTCACTTAATTAATATCTAAGTCCAAGAGTAGTACCACTCAACCTCATTGTCATGTCGGACTAAATCCATCTGCATGGTTTAACATGACAATCCTTATGAGCTCCTCTTGGGGACATTCTCAACCTAGATTTACTAGGACACAGTTTCCTTCTATAATCAACAACGCACATTATAAGTAATATCATTTCTCAACTTATCGGGCCTATTGATTTATCGAGCTAAATCTCACCCTTTGATAAGTTAAAGAAATAAATACTAAGTATATGTGATTGTTATTATATTAGGATTAAGAGCACACACTTCCATAATAACTAAGGTCTAATTCTTTTATTAAGTCAGTATAAAAAGAACTTATCTAAAATGGTCCTACTCAATACACTTAGAGTGTACTAGTGTAATTTATTAGTCAAGATAAACTAATTCCTAATTACACTACGACTATTCCAATGGTTTGTTCCTTTCCATCTTAGTCGTGAGCAACTGTTTATAATTTATAAAGAACTGATAACATGATCTTCTGTGTGTGACACCACACACCATGTTACACCATGTTATCTACAATATAAATTAATTGAATAACTACACTTAACAAATAAAATGTAGACATTTGACCAATGTAATTCTTTTATTTCAAAAATAAATGTTTACAAAAGCTAAACTTTTAGTATACACTCTAACAGTTATATGAATGTTTTGCTTGTATAAATTAGGAAATGATGACATGTTAACCTAACCCTAGCAATACCCCATCTACTGATACTAGATTTCCTACGAGCGACTTAGACTAGACTTTTTACAACATACATACATTCCACTGAAATCTAGATTTTTGAGTCGATCCTTTTTCACTAAGTGTACATTTGTTATTGAAGTCATTGACTATTACCAGTTAGATAGACTAGTTTACTGTAGTCATCCAGTAGACCTAGAACTTTGTGTACAGTTTTATAATAACCTAGTTAAAATCGATGATCTGACATACTCCACTAGAGTTAGTGGGAATGACTTTAGCTTATCTCCTACTCTATTGTATGATAGTTTAGGACTGAGCAGATTTTCCTATCCATTTCTGTGTTACCCTAGTAGGAATTTGTCATTTTATGAATCCTACTTTTATATTACATTGGATACTGTGCACATGTATTTTTTTGGGAGGAGAGACTGTTGGGGTTGTAAGGTTGCAAACATAGTCCCACAATGAAAACACATGGAAAAGATCATGGGTTTATAAGAGAAAGATATCTCCATTTGATATGAGGCCTTTTGGGGAGAGCTCAAGAGCAAAATCATGAGAATTAGGCCCAAAGTGGACAATATCATGCAATTATAGAGATATCTAAATTCTTTTCGATCCTACAATTGGTATCAGAGCCTGGGCTGCCAGAAGATTTAACCGTCGACTGTGCACAAGAGCTATGATCTGATTGAGCCATGTGGGTACAATATTGACCTCGAACAAAGAAAGTGGGGGCTCCTATATTCGGATCAAGAGGACCAGACATCAGGCAAGAAGTCCTAGTTGCGGCTAGGCAAGGAAGTCCTAGTAGGTCGGGTGGACCGAGGGGCGGGAAGACCTGGTGGGTCGAGGATCGGACGTGGGAAGCCTGTGGTCCTTTGTTTGAGGGAGGGGATTGTTGGGGTTGCAAGGTTGCAAACATAGTCCCATATTGAAAACACATGGGAAAGATCATGGGTGTATAAGAGAAAGATATCTCCATTTGACATGAGACCTTTTAGGGAGAGCCCAAGAGCAAAACTATGAGGGCTTAGGCCCAAAGTGGACAATATCATGCAATTGTGAAGATATCTAAATTCTTTTCGATCCTACAAAGACTACCTACTGTGACTGACTTTAGGTCACTCTCTCTTAGGGTTTAGGACTATATCCTGTATCGAATCATGACCACCTGCATTCTACTGATCACATCTCGTAACATTGTGAGGATGTGACTATCCCATTCCTTCTTTCTATATGCACTATGTCAGTATTTAGACATCGACATTGCATTGCACATGTTTTAGAATGTCATTCATGCATACAGTCTCATCACTAGGTGACAGGTTCATATGCCATATTGCCACATTTTGACATACATATTCTCGACCATAGAGGTAGACATGACACAGTGTATGTCCACTCCCCTTAGTGCATATGACGAGATTGGTCAGCGTCAGCTTGCACTATTGCATATAAAGGTCACCGCTCAGAGGGGACTAGCATGAAGAGTGGGACCATAGTCGGACATTCCAAGCGAAGCCGAGGACGATTTTCCACCCATCATTCCAGGTGAGGGAGAGGAGATGGCAGCATTTACGGTCGAGGAGCTTTACATATATCCTCTGACTCTGACCCAACCCTTGACTTCAACTCAACCCTCGACTTCATTGTCCATCGAGGATCATCTTACTCGACTTGAGGAGTCCTCTGCTTAGATCTGGCAGTCAATCTCAGATGGATTTAGCACTATTTGGGGAGAGATGACCATCGAATTCTCATCTCTCTGAAAAAAGATGATTACCGGACTTCAGCAGCTTCTTCGAGCCTTGCGAGTGCCTGAGCAGTCCCCACCTCCTCGAGCTGATGATGACCAGACCTGACTATGTTTTGTTACCCTATTATATAGTGCATATTTGGAAGACTTGGTATATACAACTTACTAATTTTTTTCCACTGTTGTCTGATTAATCTAGAATGTGTTTCATAGACTAGGACTGTTAATTTCAAAATTAATTAAAAGGTTTGCAAATTTTAGGAAAAAGTTTTTACTTTTATTTTCTAAAATTTTCATTTTCTTAGACTTTTAAAATTGAATTTAGTCTTAGTCTAGATCAAATCCATAGAAAGTATGATCCTATAAATCTAAGACTTGAGCATTTCACAAACACATTAGGTCTATCTTGATTGTGTATTCAAAAAACTAGAACGGCGTGAGATGCTTTGACAAATTGCCTGGACTTAAGATGCTTATATAAATCCATCAACACAAGTCTGGGTGAAAAATATCAAATTACAGTAATCAGATTAAATAATCCATCTTAGTCAAATACAAACTGGATATATTTACTTAACTTGACTAACCAAATAAACATTGCTATCTTCTGATAATTAGTTAGTAACTAACTGTTAGATATTTAAAGACAATGTCTAGATGAGTATTTTCCTTAATTAATATCAAGTTCAAGGGGAGGATGTTTAAGAAATAATTTTAAAAAAATTTTAACTTTTATTTTAAAGATTATGTTTGAGAATTATTTTTGACCTTTTTACTTAAAAATTTTCTTTTACTTAAAATAATTTAAAGTATTTTGAAAATATTTCTACAAACTCTTGTTTCACGTATCTTGAAAATAATTCTTAGTTAAAAGATCTTTTGAAAATATTTTGAATTCTTATAATTTTTCTTTTAAAAGTGTATTTTGAAATGCTTGAATATTACAATAAATTTGACTTTCCATAACATACAATTATGCTATCCGCAACTCGCATCACATACTGCACAACTGTAAACTATTGAAAGTCATAAGATATCGACAACGCGTGTCGCGCGCTGCGGTTAAGAGCATTCGTAGCGTGCAGCGCGTGTTGCAATTAAGAGTATTTGCAGCGCACACTGCGCTCTATAGTTAAGAGCATTCGCAGCGCGCACCATGCGTTGCGGTTACGAGTATTCACAACACTCAATGTGCGTTGCGGTTAACAGCATTCACAACACACACCATGCGTTGCAGTTAATAACATTTACAACCTGTAATACCCGTTGCGATTAAAATATCATACAATTATCTTTAATAGTTATTTAAAATACATAATTTAGATTTAAAATTTAGACATCATCACAATTCATTTCATTACTAAATTAGACACTTTATATGCTTGAACTTTGATATGTAATAATAAGAATACAAGCTTGAACTTAGAATTTCTCATAAAAAGACAATAAGATACAACCTTCAATATGCAACAATAATGAGGAAAATAAGGTATTACTTATTAACTGATAGTGATTGTACAGAAAAGATTATAAATATCTCATTACACTAACTAGTTAAAAACCTATTGATATGTTTAGCTAGCCACAATAGAAAATGCAAATTGACATCATTTCATTGACTCCAGTTCTTGTAAGTCCAACGTTTCAATTTGATCCATAGGTGATGAGTATGAACACAATTCGACTCCCAAGTCAATACAAAAATTATCAACAATATCTGGACACCTTACACTGACTAAATTCCTTTTGACTGTCTCATCACATACAACACTACATTTGGGGCATGCATTTAATGCGTCGGCTCTGACCATCATTTATCTTCACTATAAAATGCTCGGTCCAACATAAAACCATATACGTGGAACAATGCAAACAACTTAATGAGAAAAATATTTAACTAATGAATCAAAGTAGAACAATTAAATCAAAGGCAATGAACAGGATAACAAACTAGTAGATTAGAAAGCTGCGGATGTTGAAGTAACATTAGAAGAAAGAGACATTTCAAGAAGTAATTAATCCCAACAAATCCATGACATGTACTAACATTTATAACAAGTTCCTATGTGCATATATTTTATCAATGATAATATTTATGACTATTATCAATAATATGTAAAAAAAAAAATTAAACTTTTGAGGAGCTATACTTTGCATTTATCAGAGCTATCTCTAAAATAGCATCGTCAATACTAGCGTTCCATTTTTCTAAAAGTTTTAGCATCTTAATCAAATTATCATGATTTTGAGAATATGAAGATTCATCATGACATCCCAATCTACATGTTTGCAAACTAAGCCAATGAAACTATCAATTGTTGTTGTAAACCTTAATCGATTCTTTGAATCTATTCAGAAAATTTTTGATTCATAACTTTATTCGAGTTACATTCATATCATCAACAATAGATTTTGTAAATTTATTACGCACAAAGTTAGAACTTCCCATGTAAGACAAAAAGACACACTTTGCTCCATTATTAACGCATTTCTAACTTTTAAACCCTTTAATTGTAAATGTAAATTATTGTGCTTCACTTAATTCAGAAATATAGTATGAAAAATAAAATGTTGTATCTTTGAAGAAAAGTACTCTAACCATGGAAAATTTTTAAACCATGTATCTTGAAATCGACAATGTTGTTTTCCCGATTCAGATTGTGAGTACTTTTGCAATTTAGATTGATATGACCTTATTTTTATATAAGCTCTTCTAATTTTATCATGATAATTAATAGAATGTCGCCATATGGAAATACACAACCAGATCTCGTTCAAATGAAGTTTCATCAAACTCAACTCTTTAAGATTTAAAAGGAGGTTCGAACTTCTCATTAGGAACGGATATATTAGTCTTGGCCCTCTCGGACAATAAAGGCTTATCAATTATTAATTTAAAGAATGATAAAATATTATTTTCTCCTTTTCTCTCTAGATTTGATATTAAAATAACCTAACACAAATAAATGTTAACATGATTAACTTAGAATCTCATAAATTTTAAATGATATAATTAGATGAATAATAAATTGGTTAAGCATGCACTTCAATTAACTGTGATAAAAATAAATAAATAATCCAATCCACATTTAATATTGAGATCAAGGAAAAATCATACACATTTTAATCGAATATTAAAATTGAGATAGTAGTTGCTTACACTTACAATAGTTACCGAGCAGTAGAAATTATGGAGCAATCGCGGATGAAAAAAAAGAAGTCATCAATAAAGCAATCATAATTCACAGAAGCAATTGCAAAATTGACGGAGCAATCGCATAAGGAGTTGACTTGAGCTACTTTATTCACTTACAACATTCGTGATTCACGAAAGAGAAATCACATTGTTGTTAAATTATGAACAGATATAATGAAATACATTTTGTAACACACAAAATGTAATATCATAGGTACAATTAGAAATTATTTTGTGAGACATAGATGCAAATAAAAAACTTGAAAGGTTAGATGACAATAAAACAAGAGGATGAATTTATGTATCAACAGATAGAATAAATAAATAAAGGAGTCGAAAAAGAAGATACCTATATCCCTATGGTTGTAGGGCATCGGTTGCTCCAAATAATAATAGCGGGAGACACGCAGGTGAAGAGCTAGAAAAATTAAAGAAATTGGGTGAGTGGGAAGAAAGGTCGGGCTGATAAGAAAAAGAGGGGCTAGGGATTAAGCAGATCTTGATTTAGTTATTTTTTATTTTTATTTTTTTTAAAAGGGAAATATTATTTAGTTGATAATTTTCACATTTATTTTCTAAAAAAGAGATATAATTTTAAGAAAAAATAAAGAATACCTAAAAGTAGTTTTCAAAGAAAAGAAAAAAATACGTATGTTCATAAACAAACGCTTTATAATTTTTCTAAATTTTCTTCTCTCCTTTCATGACGTATCTCTGCGAGCGTTGACCGTCAGGAGATTTGGATGAAGAAGAAATCGATAAGGGGTTAGAGATTTATTTTTCCTTAATATCATTCTTTCTTCCCATCGATTTGAATTCTCTCCATCAATTTAATCTTCTCATGGACCGCCTCTTCTAAAGTTAATTAATTCTCTCATTGACACACTTATAAAAAAAAAAATAGAAAAACCTCTCCTTTAGTCCAATTAATTTTTGCATCATCAGCTGCTTACTTATGAAAATGGCCCCCAGCTGCCAATTTAAAAATATGGGCCCTCTAAAGAGAGGATAAAATAGAATTAAAAGAAAAAAAGGACGTATCGGAAGCGGCTCCCCCCGGTGTCGATCAAGGCCCTCAAGAAGTGGTCAACCACGAGCCCTGCATCATCCACCGCGACCTCAACTGCTCCAATCTGTTCATCAATGGCGACCTCGGCCAGGTTCATTCCGCCGTCAAAAATTACTCTTTTGCAAATTTTATTTACCCAATTGATTTCCACAACAATCTATTTTCTGGGAGTTTCATATCGGCTTTATCTAATCGTGCTGGAGATGGCTACGCGCGAGATCAGCGAGTGCGACAGCGTCGCCAAAATCTACCGGAAGGTGACGTCCGGCGTGCGGCCACAATCCTTGGACAAGATCAAAGACCCCGACGTCAGGGCCTTCATCGAGCGGAGTCCCGCCAAACCCCGGGTTCGCGCTTCCGCCTCTGACCGCTCCTGGCCGACCGCTTCTTCCTCGGCCTCGATGATGATGACGACTCCGACGCCCCTGTCACGCTTCAACCACCTCCGCCTCAGCGCCACCCTCGGCCAAGCTCATCCGCGGTCGCCGCCGACATCGTTCGCCGGCAGATTGCATGACGGCGCGTACTAACTGAAGGAGAACATGGTCGCCGGCAGCTGGATATGCATCGGCGTGTTTGAATGATTTTTTTTCCCCAGGTATTTCTTGATTTAATTTAGTCAGATTTGATGTTTTGAACTTGTTTGGTTTGTTGAAATGTTCTCTAATTTAACGCTGAAAAAAACAGAAACAAAAAATACATCCATCTTATCGAACGAATCCAGATGATGCCCCGCCATGTGTTTGCTAGAATGCGAGAGCGGGACTACCCGGTGTGTAAGTATCGAGCAGCATAATCCTCCGGGCGCCGCGGCGGAAAGTTCGGTACCACTGGAGCGTGAAGCCGGCGCCCTCCTGGACCAGCGTCTCTGCCACCTCCACGAATGAGGTCAGGTTCCTCACCGGCGGCAGGTAGAGCGTCAGCGGCACCGCCGCGAACGCCGCGGCCAGAAACAGCTCCAGCGGCATCTTGTGTGAGCCCAAGAACAGACGGACAGGAGGAAATGCTCGTCTGTGTGAGTTTGTTGAGTTCGCAATAAAGGAGACTTTATGGTCCGTCTTCCTCTAATATGTTTGGTGCAGGTTGACTGGCAGTTGCTCCCGCACATGGATTCAATCTCAATGATTTGCTAATTATTAATTTTTCTTCAATTTTAGCGAAAATGATTTGTTAAATGTGTGAAATTATCTAATTAAGAGTCTAAAGAACGTCTTTTTTTTTAAAAAAAATAATAAAATTGTATATGAAATTATTCTAATACTTTTATAACTTAGTTTTAGTTTTAAAATAAGTTATTTTTAGTTTAAGTTATCAAAAATAGTATATAAAATACTTTATATAATTTTTTATTAAATTATTTAAATTTAATGAAAATTATTTTTTAATAATTAAAATTATCATATAAAGGTATAACAGTTTGAAATTATTTCCAAGATAAGAATATGAAGACACTTTTAAAACTTTTTTTAAATAAAAGATGTATCTTTTAATGAAATAATAGTTAAGGATGATTTTTTTTTTACTTTGAAAAGTGCTATGTTCATACTTTTATGTTGGTTTATTTTTCTAAAAAAATTATTATTTTTAATCTGTTATTCAATTCTTGCGAGCTTACTAATTTCGACGTTATAATTCTATATTTTATCTCCCTATTAAATTCAAAAATTATCATAGCTATTGACGTGGCAATTTAGTATTACCAATAGTTTACTTGCCGGTTAGGAATTAAACTAAGGCTATATGTGATTAGGGATAATGTAATTAAGTTTATAATATAATTAGGTTTGGAATATAATTGGATATATATATATATATATATATATATATATATATATATATATATATATATATATATATATATATATATATATGATTAGTTTTGTAACTCAGAATATAAAATTTTATTACATATTATTAACTTTTATAATTCATATTATATTATACTACCGGTTTAAAATTGTACCGAAAATAATAATAAATCGTATAGACCCAGACCTAGCCCGGGCCCGTAACCGGGTCAACAAGCTGATTGCTCGTTGACCCGGTTTGACCAGTTCACGAGGTCGAACCAGAACCAGCCTGACAACCTGCTGAGCCGGTTCCAGTTCTATAAGTTAAGAACCGGCGGACCGTCAGTTAAACGCTAGTTCGGCCTGTCGGTTCACACAAATTTTTTTTTACTCGTTGTGTAGGATCGGAAAGACGCTAGGGGGGTGAATAGCGATCGTCAAAAATGTTCGAGCAATCCCAATGGTCCACGAGACCATGTGTTTTGGTGATTGGGCAAAGGGTTTAAGTTATGTTTACCCTCGTTATTTGATATGTGTACTTGAATTGTGCAGGACTGCAGGTGACACATGTGACTTAGGTTCACGGCTTCGGGTCCGGTGAAGGATGGAGCATCCGAGGGACCGTGGACAAGGCAGCAAGGACAAGGGCCGATGGAAGCAACTTCGAGGCATACGCGAAGGATGACATTGGGGACGAGCCGCGGGCTTGGATGCATCTGAGGGACGAGAGCCAAAGGAAGTAGGCTTGAAGGCAAGTGGTCAAAACTACAAAGAAGAATCAAGTGAGTCGTGAGGGTCAGAGTGCTGAGAGAAATGTACTCGGGATGGGAACCCTAGGTTTAGGGTTGTACCAGTCGACTGGTATTAGGACCAGTCGACTGATGGTGAGCACAGAGAGCTTCTGTGCCCAAAACGGCTGGGACCAGTCGACTGGTCCAGGGACCAGTCGACTGATAGATAGTCGTTGGAGTGCGGTTGGGTTGGCACCAGTCGACTGGTAACGGGCAAATCAGCAAGGTTGATTTCCTCAAGCTCTATAAGAAGGAGCTTGGGATGGCCAGCAAAGGTTGACGGAATTAGACTTGGTTAAAGCCTAATTAATAGTCACTAAGTGCTCAAAGGTTCCCTTGTGTCCAAGTATTTTTGGTGAGTGTTGTGGTGAGATTTCTCCACCCACAAGGAGGTTGAGCCAGCCGGAGTTTGTCGGGGACTAATCCACCGACGGATTGAGGGATCGTCCACCTTACGGACACGCCGTGGAGTAGGAGCAAGTTATCTCCGAACCACGTAAATGAACGTGTTAGCGGTTTGCATTTCCATTCTTGTATTTGGTGTTTAGCTTTCTATTTGTGTTTGTTTGTATTCCGCTGCGCTAACATCGTAGGAAGCAAGGATTTGGGGGCGCCGTCCATTCAACCCCCCTTCTAGCCGGCCGTAAGATCCTCCAACAAGTGATATCAGAGCAAAGGTCGCACTTCACCGGACTAATCGCCGAGAAGAGCAAATACAAGAAGATGACTGGCTTGATTGAACCTCCAAAGTTTGAAGGAGGAAGTCTTGGGGACATCACCTATTGGATGATGAAGATGGAGATCTTCTTCGACATGGATTGGGACACTATGATGGTGGTAAATGAACCGTTTGAAGTCCCGAAGGATAAGAAAGGAAAGAAACTCTGACCGCGTCATTGGACGGAGGAGCAAATCACACGATCAGAGGTAAATTCAAAGGTAATATCAATTTTCATTGATGTGTTGCCTAATTAAGGATGATTTTTTTTTTTACTTTGAAAAGTGTTATGTTCATACTTTTATGTTGGTTTATTTTTCTAAAAAAGTATATTATTTTTAATCTGTTATTTAATTCTTGCGAGCTTACTAATTTCGACGTTATAATTCTATATTTTATCTCCCTATTAAATTCAAAAATTATCATAGCTATTGACGTGGCAATTTTGTATTACCAATAGTTTACTTGCCGGTTAGGAATTAAACTAAGGCTATATGTGATTAGGGATAATATAATTAAGTTTGTAATATAATCAGGTTTGGAATATAATAGAATATATATGTGGTTAGTTTTATAATTTAGATTATAAACTTTTATTACATATTATTAATTTTTATAATTCATATTATATTATACTATTGGTTTAAAATTATATCAAATAAAATAATGAATCATATAGTATTATCTTAATTATATTACATTTCAGGTTACCTCACCCAATATAGCCCAAATTGCTTGAGAATACGCTTAGACTCGACCTCCGGTCAAGTCAGACCCGGACCTGGCCTAGGCCTGTAACCGGGTCAATAAGTTGATTGCCCGTTGACTCGGTTCGACCAGTTCACGGGGCCGAACCAGAACCAGCCTGGCAACCTGCTGGGCCGGTTCCAGTTCTATAAGTCAAGAATCGGCGAACCGCCAGTTAAACGTTGGTTTGATCTGCCGGTTCACATAATTTTTTTTTTACTCGTTGTGTAGGATCGGAAAGACGCTAGGTGGGTAAATAGTGATCGTTGAAAATCGATAGCAAATTGAAGTATGCAGCGAAAGAAAAGAAAACAATGTTAATAAATCAAGTTTTACTTAGTTCTGAGCCTTCGATGACTCCTAGTCCAACGTCCTCACTCGTTGAGTACTTTCGTTGGACAATCCATTATCAGTTCATAATGTATTACAGGAATTGGTTACAAGAACTGAAAAGAATAATGTTACCAACACGGAAAGGAAATCTGAAGGACTCTTCGTTCTTCGAACTCTAGAACAACCTTTCGGTGTTGTCGGAGCTTTTTCGGAGCCGCACGCAAGAGAGAAAATTGTAGTAGTTGTCATTTTTAAGTTTCTGGTCGAAGGCTTTTATATAGGCCCATTCTGGCCGCTTGAACCACGTGGCTCAACCAATCGACGCGCTCCACATCAGCTTGTGCATCAATTTTACGGTTCAGGCACCTGGACTGACTCCGAGCGCCCGGATCGCCAGGGCGCCCAAGGAAGTCGTATGGGCGAGCTGGTCCAGGCGCATGCACCCTCTTTTTTAGCTCCTTTTTTTCTTACAAAAAAAGGGTTAGTTCTGGGCAACAAAAATATGTTCATCTTGCAAAACAGAGTTAGTACAACTTAGCAGATAGGAGTAGTAATTATATCCAGTCTACTCGAGACCAAGATATAGTTAAGATCTCAACTTAGGTTTCCCAAATGGATCTAAGTTGGATCTATGTCTACAGTTTTCTCAACGGGGAACGTGTCCTTACTGGATCTCTCCTACAGTTGTTTACCTTCACTTATCAATTATAGTCACTTGACTTACATTTGACCTACCAGGTCTTCCTACCAGTTGTCAGGTCTGTAAACCTAACTGGGCTTCGACCGATTGTCAGGTTCCACAAACCCAACCGGACTTCTTGCCAGATATCGGGACCTAGCTGGATTTCAGCCTGGTATCAGATCCTTCAGACTAGTCGACTCCAGCACACTTGGTAGAAAGGTTAGGCAAATAACACATACAACTTTAACATATTTGTTATACATTAAAACCATATTATTAGTGCAACCTGCACCAATACGTTGGACCAGCAGTTCCTAACCATTGAGGGAGGGGGTTAGAGTATTTTTTTCAATGGTTAAAATCATTTGACCATTTTTTATCAATGACTATGATTTAATATTCATTACTATCCAAACTCTATAAATAGAGAGCTTATTTCATTATTTTCACACCCATCTTTTCTAATCCTCATCTCAATTTTATATTTTCTTGATCTTAATTTTTTATATTTGGATAATAAATTAAGAGAATCATTAGCTAAATTTGATTCTGTAGAACATCTTTCTTTTAGTTTTGAATCTAAATGCACATTTGAAGATTTTTATAAAGAATCTCTTAATTCATGTGTTAAACGTGTTCCTAGGACTACACTTACTCCACTAATAGAATTTTGGGTTTTTTACTTCACCACTGGTTACTTCGGCGATTATTAATTATGAAGTAATATATATCAATCAACTTCGTTAATAACACTAGTGAAATAAAACATTATTTTTTTACTTCAAAATTTAAAAAATAAAGGCTTCACTATTAATTTTTAATAATATTTTCCTTCGATACATTGATTTTGATGAAGTAAAAAGTAAAAAAAATATATAATTTGTATGTGTGAAGTAAAAAATAAACTGGATACGGATTAATTAAACTTTTAATTTCCCATCATTGCTTCTAATTTTTACGAGTCTTAAACATTAACCTCGCTAAGACATAAACACTCAAAATCCCAATTGCTAGCCCTAGTAGCCGCGCGTCTCTAACCTTCCACCACCTCCGTTTTTTCATCTTTAGCTTGCGTCTCCGTCCTCCAACCTTGCGTCTCCAGCCTTGCGTCTTCATCCTCCAGCCTTGCGTCTCCAACCTTGCGTCTTCGTCCTCCGTTTTTGCATCTCCAGCTTTGTGTCTCTGTCATCTATTTTTGCATCTCTAGCCTTGCATTATAGGGTTAGTCTTCTACCGCCCTCTCTCAGATCTAGTTTGGTGTTTGTAGAAATCTGCTTTCTAAGTTCTTACTTTGACTGATTTCTAATTCATCATCTTCGATTCTCAAGGAATCAGTGATCGCCAAACTTTTGAAGGATTATTTAGGAATTTGATGTTTTTTTTCAAACCTGCAATCACTAATTTTATTTTTCCTATTCTAGCCTCAAATTTATTTCTATTATTTCCTATTTTTCTCGTTACTCAAATAATGGAAGGATTGGTGGTATGTACTGAAAGTAGTTTCGCTTACACATCTATTTCAGTAAAACTAGATGATAATGCAAATCAAATACCTCTATATGTTGAAGTCGCATATGCCATATTTTTCACATTAAGATCTTCTTGTTGATATATGAACAATGAAGAAAAATCATCATCTCGAAACAAATCTGTGAGCTAAGAAATATTTTGTTTGTTGTTTCGTGTATGTCATTTACAGGAAGGAGTTTGTTGCCATAGTCTATTAGTGTCCATATAGTTTTCTTTTTATCTTTTAGATAAACTAAAAATAAGTCTATATTATTTATTTAATGGAATTTTAAATCCGCCCAGGAGATAGTTCATTAAAATTCTATAAATTTTTTGATTTCATCCTCTTTGAAAGAGTTAGTAATTTATATAGTAAAGTAACACCATATGTATTCTTGTGAATAATACTTTTGATTTGATTGGTAAAAAGAAATTGGACGATCTTTTACCTTTATTTCTTTGCAAAAATAAACAATATTGTTCTACCATCAAAAGGAGGCAGAGCTTTCAATTTTTTCCAGGTATCTGTTGATGTTGTCTTAGATGAAGAAGTTGAGCTTCCAATCCCAATTAAGTCTGGACCAAGAATCATCAAAGATGCAATTGGGATTAATACGGTAGTTAGGTATATGGCTAAGCATAGAGAGAATATTGTTGAGTTAATAGAGGATTCATCACTCTCTTGGATTAAGAGTTGACATTCTGACCGCTTGATAAAGATATTAGTGACTCAAAATCCATGGTCATGGGAGAGAATAATTTATCATTCAAAGGGAGTCTATTATATCTTGAAAACTAAGTAAAATAACTAATTTGGTAATGATGCATAATGTACCGAATTAATTGGGATGTAGGCTTAGATGAAGAGATTAAATTACACAGTAATCGGTTCATGATGGTTTATAGTTTATGACTGATATTAATTTTATCACGTTGGGTGGCTGAAAACTGTTGCTAGATGGTTACCTTAGTATATGTATGGATTTACACTACCTTCGTGTATAAAACCTAGAGGGTTGCATGCATAGCACGTAGACATGAACATTATTGATTATTTTAGTGGATACTAAAATTAATCAATTGATTATTTCAGAATAAGAATTAATTGGATTATTAATTAATTTTGAAATATCGGAAGCTAGTCTAGATCAAGATCAAATATAGATTTATTTAATACAAAGAAGAGAAAATTCAAATAGTCATAATCATGATGATTAATGGAGAATTCGAAGAGTCATTATAATGATGATTGATGAAGAATTTAAAGAGTCATCATAATGAAGGTCATAAATGAAGAATTTATGGAGGTTATAACTATTCATCTTCTTAATTAATGGAGATCATAAATGATGAATTAATTGAGACACTCTTTGTATTCCTTGGAGGCTATAAGTAGTCATCCTCGGAAAGATTCAAATGACGAATTCCTTCTCTCGATTTCTCTTTCATCAACTTCTTCTTCGCTTTCTTCCATTGGAAGAGATCGGTAGTGCTTCCAAGATTTTGTCAATCCAAGAGGCTAGCACATAATGGATAGTATCAAGTTCATGATCTAGTGCGTGTGGATATCGCTAGAGGAGTCACACGTGGGGCTCTTATCTGTCTGTGATATCATTCAAGCTTATCGAGAACTCGAGATATGTTTTTATGTTATTTTTATAAAACTATATGTACCACGAAGAGATCCATGATTTAGTATATGTCTTTCGCTATGCTCCGAACCCAATAGTGGTATCAGAGCTAATTTGTGGTTGTATCATATAGTACGAAGTTGATTCTTGAAAATTTACTTGAGGAATCAATGTTTCAAGATATTTCAAAGAAATCTTAATTTCTTTATTTCAAGTTATATGCCTTATCATTTTAAATGAATTTTGTCTAAAAACCTGTAAACTAATACATATTTAATTTAGATATAAATTCCTTATGACATAAGTATATTAACATGTTAAAATCTCCGAGGCCCTATTTGAAGGCGCTAGAATTTCATTCTGTTTCAATTTCCCTTGTACAAAAATTGTACAAGTACACAACTTTTCCTAGTAACCCGCATGTTCGATCAGACATGTGTTTAATCAATCGAGCAAGTACTTAACGGATCAAAGCACACCTTGATCGAAGTACAAGATCGCTGGCCTCTTATGTTGGTATTCAGGATCGATGCAAAGAAAACTAAACTAATTATACAGTGGAATCAAAGAACTAATTGTATCTTTCTTTTGTAGCCAATGACCTCTTGATCTTCTGTTGTATTCCTCTCCTCTTCTTGGACGTCGTGTGGGCGACGATCTACCAAGATAACAAACACCCTTCCCTTCTTTGTTTCCAAACTGCCGACCACCAAGAGAATCTCTAGGATGAGGCACCTTCTCCTCTTCTTCTTCTTTTCCAAGCCGCTGTCCATAAAGGATGCTAAGCAAGGGTCGTCGGCCCTAGCAAGGAAGAGGCGTCGGCCCTAGTAAAGGAGGAGGCGTCGGCCCTAGCAAGGAGGAGAAGCGTCGGCCCTAGCTAGGAGAAGAGGTGCCGACACTAGCAAGGAGAAGAAGAGCCGGCCCTAGCAAGGTGAAGAGGCGCCGACCCTAGCAAAGAGAAGAGGCACCGGCCCTACGAAGGAGGAGATTAACCAAAAACAAAAACGTGGATGGATGGATGCGAGGCTTTATATAGAGGCTACGATAGGGACCTAGAGGAGGGATTGGTTTAGGCCTTCTGATGGGATTGGGCTTCCTGTGTTCGGCCCGAACACTCAACTCAAGTCCATCAATAATAACTCATATCACTAAAGGGTTATTATTGAACTACCGCATCAATCTCATATTACAATATGAGCTTCTTCTTATTATGAGTGTGTTAATCTCCCTGTGTTTAAAATATCGTATGCCCGTTAATTAAATGAGTTACTGACAACTTAATTAATTAATATATGATTCCAAGAGTAGTACCACTCAACTTTATTATCATGTCGGACTAAATCCACCAGCAGGGTTTACATGATAGTCCTTATGAGCTTCTCAAGGGGACATCATTAGCCTAAATAATTAGGACACAGATTCCTTCTATAATCAACAACACATCATATAAACAGTACTATCTTCCAACTTATCGGACCTATTGATTTAACGAATAAATCTCACCAACTGATAAGTTAAAGAAATAAATACTAAGTATACGTGCTTGTTATTATATAGGGATTAAGAGGACGCACATCCATAATAATAAAGGTTTTGTTCTTTTATGTAGTCAGTACAAATCAAACAACCTCAAACGGTCCTGCTCAATACACACATAGTGTACTAGTGTAATTTTATAGTCAAGATAGACTAATACCAAATTACACTACAACCGTTCCAATGATTTGTCTCAATCCATCTTGGTTGTGAGCTACTATTTATAATTTATAAGGAACCAATAACATGATCTTCTGTGTGGCACCACACACCATGTTAACTACAATATAAATTAAATGAACAACTGCATTAACATATATATAAATATAAAATACAACCATTTGACCAAAGTGATTCTCATTTCAAAATATTTCAAAACAGATGCTTATACAAAAGCTAGGCTTATAGTATACATCCCAACAATCTCCCACTTATACTAAAAGATTATGCTACCATAAATGCTGCCATACATCTGATTCTCATCCCCTCAACATGGCTATCAAAAGCTCTCGTCAGAAGGGCCTTAGTGAAAAGTGTTGGTTGATCCTAGGAATATCGTACCGGTTCCACTATATAAAAATTTTGTACAAGTGTTGAACATTTCCTAACAACCTATTGTATTCTTTAGAAATTAAATTCGGAATTGCAAACGGAACTTAATATTATTGATTCCAAATTTAACTTATCTGTTCTTAGTGATTTAGACTTGGATCGCAAACGATGTTTAATATTATTGATCCAAATCCACCCATGTTACAAATTCAATTAAATATTAATTTCAGAAATCGGCTTCTAGGTTAAACATAGCGAGACACTATGCCTTCTTGGATATGGGAGCAACCACCACTTCCTAGACAAAGCCTTTCAATGAAATCTAATATTTAATTTCCTTATATAACCCTAGGTTTAACCAAAAAGAACAATTGAATCACAAATTCAAAAAATAAAAAAAAACACAAACTCGAATCATAAATTCAAAACCTAGAATTATATGCCTCTTGTGTTTGGAATTCATACAAAGAAAACTAGTATCATGCGGAAGATAATTACTAGTTATACCTTTCTTTGTAAGCAACAACCTCTTGATCTTCTACTGTATTCCTCTTCTTATCTCGGGCGTTGTGTGGGCAACGATCTATCGAGATGAGAACCACCCAAACCCTTCTTCTTCCTTCTTGCAAGTTTCGGCCAAGCTCCTCTCCTTGAGATGATGAGTTTCGACCACCACCACTAAGCTCCAAGGGATGCTAGAAACAAAGTCTCCTTTCTCTCCTTCTCCTCCAAGCAAGATCCGCCCACCACCACAACGCTCCAAGGGATGATGCCGCCGGCCACCAAAGAAGAAGAGAAGAGGAGAAGCAAAGGAGCAAGGGTCGGCCACCACCAAGGTAAAAGTGAGAAACTATATAAGATAGGTTGTAAGGTGAGGCACCTCTGCCCCCTCTTTTATATTTCCTGGTTTTGGTAAATAAGAAAATTTAAATAAAAACTTCCTTAATTTCTTTGCCATAAAAAGGAAAATTTAATTGATTAAAAACAATTTCCTTTTCTTAAATCAACATGGTCGGCCACCTCATAGCTCCAAGGAAGGAAAGTTTTAATAACATAAGAATTAAAACTTCCTAATTTGTTTTCGAAAATTTTTAAAATAAAAATTTCTCTAATAATTTTCCCTTCATGGTTGGTTATAAAAGGAAATTTTATAAATTAAAATCTTTCTTTTAAAACATGTGGATGATTTCTAAAAAGGAAAGTTTTCTTCAAAATTAAAATCTTCCTTTTAACTACAAATAAGGAAAGATATCTAATCTTTCTCTTAATCTTTTGTAGAAAACTATAAAAGGAAATATTTAATTTTTAAACTCTTCTTTTAAATCATTGCTTCCACATAAGGAGAGATTTTTAAATAAAATAAAATCCTTTTAATATGGCCGACCAATCAAGCTTGGGCTCTAAGCCATGGCTGGCCACTTAACTTGGCTTAATCCCTTGGCTTGGCCGACCCAAGCTTGGACTCCAAGCTTGCTTGGCCGACCACCTAAGGGTGGGTAGGAAGGTGGGTATAATTCTCTATATACAAGAGACTACGATAGGGACCGAGAGGAGGAATTAGTTTTGGTCTCCCGATGAAATTAAGCTTCCCGTGTTCGCCCCGAACACCCAACTTAATTTCATCAATAATAATTCATACCACTAAAGAATTATTATTGAACTATCGCACCAATTCCAAATTATATTTTGGTCTCCTTCTTATTATGAGTGTGTTAGTCTCCCTGTGTTTAAGATGTCGAATGTCCACTAATTAAATGAGTTACTGACATCACTTAATTAATATCTCAATCCAAGAGTAGTACCATTCAACCTTATCGTCATGTCGGACTAAGTCCACCTGCAGGGTTTCTATGACAATCCTTATGAGCTACTCTTGGGGACATTATCAACCTAGATCACTAGGACGCAGTCTCCTTCTATAATCAACAACATACAATATAAGTAAAATCATTTCCCAACTTATCGGGCCTATTGATTTATCGAGCTAAATCTCACCCTTTGATAAGTCAAAGAAATAAATACTAAATATATGTGTTTGTTATTATATTAGGATTAAGATCACACACTTCCATAATAACTAAGGTCTTGTTCTTTTATTAAGTCAGTATAAAAGAACTTACTTTAAATAGTCATGCTCAATACACTCAGAGTGTACTAGTGTAATTTATCAGTCAAGATAAACTTATACTTAATTACACTACGACTATTCCAATGGTTTTGTAGGACCGTTGGGCCGGCTAGAAGGAGGGTTGAATAACCCTGAATAAAATACAACCCTTTCTCGAACAATTAAGCTAACACTTGAAAAGTAGATTAAACAGAAAATAAAGCATAAAAACGAGGCACCGGATTTGACTTGGTTACAACCGGGGAGGTTGTTAATCCAAGGAAGATAGTTGCACTAAGAACTCCTTCAGGCGGAGAAGCCTCGTTTACAGCAGTGTAGGCACAAAAAGAAAGAAGCTAATTAAAGCAGTGGAAGCACACAAGTGTTGTTACAATTTCTGAACTGATGAAAAACTTCTGGACCAAGGCTATATTTATAGCCTTGGTTGGGGCGCCTGGAAGGGGTTCCGGGCGCCCTGGGGGGGATAAAACTTTATCCCCAACGTTCAGATCGCGTAAATCGCGATCCTGGTCAAAATCAGGGTCCGGGCGCTCGGAACCGGGCTGCTTCGGGCGCCCCGGAGCCCAAAGTCAACCAATGTTGACTTTTTCATCCGGGGACCACTGCTCCGGTTTGGTTCGGCTCGGTCCGGGTCTTCTACTCCGGATCCGCTTGCTTGGGTGATCTCTGCCATCCGGAAAAGGGCTCACCCGAACCCAACTTCCGGTCTTCTCGAGCGAGCTTCCCTCCGGCTTCTCGTCCCTCGGAATCGCTGCGTGTTTCCTTCTCATCCGCCGGCGTACTCATCCGCAGTCTTCGTCCCTCGGACGCACCGCGTGCCGTCCTTCTCGCTAGCTGCGTCTCTTGCTCCCGGAGCAATCTTCCGCTCCAGCTTTCGTCCCTCGGAACCACCGCACGCTTCCTTCTCGTCCGCCGGTGTACTCTTCCACAGCACCTCGTCCCTCGGACTGCCGTCCTTCTCGCTAGCTGCGTCTTCCGCTCGACTACCTGTGTTCCTAAGCTCCTGCACACTTATGTTGATACTGTTGGTGCAACATCCCTCAGGTCAAGGTTGACCTGGTTAACCAAGCTGAGTCTTGGTTTGGGTTTAGATGTTTGACAATAAGATATTGATCGAAGAAGAGTCAAGTAGGTCAAGGTTGACCGGATACTTGACTGGGAAGTCCTAACTGGCATGTTAGGCAGAAGGAAGTCCTAGTGAGTGAAGCTAGGCAGAAGAAAATCCTGGTGAGTGAAGCCAGGTGAAAGTCCTAGTGAGTGAAGCTAGGCAGATGAAAGTCCTAGTGAGTGAAGCTAGGCAGATGGAAAGTCCTAGTGAGTAAAGCTAGGCAGATGAAAGTCCTAGTGAGTGAAGCTAGGCAGATGGAAAACCCTAGTGAGTGAAGCTAGGTGAAAGTCCTGGTGAGTGAAGCCAGGCAAGGAAGGAAATCCAGATGGATCAAGGATGATCGGACATCTGGTGTTGGGAAGTCCAAGTAGGTCAAAGGATTGACTGGATACTTGGCAAGGAAGGAAATCCAGATGGATCAAGGATGATCGGACATCTGGTGTTGGGAAGTCCAAGTAGGTCAAAGGATTGACTGGATACTTGGCAAGGAAGGAAGTCCAGATGGGTCAAGGTTGACCAGACATCTGGTGGAAGTCCAAGTAGGTCAATGGAGTGACCGGATACTTGGCACGACGAGTAAAAGTCCAAGTGGGTCAAGGGATTGACCGGACACTTGGTGGGGAGTCCCGCAGGTCAAGGGTGACCGGATGCGAGGCATGATGTACCAACAGTCAAGGTTGACCGGATGTTGGTTAGGGAGGTTTGGGACTTGGTTTTGGGCAAAACCAAGTCGGATCGATCCGTGGATCGATCCAGCCGCTGGATCGATCGTGGATCGATCCAGATCTTCCTCAGAAGCTCGGATCGATCCGTGGATCGATCAGAGGTCCCGATCGATCAGGATCGATCGACGGATCGATTGGAATAGCCGGATCGATCCGTGGATCGATCCGCCGCTCGACAACTCAGCTCAGATCGATCCGTGGATCGATCCAAGCCTCCCTCGATTCGAACATTCGAATCGATCGGGATCCGACCGCTGCGTCGTTTAAAGCCGCAGGCGAGCGTGGTCTTCGGTATCTCTTTACGAGCTCTTCTCGATTCATTCCGCCTCCTTCCAGCTCTCTACAAGCACGTGATCGCCAGTTCTTGAAGGTTCTTGGAGGCTTTCCAAGTCAAGAGGCGGATCTATTGCAAGAGGAAGAAGTTAGGGTTAGGGTTTTTACTGCACATCTTGTAAGCTTTTGCTTAACTTGTATTTCCCTTTCTTCTTCTTGTATTGAGAGTGTTGTAGGGCTTCTCCGCCTTTGGTAGTTACCATAAAGGAGTGTTATTCATAGTGGAGGGTGTGTGCGTTGGTGTGGATCCTTGGATTAGTCACCTCTTGTGAGGTGGATACCAAGTAAAATCCTAGTGTTAGCGTTTTGTGTTTGTTTCTGTATTTTCCGCTGCACATCCAAGAAGAAACAAGCAACGCCAAGCAACGAAGCGCACCGAGCGAACGCGACGAGCTATTCACCCCCCCCCCCTCTAGCTACTTTTGGTCCTAACAAGTGGTATCAGAGCAAGGCCGCTCTTCACCGGAATCATCGCCGGAAGGGTCAAGCATATCAAGAAAAGCTAGAGGGTGAAGAAGTTGGAGCAAATTCTTCAAGTTCAAGATTTTATCAAGCTCAACTTCAAGATGCAATTCCAAGATGGACTTGGATTTGACACAAGGGTGGCTCCACCATACACATCCACAAGCTTCGATTCTTGGAAATCAAGAATCGAAACCTTTCTTATGATGGAGATAGAGCAATGGTTTGCTCTAATGGAAGGTTTCGAAGCTCCAACAAACTCCAAGGGCAAGCTTCTCAAGAAAAGCAAATGGAGCTCGGAGAAAATCCAAAGGTGCGAGGCAAATGAAAAAGTGACCAAGCTTTTGGTCAATTTATTGCCAAGCACCATCCTTTGCAAAATTGGAGAATTTGAAGATGCAAAGGACTTATGGAGCAAATTGGCCAAGCTACATGAAGAGATCCCCTCCACTGTACAAGAGCAAGAAGAATCCAGAGAGGGTGACTCTTTGGAGCAAGACCAAGAGGAGGATTCCGAGGTTGAGAGATGCTCAACCTCCGAAGAAGAGGAAATCCAAGAAGCTTCATCCTCAAGGGAATGCAACGAAGGGAACAAGGAGGGAGCATACTCCTTGTTTCATATTCAAGATGATGAAGCCTCCACCTCTAGGATTGAGGGGGAGCAATCCTTGGTGACACCGGATCAAGAAGAAGGAGAAGCTTCTACATCCGGGTCAAGAGAAGAAGAGGAGGAAGAAGCTTCTACCTCCACAAGTCAAGAAAAATCAATTGGAGGAGAATCAAGGTCCGATCAAGAGGAAGCTTCTACCTCCGGATCCAAAGAAAAAGATGCCACCCCTACAAGCAAAGGTATAAATATTTCAATTAATAATAAAAATCATATTATATGTTTTGAATGTAGGGAACATGGGCACTACAAGAGCAAGTGCCCTAAATTAGCCAAGAAGAAGGGCCAAGTGGCACAAAAGGGCAAGGTGAAGCCCAAGGAGACCATCCCCAACACAAAGAAGAGCAAGGAGCATATTATATGCTTCTCTTGCAATCAAAAGGGGCATTATCGTAGTCAATGCCCCAAGGGGAAGAAGAGGGTCAAGGCTCAAGGAGGCACTAGTCAAGGGGGAGCCTCCAAGGTAAAGAAGAAGGTAACATTTATTAAGCCTACTCCTTTACATTATGGTAAAAAGCATGATAATTCTAATTTTTATCATTTTAATGCAATTTACCATAAGAATAGGAAGCATGAGGGCTTTAAGGAAAAGCATGTGGCCCTACATGCCAAAACTATCACTCCTAGGGTTAGGAATGTAGGTAAAAGTCTAGGCAATAACTCTAAGGATTTTAGATACAAGCCTAGAAACCAAAATGCTCATGGACTTAATGAAAAACCAAATTCTAAGGATTTAATGATAGAAAATCAAGTCTTGAGATCAAGACTTGATAAATTGGAAAAGACCCTAAAAAGGATGGAAAATATCCTAAAAGGGCAAAATGAGCAAAACCTAGGGCTAGGAAAGTCAAAGCCATCAAATAGCCATAGAGGTTTGGGATACAAACCAAAGGCTAAGAAGGATGTGCCTAGTTATCATAGGGTTCCATATAGTTATGGAACAAACCCTAGGTTTAGTGGTCAAGTCAAGAATACTAGGGAAGTCATCCCTAAGAGTATTTTTGCAACCAAAGTGACTAAGACTTCTAAGAAGTCTAAGAAAGTCACTAACAAGGTCACAAGGGAGGCTATCCGTAGGGTTGACCTAGAAAATGTGACCAAGGCTTCTAAGAAGCCCAACAAGGTCACTAGGAAGGTATCTAGGGAAGTTATCCCTAGTGAGTACCTAGAGCATCCAAGGAGCACCAATAGGTGTTGGGTTCCTAGGAGCATCTTCTCTACCGGTTAGAGAGTGTCAACTCAATTAGAAGGGTAGTTAACCCAACTTTGAGGAAATTGACACTCAAGGAGCATTTTCAAGGTTTTTGTTAACCTTTGAAAATGAAATGGAACTATTATTTACTCCTTGAAAGAGTAAAATGTGCCTAGTGGTGAAAATTTGATTTTAGTCTTAAAAGGCACAAATTGGGGAATTCATAAGAGCTACCAAGTTGAGATTTTGGTATGTTATTAGGAAATTTAAGGCAATACGGGCCTTAATTTTAAAGTGCTACTCTTGTGGAAAAATGAAATATGCCAACATTTGAGGAATATGCTTAATTTCAATTGGCATAAATTAATCAAGGGAATTAGAAATGCCAATTTAGGTTTTGGCGTTTTCTTGACGCACTTAAGGGCAATCTAGTTTTAAGTTGTAAGTTTAGCTAAGGTTTTAAGGATACTTAGATAGTTAATCTAGGTATATTTTATTTACGCTAAATCTTGCCATGATTGTTTGCCCATCATATGCCATGACATCATGTCTACTTTTGCATTCATGACTTATTATGAAAAATACAAAAATACCATGTCATGACATTCATACATCATGTAGTTATAGGATATTTTCTTTTGAAAATTATTTCCTTTTGATGTATGCCATAACATTATCATGCATTAAGTTTAATTCCTTGTAATCAAGGACAAAAGGCATTTAACAACACTTATTAACAAGTGACATCCTAGGTGGGTGTCTAATATCTCCAAAATGCCTAGATAGTATGCATGATCCCTAGATTAGGGCAAAACCAATCTCTACATCTCACAAAGACCTATAAGATAACTTGTATGTGTTTTAGTGCACATTAGATACAAGTGAGATGTTAGGATGATGAACAAAACTCAAGATGTTGATTTAGTGCATTCGTTTGAGTTTTAGTTTCATCAAAACACATAGATATGTGTTTTCCCATCATTGGGAAAGCTAATGTACAAGTCATGTGCATTAAGCCCAAGGAATATGGTGGGATATTGGTTTGAAAAAGTTTTCAAAATGATTTTGGAAAACCTTGGTGAAGGCTATCTTTTGATAGTAATCACCATTGAATAGTTAGACACAAACTTGAAGAAAACACTAAAGTTTTTGCAAGTTTTCAAGTTTGTGTCAATCTTTGAAAATATGATGTATTTTCATAGAAAACTATTTTTCCTTGATAATATATGCCCTAAACAATGTCTACACGAAATTTCATAATTTTTGGATTTTTGTAGAATTTTCTAGGGGTTTCTGAAGTTGACTGAAATGGAATTTCAGCAACTATCAGAGCTCCGATCGATCCATGGATCGATTGGAGTGCCTGAATCGATCCATGGATCGATTCAGAAGGCAAATCTCGCGAGCAGTAGCTCGCCGGATCGATCAGCCGATCGATCCAGGTAGTCTGAATCGATCAGTGGATCGATTCAGAAAGGTTCAATCGATTGGAACCCAACTCCAATCGATCCAAGTTGCTGAGTTTGGCCGGGAAAGCCTGATTTCAGCACTTTGAACCTATTTTAGTCTAGGTAACCATTCCAAACCCTTAAAATACATTTGTATACATAAAAAGGGTGTTTTCGTGTTGAAAACAAGGATGGAATGGTAAAGGACGGCTAAGTTGAAGTTTAGGTTGTGGTTTGTTTCAAACTTTGAACATTTGAACCTCAAAACTTCTAAATTTGGGTTTCCTAAAGGTTTAGGGATTCCAAGTCATTGTTGGTGCAATGACAGAAGTTACCACCATGTCTTTAGGGGGAGGGACTCTTTAAAGGCATGAAAATTATTTTTCATGAACCTTGGAAGGTGGTTAACCTTCTTTAAAGAAAATGCTCATGGACGAGCTTTTGAACTTGAAATGGGGAGTGGATATCCTCATTATTTCAAGTGGGAACTCAAGAAGTTTGAAAATGCTCAAGGTTGAGCGATTGAACTTTAATGAGGAGTGGATATCCTCATTGTTCAAGTGTTTTCAAAGGATAATGCTCAAGGATGGGCATTTACCTACATTGGGGGAGAATGTAGGGTAAGGATAATGAAGGGTATGGGACCTTCAGTATCGTGTTGATCACAATAAGTGATGTTGTGAACAACGATGAGCAACTCTTCAGGGGGAGAGTTTTTCAACAATGGATTTGTTGAAGTGTGCCCAAAATTGGAGCATCGGTTGATGTGTGTCCAAAGATGGGTTGATGTGTTTTATTAGTAAGGTGTTGATGTGTGCCAATAGGGGGAGAATGAAAGGGCTTGTGAAAGGGAGTAAGTTAGGCTTTCATTACCTAGAGGGAGTTTGCCCTCTTAGGGGGAGAATGAAGAGCTTAACTTATGCTTTCATTACCTAGTGGCATGAAGAATGAGGCTATGAGATTAGCTTAACTTACATGTGGTATTGTAAGTGTGATTGTAGTATTGTCAAACATCAAAAAGGGGGAGATTGTTGGTGCAACATCCCTCAGGTCAAGGTTGACCTGGTTAACCAAGCTGAGTCTTGGTTTGGGTTTAGATGTTTGACAATAAGATATTGATCGAAGAAGAGTCAAGTAGGTCAAAGTTGACCGGATACTTGACTGGGAAGTCCTAACTGGCATGTTAGGCAGAAGGAAGTCCTAGTGAGTGAAGCTAGGCAGAAGAAAATCCTGGTGAGTGAAGCCAGGTGAAAGTCCTAGTGAGTGAAGCTAGGCAGATGAAAGTCCTAGTGAGTGAAGCTAGGCAGATGGAAAGTCCTAGTGAGTAAAGCTAGGCAGATGAAAGTCCTAGTGAGTGAAGCTAGGCAGATGGAAAACCCTAGTGAGTGAAGCTAGGTGAAAGTCCTGGTGAGTGAAGCCAGGCAAGGAAGGAAATCCAGATGGATCAAGGATGATCGGACATCTGGTGTTGGGAAGTCCAAGTAGGTCAAAGGATTGACTGGATACTTGGCAAGGAAGGAAATCCAGATGGATCAAGGATGATCGGACATCTGGTGTTGGGAAGTCAAGTAGGTCAAAGGATTGATCGGATACTTGGCAAGGAAGGAAGTCCGGATGGGTCAAGGTTGACCAGACATCTGGTGGAAGTCCAAGTAGGTCAATGGAGTGACCGGATACTTGGCACACGAGTAAAAGTCCAAATGGGTCAAGGGGATGACCGGACACTTGGTGGGAGTCTGGCAGGTCAAGTGACCGGATGCGAGGCATGATGTACCAGCAGTCGAGGTTGACCGGATGTTGGTTAGGGAGGTTTGGGACTTGGTTTGGGCAAAACCAAGTCTTGGATCGATCCGTGGATCGATCAGATCGATCGATGGATCGATCCGTTCTTCCAGATCGATGCACGGATCGATCCGTGGATCGATCCGGAGGTCGATCGATCGATCGATCGGGCGATCGTTGCGCGTGATAAGCGCCGGATCGATCCGTGGATCGATCCAGGCGCGTTTTGAGGAGGCGCCTCAGATCGATCCGTGGTCGCAATCCTCCCCGATCGATTCGGAACATTCGAATCGATCGGGATCCGACGTTGCGTCAGCTGCAGGCGAGCGTGGTCTTCGGTATCTCTTACGAGCTCTTCTCAGATTCATTCCAGCTCCTCCACGCTCTCTACACGCACGTGATCGCCAGTTCTTGAAGGTTCTTGGAGGCTTTCCAAGTCAAGAGGCGGATCTATTGCAAGAGGAAGAAGTTAGGGTTAGGGTTTTTACTGCACATCTTGTAAGCTTTTGCTTAACTTGTATTTCCCTTTCTTCTTCTTGTATTGAGAGTGTTGTAGGGCTTCTCCGCCTTTGGTAGTTACCATAAAGGAGTGTTATTCATAGTGGAGGGTGTGTGCGTTGGTGTGGATCCTTGGATTAGTCACCTCTTGTGAGGTGGATACCAAGTAAAATCCTAGTGTTAGTGTTTTGTGTTTGTTTCTGTATTTTCCGCTGCACATCCAAGAAGAAACAAGCAACGCCAAGCAACGAAGCGCACCGAGCGAACGCGACGAGCTATTCACCCCCCCCCCCCTCTAGCTACTTTTGGTCCTAACAGATACAGTCTGACCTGGCTGTTGTTTTGATGTTGACACTGATTTAAGTTTGTATCAGATGTTAATTGAACTGATCAAGGGTGATAAGGTGGAAAGAAAAAGTCCAAGTTGGAAACTTGGCACGCGAAGTCGGAGAGGGCTCGGTAGCTCGTTCTCCTGACTAGGTCAGAGAGGGTTAGGTAGCTCGTTCTCTGGACCTGACTAGGTCGGAGAGGGCTCGGTAGCTCGTTCTCCTGACTAGGTCAGAGAGGGCTAGGTAGCTCGCTCTCGACCTGATTAGGCCGAGAGGGCTCGGTAGCTCGTTCTCGGACCACTGGCCTGAGAGGGCTCGGTGGCTCGTTATCGACTAGGTCGGAGAGGGCTAGGTAGCTCGCTCTCTGGACTAGGGCT
Organism: Zingiber officinale; assembly: GCF_018446385.1. Lineage (NCBI taxonomy): Eukaryota > Viridiplantae > Streptophyta > Magnoliopsida > Zingiberales > Zingiberaceae > Zingiber > Zingiber officinale. The sequence continues at coordinate 109,986,683 of NC_055989.1, read as the reverse complement.
CGGTAGCTCGTTCTCTGACCGGACGATGGAGTCGGAGAGGGCTCCGTAGCTCGTCTTCCTGACTAGCTCAGGGAGGGCAAGGTAGCGCGCTCGCTGGGCCTGACGAGGTCAGAGAGGGCTCGGTAGCTCGTTCTCTGGACCTGATGGACTCGGAGAGGGCACGGTAGCTCGTTCTCCGGATTAGGTCAGAGAGGGACCTAAGTGGACATTCCATGGCACATTGGATCGGTCGGTAGACCGATCCAGTGACACATGAATCAGTGGATCGGTCGGCAGACCGATCCAGTGAAACTGAGTTCCATGGATCGGTCTGCAGACCGATCAGAAAACACTCAGTAGTACACTGAGTGCAATCTGATCGGTCAGGGAGACCGATCAGGAGAAGACTCAGAAGAGACTGAGTGCAATCTGATCGGTCTTGGGGACCGATCAGGAGATAATGTTGCTTGATCGTTCCAAGGCACTGTGATCGGTCTGGTGACCGATCCACACACTCTGATTTGTTCGCTGTATCAGCGATTCCTTCATTGCTTTTGATATACCTCATTCATTTATGTGATATAATCCTCTGTGCTGTTAGCTTTTGAGTTTACAGGTTAACAGGTATCATTCCAAGCCTAATTTCAAATTAAGTTCATAAGAGGAATGCGACAAATGGTCTTTCTGCTGGTTTCAGCGGCGCATGGTGCATTTCAGGCATCAACGGATACTGCTGTGATCTGGCTGACTCGGGATTGGTTCGAGCTCAGAAGACGCCAGTGATGACTGTGATATCATTGGTGTGAGTTCAGAGAACCAGGTAAGGAGGAAGAGGGATTGGCTGCAGCGCTGATTTGCGCAGTTTTTGACCAGATCGGTGACAGCAGAGATCAGGTTTGAGAAGCAGTAAAAATAGCGAGAGGAGAGAATAGAACAATAACAAGAAAGCTTGAAAGAAAAGTCTGTGCTGTTGTGCGAAGTTCTTGAGCTCTCGGGTGAACTGCGATCTCTGTTCTGCTACTGATCCTCGCGTGGTTGTAAGCATTTTTATTCTCCTTTGCCACCGAGCTTCTATAAGTCTCGTGCTTTAACTTAGATATTTCTTGAGACATTGTGGGGAGGTTACTCCACCGAGAAGGAGGATTTGTAGCCGGAAGTTATCCGGGGTGCGATCTACCGAAGATCAAGGAGTCGTCCACCTTACGGACACGCCGAGGAGTAGGGGCAAGTTATCCCCGAACCTCGTAAATCCTAGTGTTAGTGTGCTTGTGTTTTTCTTTCCTTTAGTTGTCTAATTCCGCTGTGCTAACAATTATCTGTGTAGAAGTTTTGTTTAAGTTTTTAAAGGGACTATTCACCCCCCCTCTAGCCATCTAAGATCCCAACAAGTGGTATCAGAGCAAGGGGCTCTTTGATTCGGATTAACACCCAAAAGAGCAAACAAGGATGGCTATGAAGGAAGGCTTTAGCACAAATCGACCACCCTACTTCGAAGGAGCAGATTTTCAATATTGGAAGGGCCGCATGGAGTATTACCTCAAGACCGACATTGCCATGTGGTTCTCAGTCAAGGAAGGTTTCACACCACCAAAGGATGAAGAAGGTAAGGAACTCGATTCGTCAAGGTGGTATACCGAACAACTCCGCAAAGCACAAGTCGATGTCAAGGCTATGGTCACCTTGCAATGTGGAATCGCCAAGGAACAACTCGTCAAGGTAGGTCCGTTCTCGAGTGCAAGAGACCTATGGAACAAACTCATCGAGCTCCAAGAGGGAACTCGAGATTCTCGGATTGCCAAGAGGGACCTATTCTTGAATCAACTCCAAAATCTAACCATGAAAGACAATGAAACGGTAAGTGAGCTTCATGGGAGATTCAAGGAGATCATCAACGGTCTACACTCTGTGGACGAACGAGTGGAGAATCGCGATCTAGTAAGGTACGCTCTTAAATCTTTTCCTAGGAATGCCTTGTGGTCATCTATGGTAGATGCCTACAAGGTATCCAAGATCTTTCCATTGTTAAACTAGATGAATTTTTCTGTGAGATGGAACTTCATGAGCTTGCTAACAAAGGTCAAAAAGAGAAGGGTATTGCTTTATTTGCAGGACCAAAGAGCAAGGAGGGAAGAAGGAAGAAGGAAAAGAAGAAGGAAAAGGAGATTTCCTCATCCACCTCTTCCTCCGAATCCGATGATGAAAGTGGATCATCATCAAGTGAGATGGCGAACTTCGTAAGAAGGATTATGAGAAGAAGCCGAAGATACAAAGGAAAAGGTAAAACTAATGATCAAAATTTTGATAAATATAATGTTATATGTTATGAGTGTAGCAAGAAAGGACACATTCGGAGCGAGTGTCCGAAGTTAAAGAGGAAGGAGGAACGAGCCAAAAAGAAGGAGGAAAGAGGCAAGAAGAAGAAGGCTCTCAAGGCCACTTGGGATGAGTCCTCATCAAGCTCATCGGAGGAAGAAGAGAAGATGGAAAAGAGCACACGACAATTAGCACTTATGGCAAGGGAGGTTTCGGACTCCGGAAGTGAGGGAGATTCGAGCGACGCTTCAACCGCGGCTTCATCATCGTCGGATGATGAAGAGGTAACCTCTTCTCATATAGAAAAGTGTTATAAGACTATCACTCACTTATCTACATTGCTTAAAAAGTCAAAAACAGAAAATAAAGTGTTAAAAGAAGAAGTAAAAACCTTAAGGACCCTTAGGGAAGATGAGGTCGATGACCTACATCTAGAAGTCCTTGAGGATGAGAACAAGGCGTTAAAGGGTGAGGTTGAGAAACTCAAGAAAATGCTTGAGAAATTCTCAACTAGCTCTAAGACTCTAGACATGATTCTAAATGCCCAAAGGGCAGTCTACAACAAGGCCGGCTAGGGTATCAACCCAAGGAGTCGAGTTTCATTTCTCTAATGTCTAGAACTCAAAATAGTAGATCACATGTTTCTAGGGCTCATGGAACTAGGAAAGGTATGACCAAGGCATGGGTTCCTAGGTCTTTTGTTGTAGAAGCATTAGGTCCCAAGATTTGGGTACCTAAAACCTCTATCTTCCGTGTCTTGTAGGCATTGGTCGAGGGGGAGCATCTATCAACTTGGTTTGTTGATAGTGGATGCTCCAAGCACATGACCGGGGACAGATCACTGTTTACAACCATTCAAAACAAAAGTAGAGGTAATGTGTCTTTTGGTAATAATGGTAGCCTTAAGGTTGTAGGAGTTGGAGACATTCATATATCCGAATGTCTCCATATCAAGAATGTCCTTCTAGTCAAGGGGATGACTTTTAATCTCCTAAGTGTCAGTCAATTGTGTGATACGGGTTACACAATTGAATTTCATTCAAGTCAATGTTTGGTTAAACACATTGACACACTTGACACAGTACTAGTAGGCACAAGGGTTGATAATATTTATCAAATATCGTTTAAAAGTGCTACTAATGCTTTGATTAAGTGTTTCATGTAGAAAGAAGAAGAGTCTTGGCTATGGCATAGAAGGTTGGCACATGTAAACATGAAGAACATCCGGAAGTTGGCCAACCAAGGATTAGTGCGAGACTTACCCAGCATCAAGTACCACAAGACCAAACTATGTGATGCATGTCAAAAGGGTAAGCAAACAAAAGTTGTTCATAAAGGTAAAAGCACTGTAAGTACATCTACTGCTTTAGATTTATTGCACATGGACCTATTTGATTGCAGTAGTGTAATATCATTGAATGGAAGTAGATATTGCTTGGTAATCGTTGATAATTTTACTAGATACACATGGACTTTCTTTTTGAAACATAAGGACCAAACTATAGATATTTTTATTTCCTTTTGTAGAAGAACTGAAAATGAAAAATCGACAACAATTAAAACCATTAGAAGTGATCATGGTGGGGAATTTCAAAATCATAGGTTTTTAGAGTTTTGTCAAGAAAAGGGATATAGGCATGAGTTCTCTACTCCAAGGACCTCACAATAAAATGGGGTTGTGGAGAGAAAGAACCGAGTCTTACAAGAGGCTGCACGAAGCATGCTCAATGAGTACTCACTACTGAGTTACTTGTGGGCTGAAGCTGTGAATACAGCTTGCTATGTGCAAAACCGAATCCTGATACATAGGTTTTTAGGAAAGACTCCCCATGAACTTTGGTTTGGGAAACCACCTACAATTAAACATCTTAGGGTGTTTGGTTGTAAGGTGTTTATTTTGAACACCAAGGACCATCTTGGAAAATTTTCGACCAAGGCTGATGAAGGGATACTGGTCGGGTACTCGCTCACCAGCAAAGCCTATCGGGTCTACAACAATAGGACTAAATTGATTGAGAAGTCCTCTGATGTAGCTTTTGAAGAAATCCCTAACTCAAATGATCAATCAAGGGATGTAGGAGAAATTCAATTTGAACTTAGAAGGCTAAGTTTGAATGATCAAAACATAGAAAGAGTCGAAATTGACTCTGATGGTGATGAGCAAAGGCAACAAAGAATTCAATCTGACTCTTTGCCTGATATCGAGTCCTTGCCTGTGCCTAGTGAGACCATTCATGAGGCACCACCAACACCAAGACAATCTAGGATAGCCACTAGTCATCCCCAAGACCAAATTGTGGGAGACATCCACCAAGGGGTTAGGACTAGGTCATTCTTTAGAAATGAGTCTAATGAAGTCGCATTGATTTCAGAGATTGAACCAAAATTAGTTGATGAGGCATTGCGCGATCCTGATTGGATCATAGCTATGCAAGATGAGTTAGGTCAATTTGAAAGGAGCCAAGTGTGGGACTTAGTTCCTAGACCTAAGAAGACCACCATTATTGGAACTAAATGGGTCTTCAAAAATAAGTTAAATCAAAAGGGAGAAGTTGTAAGAAACAAGGCAAGACTTGTAGCCAAGGGCTATAGTCAAGTCGAAGGTCTCGATTATGATGAGACTTATGCTCCCGTGGCCCGATTAGAGTCCATTCGTTTGATGCTAGCTTTTGCTGCACATAGAGGTTTCAAGCTCTATCAAATGGATGTTAAATCTGCCTTCTTAAATGGTTTCATTAAAGAAGAAGTCTATGTTGAACAACCACCGGGATTTGTGAATACCGAAGCTCCAAACCACGTGTACAAGCTCAAGAAAGCACTTTATGGGCTTAAGCAAGCACCACGAGCTTGGTACGAAAGGTTGTCAACATATTTACTAGAAAAGGGATTTGTGAGAGGCCAAATAGACCCAACACTATTTCTGCGTAGAGATGGTGAAAACATTTTTGTAACCCAAGTGTATGTCGATGACATAATTTGTGGATCAAATAACAAGGGCTATTTGAATGAATTTATTTCTCACATGGAAAGTGAGTTTGAGATGAGTCTAGTAGGAGAATTGACATTCTTCCTTGGACTTGAAATCAAACAAACTCGAGATGGAATTTATGTCCATCAGACGAAATACACTCAAGAGATGCTCAAAAAATTCAAAATGAGTGACTCTAAGGAAGTAACCACTCCAATGGCGATAAGCACTCGCCTTGACAATGATGAGAGTGGGAAACCAGTTGATCTAACGCAATATAGAAGCATGATCGGTAGTCTTCTATATCTCACAGCTAGTCGACCGGACATACTTTTTGCTGTGGGTATGTGCGCTAGATATCAAATTTGTGCCAAGGAATCTCATTTAACTGCAGTTAAGAGAATTCTGAGATATCTCAAAGGCACAATGAGAGTAGGACTGTGGTACCCTCGTACGGAGTCTTTTGATTTGATAGGCTATACCGATTCCGATTATGCTGGATGCAAATTGGATCGGAAAAGTACTAGTGGGGGTTGCCAATTTTTAGGTTCATCATTGGTCAGTTGGTCAAGTCGGAAGCAACATTGTGTTGCTCTCTCCACGACCGAGGCTGAATACATTGCCATGGGAGAGAGTGTATCACAATTGTTGTGGATGATTCACACTCTAGAAGATTATGGACTCTCGTATAAAGGAGTGCAAGTGTTGTGTGACAACATTAGCACAATAAACCTAACGAAAAATCCAGTCCATCACTCAAGGACCAAACACATTGAAGTGCGTCATCACTTCATTAGAGATCATGTAGCTAGGGGAGACATTGCACTCACATATGTTGAGTCAAAGTCAAACCTAGCCGACATTTTCACCAAACCACTCCCGGAAAATGAATTTAGTCACTTAAGGAGGGAGTTGGGGATGTGTTTGGCTCAATAAGTCCTTTTGACCACATCATGATCACTAAGGACCATTGAAATGACAAGAGAAATTGGGAAAATAATTTGGATTACTTGGGAACATCTCACACAAACTATAAGGTTTAACAAAATATTTTTGTTTGCTAGAAATGGGGTGAGATGCTAGGATCAACCAAATTATTCAAAATGTATCATGCATCCTTTGAATAATTAGGTTGAAGAGATATAGATTGAGTATGGGGAAGACCTTTACACAATTCATGTGTGATTGGTTCCTAGATCTTACTCATATATTCCAACCAAGGAATCTTGGTTGGACCTATGTCTAGAAATTCTCTAACCTTGTTGTGTTGATTGATACCATTGCTTGATACCTTCCTGTTTGAATTTAGGACAAGTTGGTGAAAAAAAAAATTATTTTGACAAACTTGGAACTACTCATAACAAGGAGATATTTTGAACCGATAGCCTGAGTACTTGTTTCACTATAAATCATAGTTTCAACAAACAAGCAAACAAAGTAAACTTATTCAGCACATCTGTTATGATGTGTCTGAAAAAGTTTCGAGCCCTAAATAATTCCAAACCATTAGAGCTCATCATTAGAAAATATTCATTGGTATCACTGAATATATTCTGTGGGCTCTCCGGATCCTAGGTTCTGAACTTGGAAGCTGTTAAACCAAAACTTCAGAGCTTTTGATAAGAATTTCAGAGGCTGAAATCGCTGACTATCAGACACTGATCGGTCCAGGGACCGATCAGGATGATATCTGATCGGTCTCTACGACCGATCAGGGGCGTATGCTCAGTTACTGATCGACCTCTGATCAGTCCAGGGACCGATCAGGAGGCTCCCTGATCGGTCTCCACGACCGATCAGGAGGATATGGCACGCGAGGCTCCCTGATCGGTCTCAACGATCGATCCGGGAATTCCCTGACCGATCAGGACGTTCCCTGATCGGTCAGGACGTTCCCTGATCGGTCAGGATTTCTCCTGATCGGACAGCCGTCCGATCTTCTGATCTTCTGACCCTCTTTTAACTTCTCCCCATCCCTCGCTCTCTCATTTCACGCCGAAACCCTAGTCGAACCCCTCCTCAGTCCCGACTCTTCTCTTCATCCTCTCCGAAAACCTCAAATGGCGCCCAGGTAACCCTCCTTCTTCCCGAGATTTGTTCATTCTTAGCATTTTAGCTTCTTTTCACAGTTTCTCTATGTGTGTTGTCTCGGTTCTCTCTGTGTGGCTCTCGTGGACTCCCATTTGCCCCGACCGTGTCCAAATCTTTATCTATTTAGGAAGAAAGCAGCCGGTGAGGGTTCTTCTAAGTCCCCAGCTGAGAAATCCAAGTCCCATGCACCCTCCCGACCTTAACCATCCTCTTCTTCAAGGTTCCCGAACCAACAATTTGAACAGGCCTTTCAACAGAGGACTTTCAAGCTGCTTCCATGTCGATCTGTAGATTGAAAATTCATGGATGAGTTTTGTCCCACTATAACCGAGACCCTAGCCTACTATAAACTTGATTCTTTAGTCTACTTAGAGAGGGATATCAACTATGACTTAGTTTCAGAATTTTACAACAATCTTCAGCAGATCGGTATTGGTGCTTATAGGACCAGAGTTGCCAAGAGGACTGTTGATTTCTCCATTGTAGAATTCTTTGAGTATCTGGGTTGTCGGAAGTCTTCAGGGGATCCTTTTTCTCTGTATCCTGATTTACCGGACCCACTACCTCCTCCTTTTGATGTGTCACCTGATACCATTTGTGAGTATTTCTTTGGACATCCTAGACCAGATGGACTGGATGAGTTGGATGTCGAGTTTCCCACTTTTGCGGCCTTGAGACTATCTCCTCCTGACTATATCCTGTTTAAGATAGTCACCAATTGTCTTCTTCCGATCACATCCAAACCTCTGGCAGAGATCCGATCATACCACTGCCTGATGCTCTATGGCTTGCGTCGCCGTCTTGATTTTGATATCATGGCGAGCATCTATTGTTCGATCATCTCTTATTCTCAGCCTAGCAGCTCCACCATTTATATGCCTTATGGGCATATAATTACAGATTGGCTCGAGACCCTTCAGATAGATGTGTCTAAGGGTAGGATAGTGAAGATGGTTAGACAGGACTGCAGACTTGGGAAACGAGCATTTTCCAAGTCCGGTATCTTGGGGGAGAATGGGACGGTTTGGTGGAAGGATGGGAGAGTTCTGGGAGAGCTACCACGGGCACTTCCTCGACAGGCTGCTGCTCCTCCTCCTGTTGCTGGTGAGGCCGACCCTGACCTGCGGTGGCAGATTGCGGAGCTAGAGGGCCGTTTCGATCGGCACGATGAGCTACTGGCAGCTGAGCTCCATGGACTGCGCGTACGCATCGACCAGCGCTATGATGATCTCCGCAGTCAGCAGCTGGTGACGCAGCAGCTGTTTCTGGGCTGGATGGCCAACTACCCACCTCCGCAGCGTTACTATGGTCATCCACCTTCGGGCTCCAGCATACCTCCTCAGGGTTACGAGCCTCCTGCAGATGATGATGATGCTCCTCATGTTGAGGACGTTGATTGATACAGTCTGTGTGTCACCTTGTCTGTCTATATTTTTGTATGCTATTTGATGGATATCTTTGTCTGACCTGATACTTATGCTACTCATATATTATGCTACTCTTATATTTTTGCTATTCATTTGTTCATTTCTTGCTTTTAATTATGCTTCAGTTCATATTAATATGCTGTTCCTATGCCATGATTTGATTGTATCTTATGTCTTTCTTATTGTCATATTGTGACCTTAGAGGGAACTCTAGGTACATTAAGAGAAGGCAGTATGGGTTAAGGGGGAGCCTTTTGAGTTTTTGTCACCTCATTTGCACCTTTTCGGTGTTTGACAAAGGGGGAGAGGATACCTAAGTTTAGAAATGTATGAAATCTTGATTTTAGGGGAGAGGATAACGGGAAGGATCTTGATTCCCGTCATTGACTTGGTGGTGTATCCACCTTAGGGGGAGGATCTTGATTCCCCTAAAATTATGAAAATAAGAATATCTCTGATCTAAACTTAAATCGTGTTGTCAAACAACAAAAAGGGGGAGATTGTTGATACAGTCTGACCTGGCTGTTGTTTTGATGTTGACACTGATTTAAGTTTGTATCAGATGTTAATTGAACTGATCAAGGGTGATCAGGTGGAAAGAAAAAGTCCAAGTTGGAAACTTGGCACGCGAAGTCGGAGAGGGCTCGGTAGCTCGTTCTCCTGACTAGGTCAGAGAGGGCTAGGTAGCTCGTTCTCTGGACCTGACTAGGTCGGAGAGGGCTCGATAGCTCGTTCTCCTGACTAGGTCAGAGAGGGCTAGGTAGCTCGCTCTCTGGACCTGACTAGGTCAGAGAGGGCTCGGTAGCTCGTTCTCTGGACCTGACTAGGTCGGAGAGGGCTCGGTAGCTCGTTCTCCTGACTAGGTCAGAGAGGGCTAGGTAGCTCGCTCTCTGGACCTGAATAGGTTAGAGAGGGCTCGGTATCTCGTTCTCTGGACTTGATGGAGTCGGAGAGGGCTCGCTCTCGACTAGGTCGAGAGGGCTAGGTAGCTCGCTCTGGACTGACTCAGGTCGAGAGGGCTCGTAGCTCGCTCTCCGGACCGATGGACTCGAAGAGGGCACGGTAGCTCGTTCTCCGGATTAGGTGAGGGACCTAAGTGGACATTCCATGGCACATTGGATCGGTCGGTGAGAGCCGATCCGACATGAATCGATGGATCGGTCGTGGACCGATCCAGGAAATCGAAGTTCCATGGATCGGTCGATGACCGATCGGATGACACTGGTAGCACACCGAGTGAAATCTAATCGGTGCGGATCGATCGGCAGCACAGGTAACTGATCGGCCGTGAGACCGATCGGAGAAGAGCCCTGCAGAAGAGAAAGGGGTGGATCGGTGCGTGGACCGATCCACACTCAATCTGGATCGGTCCTACGACCGATCGGATAACCTCGAACCGATCGGTGTTGCTCGATCGGTCCAAGCTGTGATCGATCGGTGACCGATCCACACACTCGATTTGTTATTGTATCGATTCCTTCACCGCTTTTGATATACCTCATTCATCTATGTGATATAATCCTCTGTCTTGTTAGCTTTTGAGTTTGCAGGTTAACGGTATCATTCCAAGCCTAATTTCAAATTAAGTTCATAAGAGGAATGCGACAAATGGTCTTTCTGCTGGTTTCAGCGACGTTCATTGGGTTTCTGATTGCGATTGGGCTGCGATCCGCTTGACTCCTGGGGATTGGTTCGAGCTCAGAAGACGCCAGTGATGACTGTGATATCATTGGTGTGAGTTCAGAGAACCAGGTAAGGAGGAAGAGGGATTGGCTGCAGCGCTGATTTGTGAGTTTTGACCAGATCGGTGACAGCAGAGATCAGGTTTGAGAAGCAGTAAAAACAGCGAGAGGAGAGAATAGAACAATAACAAGAAAGCTTGAAAGAAAAGTCTGTGCTGTTGTGCGAAGTTCTTGAGCTCTCGGGTGAACTGCGATCTCTGTTCTGCTACTGATCCTCGCGTGGTTGTAAGCATTTTTATTCTCCTTTGCCACCGAGCTTCTGTAAGTCTCGTGCTTTAACTTAGATATTTCTTGAGACGTTGTGGGGAGGTTACTCCACCGAGAAGGAGGATTTGTAGCCGGAAGTTATCCGGGGTGCAATCTACCGAAGATCAAGGAGTCGTCCACCTTACGGACACGCCGAGGAGTAGGGGCAAGTTATCCCCGAACCTCGTAAATCCTAGTGTTAGTGTGCTTGTGTTTTTCTTTCCTTTAGTTGTCTAATTCCGCTGTGCTAACAATTATCTGTGTAGAAGTTTTGTTTAAGTTTTTATAGTGGCTATTCACCCCCCCCCTCTAGCCATCTAAGATCCCAACAACTTAGACACAAGGTTAAAACAAACAGGACCTACCTTAACTTGTTGATCACACCAAAATAACCTTGGGGTTCCAACAATCTCCCCATTTTTGGTGTGATCAACCCAAGTTAAGCTAGGGTTAAAATAGACATAAAATAGAATTAAGTAAATTAACTTAATTTTTAATTTAAGTGCAAAAAGATAGAAAAAATTAAATCTATGTACCTCCCCCTAGACTTATACTTTCCCTTCTCCCCCTTTGATAAAAAAAAAATGGGGTTGCAAGAAAAATAATCTAAGGGTTAAAGACTTGAAAAAAAATATTTCTAGAAAAGTTTTAAATTTTTAAGAAATTTTAAAAAAAATTCTAAGTTTTAGAAAAAATTCTAACTTAAATTTTTGAGAATTTTTAAGCACAGTTTTTTTTTAAAGAAAATGACCTAGGTAATTAAAAAAATAAGTAAATTTCAAAATTGAAATAAAATGTTTTGAATAACCTTTTTAAAGAACTAATTAATTCTTTATTAGTAAGTTAATTAAACATTTATTTCAATATTTTGGCTTCTAGGTCGTGGCGAGGCACTATGCCTTCTTGGTTATTGGAGCAACAACCACTTCCTTGACAAAGCCTCATAAAGAAATTCTTTGTTTAATTTTCTCACTTAAAGCGCTAATTTTAATTTTAAAATTTAGTTTAAGCATGATTTAGGAACCCAATATAGGTTCCAACCTACTGGATTAACCAAAAAAATTTTGGGAATATTTTTTCTTGAAATGTTCCTAATTTGTCCCAGGTGATATTTAAAGTACCAATTTAAATCATTAAATCTAACATTAGTTTTAGATGAACATGCATAATTTTTTAAGTTATCTATTTGAATTTTCAAATTTTGATTTTCTAATTCCAATTTTTCATTTTTTAATTTTAATTTATCAAATTCTTCTAAGGGACAAGACTTAGCTAGAATTACTTTTAAATTTTTATTTTCACTTTCTAATTTGCAGCAGTCTTTTGTTAAAAGTTTAACAAACTTAAACATTTTATTGGGAGGAAGAGATCGTACCTGACTTACCTTTTCGATCTCGTTGTCCATTTCTCCCCCTGAACTGCTGCTTTCTTCCGACGTGTCTCCCCCTTCATCGATGCTCTCGATGCTCATTTCAGAAGAGCTTGAATCGCAGTCGTCGTCTTGATGACTCGCTATCAGTGCGAGTCCGGAGAATGCTTCGACTTCCGATTCGGACGACGTATCGTCCCACGTCGCCTTCAGGGCCTTTCTTTTCTGGATAGGCTTCTTACCCTTCTCCTTGTCTTTGTTCTTCAGCTTGGGGCAGTTGTCCTTGACGTGCCCTTCTTCGTCGCAGTGGTAGCAGCGGATCGTCCTTTTCTTCTTCCCCTGCGGATGGTTAGTAGATCTAGATTTACAAAGTTTCTTGAATCTTCTTACCATCATTACCATTTCCTCGTCGTTGAGAGAGGATTCAGTTCGTCTCTCGAGCTTTGAGGCGACGTTGTTCTTGGGCTCCTTCATTCCCGCACATCTTGACTCATGGACTTCAATGTTGAAAAAATTCTTCTAATGAAATTTTTCTAAGTCCTTAGAAATGTAAAAACATCTACTAGTGATGCCCATTTTGAATTTCTCGGAAATGAATTTAATGCATACTTGTGAATCTCGGTTACTTACCTTTTCTCCGAGATTCGTGAGTCCGTGATGATTTCTTTTATTCTTGAGTGCAGATGTGCATGTCTCCAAGTCGCAGGCTGGTGAGCTGATTGCGAAGCAGATCTCTTCTAGCGAACTTGGCTTCGGACGTCCCTTCGTGCAGCTCAAGGAACTTCTCCCAAAGTTCCTTTGCGGAGTTGTATTTACGGATCCTGTTGACTTCTTGAGGTGGAAGAACGCTTAGCAGATGGTACTCTGCTTTGCCGTTCGCCACGAAGTCGGCCTGCTCCTTTTTTGTCCATTTATCTATTTCCTTGTCCTGTGGAGCTTCAAAGCCAAATTTCATTATTAAAAATAATTCAATATCTATTGTAAGAAATACCTGCATCAGTTTTTTCCAGGTAGCGAAGTCCCCTTCATATTTCGGTGGGTGGATGCTTGGTCCGGCCATCGCGTTGCTTCGTTCGGCGGTTAGTCCTCCTGAAGCGCCTCGGCTCTGATACCACTTGTAGGACCGTTGGGTCGGCTAGAAGGGGGGTTGAATAGCCCTGAATAAAATACAACCCTTTCTCGAACAATTAAGCTAACACTTGAAAAATAGATTAAGCAGAAAATAAAGCATAAAAACGAGGCACCGGATTTGACTTGGTTACAACCGGGGAGGTTGTTAATCCAAGGAAGATAGTTGCACTAAGAACTCCTTCAGGCGGAGAAGCCTCGTTTACAGCAGTGTAGGCACAAAAAGAAAGAAGCTAATCAAAGCAGTGGAAGCACACAAGTGTTGTTACAATTTCTGAACTGATGAAAAGCTTCTGGACCAAGGCTATATTTATAGCCTTGGTCGGGGCGCCTGGAAGGGGTTCCGGGCGCCTGGAAGGGGTTCCGGGCGCCCTGGGGGGGATAAAACTTTATCCCCAACGTTCAGATCGCGTAAATCGCGATCCTGGTCAAAATCAGGGTCCGGGCGCCCGGAACCGGGCTGCTTCGGGTGCCCCGGAGCCCAAAGTCAACCAATGTTGACTTTTTCATCCGGGGACCACTGCTCCGGTTTGGTTCGGCTCGGTCCGGGTCTTCTACTCCGGATCCGTTTGCTTGGGTGATCTCTGCCATCCGGAAAAGGGCTCACCCGAACCCAACTTCCGGTCTTCTCGAGCGAGCTTCCCTCCGGCTTCTCGTCCCTCGGAATCGCTGCGTGTTTCCTTCTCGTCCGCTGGCGTACTCATCCGCAGTCTTCGTCCCTCGGACGCACCGCGTGCCGTCCTTCTCGCTAGCTGCGTCTCTTGCTCCCGGAGCAATCTTCCGCTCCAGCTTTCGTCCCTCGGAACCACCGCACGCTTCCTTCTCGTCCGCCGGTGTACTCTTCTGCAGCACCTCGTCCCTCGGACTGCCGTCCTTCTCGCTAACTGCGTCTTCCGCTTGACTACCTGTGTTCCTAAGCTCCTGCACACTTAGACACAAGGTTAAAACAAACAGGACCTACCTTAACTTGTTGATCACACCAAAACAACCTTGGGGTTCCAACAGGTTTGTTCCTTTCCATCTTAGTCGCGAGCTACTGTTTATAATTTATAAAGAACCGATAACATGATCTTCTATGTGTGACACCACACACCATGTTATCTACAATATAAATTAATTGAACAACTATACTTAGCATAAATGTAGACATTTTTTACCAATGTGATTCTTTATTTCAAAATAAATATTTACAAAAGCTAGACTTTTAGTATACACTCTAACAAAAAGATCTGCCAGGTTATCTACTGATGTAATCTTGGCGATAACAACCTCTCCTTGTTTTACGATGTCTTGTATCAGGTGGTACTTGCGCTCAATGTGTTTACTTACCTTATGGGCTCGTGGTTCCTTCGAGTTTGCTACTGCACCACTGTTATCATAATAAATTATGATAACTTTGGACAAACCAGGAATCATATTTAAGTCCATCAAGAAGTTTCTGAGCCATACAGCTTCTTTGGTTGCCTAAGAGGCTGCCACATATTCAGCTTCCATGGTGGAGTTTGAAACGCATTTCTGTTTAACACTTCTCCATGCTATGACTCCACCTCTCAAAGTAAACTCATACCCCGAGGTTGATTTACTACTGTGCCTATCTGATTGGAAGTCCGAATTTGTGTAACCCACAGGGAGAAAATCATCTGCCTGGTAAACCAGCATATAATCTCTAGTCCTTTTCAGGTACTTTAATATATGCTTTATTTCAGTCCAATGTCCATGTCCTGGGTTACTTTGATATATGCTAACCATGCCCACGGCAAAACAGATATCTGATCTCGTACATAGCATCACATACATTAGGCTTCCTATAGCCGAAGCATAAGGAACTGCCTTCATCTCCTCTATCTCTTTTGGTGTCTTAGGACACATTCTTTTAGATAAAGGTACTCCATGCTGAAAGGTAGAAAACCCTTCTTGGAGTTTTGCATGCTAAAACGAGTTAGGATAATATCGATGTATGAAGCTTGGGATAAGCACAACATCCTTTTATTGTGATTCTTTATTACTTTGTTCCCAAGAATATGTTCACATTCTCCCAAGTCCTTCATATCAAACTACTTGGACATCTATACCCTCATGTCTAACAACACTTTGACATTGTTGCCAATGAGCAAAATGTCATCTACGTATAGTACAAGAAATACCACCACATTTTCGTCACTTTTCTTGTATACACAAGACTCATCCGGACACTGAATGAATCCATGAGACTGTATCACTTCATCAAACCGGATGTTCCAAGATCTCGAAGATTGCTTCAGTCCATAAATGGACAGATTGAGCTTACATACAAGATACTCTTTGCCCTTCGTAATGAATCCCTCTGGTTGCTTCATATAGGTGGTTTCTTCAAGACTTCCGTTAAGGAAAGTTGTCTTAATATCCATTTGCCAAACCTCATAATCCATATGAGCAACAATAGATAAAAGAATTTGGATAGACTTAAGCATGACTACCGACGAAAAAGTTTCCTCATAATCGATTCTCTCTTTCTGAGTATACCCCTTTCGCAACAAGCCTCGCTTTAAAGGTTTCCACCTTCCTATCTATTCCTCTTTTCCTTTTATAGACTCATTTACATCCAATGACTTTTACACCATTTGGTGGTTCTACAAGCTCCCAGACCTTATTAGAATGCATAGATTCTATTTCAGAGTTCATTGCACTTTGCCAAGATGCTGCATCTTTATCTTGGAGTACTTCATCATATGTGCAGGGATCAACTTCATGTTCACCAGGGATCAAGTCCGAAGACTCTCCCAAAAACATGAATCTATCAGGTAGTTTAACAACCCTCCCACTACGACGAGGCACTACCTGTAATTGTGCATCAGTTGTGACATGTGTTGCAGTTACTTGTGGTATCTCATCTTGTACCGTTGGTACTAAAATAGAAGTGTCATCTCTTATTTCCTCAAGAATAATTTTACTCATGGGCTTGTGGTTCATTACATAGTCCTCTTCTAAAAATCGGGCATTGGTGTTAACAATGACCTTTTGATCTTTATGACTATAAAACAAACTACCTTTCGTTCCTCTAGGATATCCCAAGAACAAGCGAACTTCTATACGTGATTCCAACTTATCAGCGTCTCCCTTTAGCACATGTGCTGGACTACCCCAAATCTGGATGTATTTCAAACTAGACTTACGTCCATTCCATAATTCTGTGGGAGTAGAGGGTACTAACTTAGAAGGTACCAAGTTTAGAACATACGTTGTCGTTTCCAGAGCATATCCCCAAAATAAATTTGATAATTCTGAATAACTCATCATTAATCTAACTATCTTCATAAGAGTCATATTTCTTCGTTCCACGACACCATTCTGTTGGGGTGTACCAAGTGCAGACAATTGGGATTGAATCCCAACCTCTAATAAATAACTCCTAAACTCTCCTAAGAGGTACTCTCCATCACGATCAGACCGTAGTGTCTTGATATTTTTACCATGACGTTTCTCCACATCAACCTTGTATTCTTTGAACTTATCAAAACACTCAGACTTGCGGCGCATCAAGTAAATGTACCCATATATCGAATAGTCGTCTATAAAAGAGACAAAATATTCGAAACCACCTCTTGCCTAGATAGTTATAGGCCCACACAAATCAGAATGAACCAATTCCAACACTTCTTTGACTCTATACCCCTTTGCCTTAAAAGGCCTCTTGGTCATGTTTCCTTCCAAGCACGACTCACAGGTCGAAAAATTTTCCACTATCAATGAACCCAAAGGTCCATCGGCTATCAACCTTTGAATCCTACTCAAGTTAATATGACCCAACCTTAGATGCCAAAGATATGTTTGGTTCATTTCTGAAGGTTGCTTTCTCTTATTAGAATTAAAAGATGTGTTATTAATTTCCATTTGTTGCATCGTGGGAGTTATTGGATTAAGAGTATACAAATTGCCAACCAACACACCAAAACAAATAACCACCCTATTTTTCTGAACAACCACTTTGTCATAAAAAGAAACAAAATATCCATCCATAAATAATTTAGAACCCGAAATCAAGTTCTTTAAAAAACATGGTGCGTAAAGATAATTATTCAAAAACAAAGTTTTATTCCTATCAAAAGATAAATAAACATCTCCCACTGCAACAACCGCCACTCTCGTAGCATTGCCCATGTAGACGGTGATCTCCCCTTCATGTAGTCGTCTGGTATCCTAGAACCCCAACAATGAATTACAGACATGATCAGTGGCTCCCGTATCTACATACTAGGTACCGGTAGATAATACCGCTAAACATGTTTTCAACAATTAATAAATAAGATATACCTTTATTGTTCTCCTTTCTACGAGGATAGTCCACCTTCCAATTGTTGGATCGTAGACGTTCGATAGAGGGAGGGGTGAATATCGAAAAACATTCGAACAAAGTAAACGCAGCGGAAAAGTAAAACAGTGAGCCAAAGCGAACACAAGGATTTGTCTGCACACTCGGTCAGAGTGTTAGATCACAACAAACCTAACTTAACCCGATTTGTCATTCATCAAAATCCGAGTTAGACCATTAGTGCTAACCACACCAACAATCTCCCCATTTTTGATGGAATGACAACCTGGTTAAGTTAGTAAAAATATGCGAGAGAAAAAAAAGTTAAACATTTTGTTCTAGCATGAGGTTTAAGTTAGTTTTTAATTTTGATTTTCTAACTTAACCATCTATCCCTCCCCCTTTGGCATTCATCAAACAAGGATATAATTTAAACGTTAAAAAATACAGAATACATAATGAAATGTAGGAAATGATGTCAAGTTAACTTGGGGGAGTTTTAAATTCCACTATTTAGGAATTTAACTTTTGTAACATAACTAAGTTTTGAAAGATAACTAACTTAGTATGAATTTGCAAACTTTTAAAAGCTAATTTTCAAGTATATTGTCAAAATAAGTTTCAACTTGGAATTCTTTACAAACATGAGTTTTTAAAGTCAAAATTTTAAAATTAAGTTTGAAAAATCTACTTTTCAAAACTAAACCCTTAGTTTATAAAATCCAATTTAAACCCTTAGTTTTATTTTAAGACTAAGTTTGAAAAATCTACTTTTCAAAGCTAATTAAAAAAAAAATTTCAAGTCAAAGTTTGCAAATCCAGATTTTCAAAATGAAGTGAAGTTATTTAACTTTCAAATCAAACTTTAAGGCTAGATCTAATTATTGAAATTTTCAAAATAAGCTTGTAAGGTTAAAATATCTTTTTAAACATAAGTTTTATAGAGATAATTTTACAAAGGTAAGATTTTCAAAACCAAGTTTATTAGATTTTACAAAGATAGGTCAGATTTGTTAAATAGATTTAAAATATTTTTAAGAAAGTATTTTTCAAAAACTAATTTTTAGTAAAGAAAAAATAAATATGAGACTAATTAATCCTCCCCCTAAACCTGACATCTAAAATAGCTGTCTAATCAATTAGTTACTTATTGACTATCAGAAGATGACAACTTTCACTTGGTTAGTCAAGTTAAGTTTATTGTGATCAGTTAGTGGTTGACTAAGCTGAATAACTTAACTTGATTAATGTAGGTTTTGTATTTAACGCCCAGACTTATATTGATGCACTGACATAAGCATCTTAAGTCCAGGCAATTGGCCTATACATCTCACCCCTTTCTAAGCTTGTCAATCACAGGCAAGGTAATCCTAGGGTGTTGGTGAGATGCTCAAATACTAGTCCTGGGGGAACATGATTTCTAAGGGATTTTTCTAGTCTAAGGCTAAAGTTGTTTTGAAATTCTAAAAGTTGGAAGGTTTTAAAACAAATGAAAACAAATTTACCTTAGAATTTAAAACAGTCAATTTGAAAGCAATTTTGAATTTTGAAAATCCTAGTCTATTAAACACATTTCTAACTGTCTACGTAGATTGCTAAGTTCACTTTTAGGGAGTAGTTTTGTGAATATGTCAGCTAAATTGGATTTTGACTCAATGTTTTTGAGTTCAATGTCCCCTTTAGTAACATGATCCCTGATGAAGTGATGCCTAATTTCAATATGTTTAGTTCTGGAATGATGCACTGGATTTTTTTGTTAGGTTAATTGAGCTAATGTTGTCAATTAAGACTTTGACATTTGTGAGGTTCAAGTTGAAGTCTTTTAGGGTGTGCATCATCCATAATAATTGTGCAACACACTCTCCTATTGCTATATATTCTGACTCAGTTGTAGAAAGGGCAACACAATATTACTTTCTACTAACCCAGCTGACAAGTGATGGACCTAATAATTGACATCCGCCACTTGTACTTTTGCGGTCTAACTTGCATCCAACATAATCTGAGTCAGAGTACCCTATTAATTCAAAGTTATTAGTCCTAGGATACCAAATTCCTACATTTATTGTTCCTTTAAGGTATCTAAAGATTCTTTTGACTTGAGTCAGATGGGATTCTTTAGCACAGGTTTGGTATCTTGCACACATACTAACTGCAAATAAGATATCTGGTTGACTTGCAATTAAGTATAGTAGGCTACCTATGACACTCCTATAATGCTTTAGATCAACTAGTTTTTCATTGGGATTATCGTCTAGGATTGTGTTTACTGCCATAGGTGTCTTCATCTCTTTGGTGTTTTCCTTTTCAAATTTCTTAAGTAATTCCTTAGTATATTTTTGTTAGTAAATGTAGTTACCTTCATTTGTTTGTTTGATTTGTAATCCTAAAAAGTAGGTTAATTTGCCTACCATACTCATTTCAAACTCGTGCTCCATTAAACTTGTAAATTCATCTAGGAAATCTGAATTTGTTGAACCAAAAATTATGTCATCTATGTAAACTTGTGCTATAAAGATATCTTCCTTTATTAATTTGACAAATAAGGTTGGGTCAATTTGTCCTTGGTTAAATCCTTTAGAAATTAGGTAAGATGTTAATCTTTCATACCATGCCCTAGGTGCTTGTTTAAGTCCATATAAGGCTTTCTTCAATTTATAGACATAATCAGGATGTTTTAGACTTTCAAACCCAGGTGGTTGTCCTACGTAGACTTCTTCCTTTATTAGTCCGTTTAGGAATGTCGACTTAACATCCATTTGGTATCGTCTAAACCCTTTGTGTGCTGCATAACTTAGTAGCATTCTAATGGATTCCAGTCTAGCTACTGGGGCATAAGTTTCATTATAGTCAAGTCCTTTTACTTGACTGAACCCCTTAGCAACTAGCCTGGCTTTATTTCGTGTAATTTCTCCAGTTTCACTTAATTTATTTCTAAATACCCATTTTGTTTCTATTATTTTCTTGTTTTTGGGTGGTGGTACCAAGTCCCAAACTTCATTTCGCTCAAATTGAGCTAATTCTTCTTGCATAGCTATGACCCAGTCTGGGTCAAGTAGTGATTCAGCTATGGTTTTGGGTTCAATTTTTGAAATTAAAGATATTTGACTTAGATTTCTGAAGGATGATCTAGTTTGAACTCTAAGATCTGGGTCACCAATTATGTGATCAGTTGGGTGATTTGGGTTGACTCTTATAGTTCTAGGGGGTTGACTTTCCTGAGGTTGTTCTTCTTCTTCAGGACTTACAGTTTGGTTAGTTCCTTCAGAATTATTATTTTGTTGAACAAATTCAATTGGTTGAAGTTGTGTTTGTTCTGGATTTTGTTTGGACTCTTCAAATTTCACGTTAGTGGTTTCTTCAATTCTTAAGGTAACCTTATTGTAAACCCTGTAGCCTCTACTATTTAGGGAGTAGCCTAGAAAGATTCCATTTTCAACTTTAGAGGTGAATTTTCCTAAGTGTTCTCTTATGTTTAGGATAAAAACGGGACACCCGAATACTCTAAAGTATTTTATATTGGGTTGTTTATTATGATAAACTTCAAAAGATGTTTTGTTATGGATTTTATTTAGAGTTGTTCTGTTTTGTACGTAGCAAGCTGTACTGACAGCTTCTGCCCAAAAGTATTTAGGTAGGTTGTATTCATTTAACATCGTTCTAGAGGCCTCAAGTAAGGTTCTATTTTTTCTTTCTACAATCCCATTTTGTTGGGGGGTTTTAGAACATGAAAATTCGTGATGGTAACCATTTTCAAGATAGAATTTGTTGAAATTATGATTTTTGAATTCTCCCCCATTATCACTTCTAATCCTTTTAATTTTAAGCTCCTTTTCATTTTCAACTTGTTTGCAAAAGTTTGAAAAAATTTCAAAAGTTTCATCTTTATTTTTTAAGAATTTTACCCAGGTGAACCTAGAGTAGTCATCTATTATCACTAGATAGTATAGGCTTCCATTTATTGATTTGACTCCATGGGAGTTAAATAGGTCTAAGTGTAATAGTTCTAGTATTGAGTTGGTTTGTGATTGATTAGTTGGTTTATGGGTGGATTTTATCTGTTTACCTTGTTGACAAGCATTACATATGGTTGAGTCTAAGTTAGGTAATTTTGGTAGACCTCTAACTAATCCATTTAGTTTACTTATATTTCTAAAATTTGTGTGTGACATCCTTCTATGCCATAACCAGGTTTCTTCTTTTTGTGTTAAGTGACACTCAATTGAAGAAGTGGTTAAGTTGATTGCATAGATGTTGTCTTTTCTAAACCCTTTTAGGATTATGTTAGGATTGTCTAGGTGTTTGATTAAGCATTCTGTAGATAAAAACCTAACATTATACCTAGTATCACACAGTTGACTGATACTCAAGAGATTATATTTGAAATTTTCAACAAGTAAAACATTTGTAATAATAAAGTCAATTTTTAGTTCTATGTTACCTATACCAATTACCTTGAGTTTGCCATTGTTCCCAAAGGCAACTGTTCCTAGGCTTTTGTAGGTGAGTTGAGTGAATTTTGTGTGATCTTCAGTCATGTGTTTGGAGCAACCACTATCTAAAATCCACTTAGTTTCCTACAATAGGTAGGAATTGAGGTTAGTTTAACTATTGAACTTAAAGATGTTTTAAGTTTTAATAAATTGTTAAGTTAAAATATTTACGTTTCAAATTTAACATAAATTTTTAAGTTTAAAGAAAATTTAAGTTTTAATTTTAAAATAAGTTTAAAAAAAATTTAGATTAAAATAAAAATTAAGTTTTAAAATAAATTCTTAAGATTAAAAAAATTTTAAGTTTATTTTAATTTAATTTAATTTTAAATTAATTTGATTTAATTTAATTTTAAATTTAATTTAATTTAATTTTAATTTAAATTTAATTTTAATTTTAATTTTAATTTAATTTTAAATTTAATTTAATTTTAAATTTAATTTAATTTTAAATTTAATTTAATTTTAAATTTAATTTAATTTTAAATTTAATTTAATTTTAAATTTAATTTAATTGTAATTTTAATTTAATTTTAATTTTAATTTAATTTAATTTTCTTAGTCATCTCACTCGATCTATGTTTTCAATCAGGGAATCCTATAATTTTGTGAGATGAATTAGATTCAATTTTGGAGTTTGTTTTTAACTTGTGTTAGATTCAGGTTTAGCTTTGGGTTCAACAAATAGGCGTCCTCTGGATAAACTTCTGGGCTATTGTGAGTCACTCGAACATCATTAAAGTAACCATGCCTTCGAGGTTTTTCAAATAGTCCTATCCACTGGACTTAGTTCAAAACCTTGGTCTAATTGGTTAGGATTCATAAAGGGTAGTTTCGGTCAATTCCACTTAGCCAAATGCACCAGGTCGAAGCCATATCTTCCTAGACATGCATAGACTAAGCTTCTCTAATGTACTATCATTCTATATTTCACCAATACCATTTTTCAAGTTAAACTTGAACCCCTTTTTAACTAATTCTAATTACCCTGTCGGGTAGGTTGGTTAGGGTTACCCTGCCGGGTAGGTTAGTTTTGGAGGTGCCAACTATTCTGGAGCCTCCTCCTGAATTGATTATCATTTAATTTAACTTTGTTCTCGGTTTATGTCTAATTCTTTTATAATTCAATTTCACTTGATGATAGTTTACATTTTGTTGAGTTTTAATATGTTTAGATTTTAACCCTTTTGGTTTAGGTTTGTATTCTGGTTTATTTGATTTATTTGACTTTATATAATATATTTTATCTTTAGGGATGTAGTATTGATTAAGTCCTATTTGCGTGATTAAACACGCTTTCGGAACCCAAGCTTGTTTTGTTGGTTTGTGTTGGGTTATTAATGATTTAAAAGTTTTAGTTGAACTTGATTTGTAACCAAGCCCAGTTTTGTTGTAACTTGCTTTTTGATTGTTTAAAATTAAATCTAAGTTCTTTGACCTCGTTGTAAATTTTTCTAATATTTCTTTTAAATTATTAATTTCTATTTTTAGTGATAGATTCTCCTCCTCAAGTGTTAGATCTTGAGTTGGACTTGAGTTTTTGATTTGTTCCTTGAGGTCTTGATTTTCCTCGAGGAGTGACTTATTTTCATTTTCTATTTTTACTAATTTATTATTTAAGCAGGAAATATTTTTAAAAAATTTTCTGTTTAGATATAGGTATACCTCTTCGGAACCTTCGGAAACGAGTACAGACTCGTGGCTTGATTTGGGTTCAGACCCGTCTTCCGATTCATCCTCCGATTCTTCTTCGCGGGCCATCAACGCGAGGTAACTCTGGTTCTTTTGTTCGGCTTCCGATTCATCCGAGGAAGTGTCGTCCCACGTCGCTTTGAGCGCCTTCTTTTTTATCAGCTTCGGTTTGTCGTTCTTCAGTTTTGGGCACTCGTTCTTGTAGTGACCCTTTTTGTTGCATCCGAAGCATGTCACGCTCCTTGATTCTGGGGAGTTGAATTTATGAAGGTCTTTCTTGGTTAAGCCCATTTTTCTCTTGGTGAACATTTTCCTTACCAAGTTCACCAAGTGCTCTTCATCTTCAGAGTCCTGGTCAGAATCTGCTTCAGGCTCATGCTTATTCTTCTTTTCTTTAGAGGGACCTGCAAACAAAGCAATTCCTTTCTCGGCCCCGACGTTAGTTTGTTCGTGTAGTTCTAATTCACAAAACAACTCGTCTAATTTAAGTTTCGATAAATTCTTAGAAATTTTATAGGCATCTACGATAGATGCCCACAAACTATTACGTGGAAATACGTTTAATGCATACCTTATTAAGTCCCGGTTCTCCATTTGGTGGCCGATGGCGTGGAGCCCATTGAGGATGCCCTTGATCCTCGCGTGAAGTTGACTTGCAGTTTCTCCTTCCTGCATTTTTTTATTAAATATTTTATTTAATAATAAGTCTCGTTTTGTTACCTTAGCGTCACTTGTTCCCTCGTGCAGCTCGATCAATTTGTCCCACAGTTCTTTGGCGTTCTTATGTGGTCTGACCCGGTTCAATTCTTCTCTAGTCAAACCGCACTGTAGGGTGTTGATTGCCTTGTTTTCTGTTGACGCCTTCTTCTTTAGGTCTGACGTCCAATCTTCTGGGTCTAGTAGGTTTCCGGAACTGTCTACTGGTATTTTATATGGTCTGGTGATGCTCATCCATTGGTCGAAGTCCGTCTTGAGATAGACTTCCATTCTCTTCTTCCAATACGGGAAGTCATCCCCGTTGAAAAGGGGAGGACGCACTGTGCTGAATCCTTCAAGTTGAGACATTTTAATCCTGCACACAAGAAAAAAATAGACAAGAAAAAGTCCCAAGACTTGGTCTTGGATTAGCAGTGTGGGAGGACAAAAAATGAGAGAAAGATCTAAATGAGTGTTACACCAATTTGGATACCGGAAAAAGAATCTTTCTAAAAAAAATTAGATTACCGGTTTGGAATTATGCGAGAGGGAAAAAAAACCAAAAAAAACTTAATAGAAAGTTCACCCCTTGTCTGATTGGTGGTTGCACCAAATCAGAGCAGTACCTGCTCTGTTACCACTTGTTGGATCGTAGACGTTCAATAGAGGGGGGGGTGAATATCGAAAAACGTTCGAACAAAGTAAACGCAGCGGAAAAGTAAAACAGTGAGCCAAAGCGAACACAAGGATTTACTTGGTTCGGAGCCTTTGGCGACTCCTACTCCAAGGTCCGCACACGAGGGTGCTTTCGATAGGCAATCACTATCAATTCGAAAGATATTACAAACTAAGTACATGAATTAATAGAACGAAAATACCGACAAACTGAAAAGAAGTAAACTGAAGACATCGCTTTGTCTGAGTAGCCTCAAGGCGTCGCAGGAGCACAGTAGAGTAGAGAGTTCTGAGTTATTGTTGAAGCTCCACCCCTGCCCCTTCTTTTATATGAAGCTCGGGGCACCCCGGATCCCTTCCAGGCACCCTGGTGAGACGTGGCAGGTTCAACCAGCGAGCTCCACGTGGCGACGCGCAATCGGGATAAAACTTGCCTCCCGGGCGCCGGAATCCCTTCCGGGCGCTCGAACCTCCGGGCGCTCGGATCCCCTCCGAGCGCCCGGACCACCTTTCTCCAGAACAAGTCCTTCTCCTGCAAGACAAGGTTAGTTCGAGGCAAGTATAATAAATTTCTTGCAAAACAAAGTGTTAGCACAGTTCATAAGTTTGACATGAAAAGTATGACTTAGATTCCGTCTTTCCGAGACCGAAATCTAGTCACGATCTCGACTTAGATATCTGAAATGGATCTAAGTCGGATCGACGACTATTGTTCCCTTCCCGGGAACGCGTCCTCACAGTCACTCCCTTCCAGTGACTTACCTTCACTTACCTGCCAGACGTTCGATCATCCTTTCGACCCGTCTGGACTTCTTGCCAGCTATCCGGTCAGCCCATCGACCTAGCTGGACTTCTCGCCAAGCGTCCGGTCAGCCCGTCAACCCGCTTGGACTTCGTGCCAGACATCTGGTCAGCCCGTCGACCTATCTGGACTTCGTCTGCACACTCGGTCAGAGTGTTAGATCACAACAAACCTAACTTAACCCGATTTGTCATTCATCAAAACCCAAGTTAGACCATTAGTGCTAACCGCACCAACACCAATATCCAGACTGCTTGCATGTGAAGCACTTGCACTTAGGCTTCTTTACACCTGCCTGCGGCCCAGTCCCTTGAGGTTGAATCACTTTCTTTGTCAAATTAGCTTGTTTCTTCTTCTTCTTTCCACCTTTTGGCTTAGAAGCAAAAATGCTTTCAGCAATGTGAACTTGAGAACTTTGACGAAATAGCCCTTCTGCTACTTTGAGTTCTGTCAGAAGTTCCGCCAACGAATAAACCCTTTTGTTCATGTTGTAGTTCAGGCGAAACTGCTCAAAACTCTTGGGCAGCGTTTGTAGAATGATATCAACCTGGGTTTCCCCATCAATTTCAGCTCCAAGGACTTCCATCTCATTCAAATGAGACATCATCTTGAGGATATGATCCTTTACGGGTATCCCCTCAGTCATGGTGGTCGTCATTAAGTTTCTCGTGGCCTCCTGTCCGGCAGCCCGATTCTGGTGTCCGAAGAGTTCCTTGAGATTGAGCATCATATCATAGGTAGTGGGTATGACTTGATGTTGATGTTGCAACATATTTGACATATAAGCCAAAATGTAACACCGCACCATCTCATCTGCTTTGACCTATTTCCTATGTCTCTCTATCTCTTTTTCACTAGAATCCTTATCAAGCACGCTAGGACAAACCTCAAAAAGTACGAACTTGTATTCTTCAGCAGTTAAGACAATGTCCAAGTTCCGTTTCCAATCAATATAATTTGGACCAGTAAATTTATTTTCTTTTAAAATAACAGCAAGATGATTGAAAGCCATTTTGAAATCCTAAGAATCACAAAATAAAATATTTGGTCAAAACTTTAGAATTTAAAATAATATTGATTCCTCAAATAATATAATTTAAATTCACCAACACCTCAAAATACCGTGAATTTCGTATGTCACGATAGTGTGAATGTATACTAATTCAAACATTTGTAAGAAGAGGTTTTACCCATTAATTTTATTATCTTGTCAACCTAACCTTATGACAAATAAAATTAATAGTTGGTTCATCTTCGATCACACAAATTATAGCAGTGACTCCAATGGGAAGGATACTATTAAATACGCCTAAGTGTATACAATTACTTGATACTTAGTCCATTAACTAGGATTGTGCCCCTTCAGATGGAGAAGATCACACATACCTAAATAATTTTCTATAATCATCCAAAGAGGAAGTTTGATCTAGTGATCCGCAAACAAATTCATCCGATATGGAGGAAGACACTTAAAGCCAACGCGCAAGTTTTAATGCATCACTTAAAAACCAGTAATGAAAACCATGAAATTTATTTAAATAATCTCTCTCCTACTTAGTTATTTAAATTGAGAAATTTTAACATGCACACACATCACATCATATCACATCATATAAAAACAGCATATAAAGACAATAAATATGAAAATAAAATTTCCAGCTATTATGACATCATCCATCGCTGCCCTCCAATATGTCATCAATGGATCAAACCGTCGCGTCTATCTTGCTTCCTTCTTCACCGAGCCTCCGGTCCTCAAAATAGCACCACGCATAGCAATGATATAAGTCGTAACAAAAGGAAATAAAATTTTACATTTATCGATCATATATTTCATAAAAGAATTTATATGTAATCTAGATCAAACATAATATAAAAAAAATATAACAACCGATTGTCTTTAATTATTACAATCATGCATAATACAAAACAATCTCAACATACCCAAAGGTTCAAATCAATGATAATTAATAGTTATCAGATTGAATCATTCCTAAAGTTATCAGGATAATTTTAAATTAAACAGATCCTAATAATTAATAGTTAATATCTAATAGCTGATAGCTGGTGAAAACTTTCGTCCGGATCGATCAATCGGTTCGGATACATGGACATCAGGATTAAAAGGCATCTTGTTCATAAAAGAATTAAAACAAGTAACGGATGAAGTATTGAAGCCAAACAAAACCAGCTTGACAGTAAGTCTAAACCCTAAAGCAGCACCTAGCCGCACCTCCCTTCCCTCTTCAACATCGCGTTCCGGCGAGCATCACCTTCCCCCGCTAGTTTGCTGGTAGTTTAGGGGGTCTCCCGCCCACACACGTTGCCGTTGCTCCGTCGCCGATGCCGACAGTCAACGTCGGGAGGGACCGCCTTTTTGCTGCCCTCGGCGAAACTTATAGTAATTGCCGCTCTACGCTTTCTATCTCCTCCTTGTTCCTTATCCACGTTGCTTATTTTTCGTTTTTTGACGATCGCAGCGCAGGAGGAGTTCGAAGAATTATGTTTCAAGTTCGGCATCGAGCTCGATGATGTTGTGAGTTATCCATGATTTGATTTTTATCTTAATTTTTCCTAGTGCTTGTTGACTTAATCTTACTCTACTTTTTGCTTGTTCAATCCGTTTCATTTCTTTGAAGACTACTGAGAAAGCCATCATTCGGAAGGAGAGGCATCTTGAAGAAGAACAAGAAGTTGGTGATGAGGACGAGGAGGTCATATATAAGATTGATGTTGCCGCCAATAGGTAAAATTCGATTATTTTTTAGTCTGTTTTAGTCAACCTGTCTCATGGAGGCGCAAAAGGAAATTATTTCAGTAGCTATTTATTTTATTCAGAGTCTAATTGACATGCAAAGATGATCAAAATTGTTGTTATCTCTCTACTCAACGTCAATAGGTAAAATTCGATTATTTTTTAGTCTGTTTTAGTCAACCTGTCTCATGGAGACGCAAAAGGAAATTATTTCAGTTGCTATTTATTTTATTCAGAGTCTAATTGACATGCAAAGATGATCAAAATTGTTGTTATCTCTCTACTGTTGCTGTGTTATAAGAAACGTTGTATAGATACACATCATCA
This sequence comes from Zingiber officinale, assembly GCF_018446385.1. NCBI lineage: Eukaryota > Viridiplantae > Streptophyta > Magnoliopsida > Zingiberales > Zingiberaceae > Zingiber > Zingiber officinale. The sequence continues at coordinate 109,957,692 of NC_055989.1, read as the reverse complement.
AGTTTTGGCTTCTGGTTTCTAATTGGATCATGTTAGCCTAGTATTTAGGCTTGAGTTTTTCTTTTTTCATCTTTTATTTTGATCTATTAGGCTGATGCAATGCATTGAAAGAAAGAAAAACTATTCAGTATAGTTCTGCAGTTCAAATATGATACCCATGATGGATGCCATATTGGTTTTAACCTCCTTTTTCTGTCTGGTTATTCAACCGCAGATACGATTTGCTCTGTCTTGAAGGAATTGCTCGAGCTCTTAGAATTTTCAATGAAAAGGAAGCTAGCCCTTTGTATACAGTCACTAATGTCTCACCTGAATCAATATTCAAAATGCATGTCAAACCTGAGGTGATTAAAATGATTGAGACAAGCTTCCTGGGTTTTCTTGTTTTATTTTTGTTCTTATATCTTTTTCTTTATTTTTTGAGACAAGAACAAGGTTTGTAACATGATTCTCTTATTTAATAGACCTCATTGATCCGGCCTTTTGTTGTTTGTGCTGTTTTGAGAGGAGTAGCCTTTGATGAAGCAAGATACAACAGCTTCATTGACCTGCAAGATAAATTGCACCAAAATATATGTAGGTATGCTACATGTTTCAATTATTGCTCGTTTTCTCCATTGTTTTTGTTGGTGAATCAGTGTCAAAATTTATTCTTCTTGGAATACCAGGCGAAGAACCTTAGTTGCTATTGGGACACATGATTTGGATACAATACAGGGTCCTTTTTCCTATGAGGTAACCTATGCATAGCCAGCACAAATTATTCAGAAGATATGGAATTCATTATTAATATAGTACATTATCAAAGTCTTCTTCTTATATCATACTGCAGATGACACGATTCTGAATGCTATTATATTGAGATTCTAGGTAGTAGGTGGAAAATCCTTGCATTGCTCAACATGCCACAGTTAGCAAAATGTCTATGCCTTTTTTTCTCTTCACATGAAATAGCTAATGAAGCTTTTAGTGCCCCACCATTGTTCTTCTCTCATATGAGGATTTCCAATGTTCTTACAATTTTTTCCTTTCCTTTTCATTTTTCAGGCTTTACCACCTCAAGAGATTAATTTTGTGCCTTTAAAGCAGGTGCTTCAATATTTACTTACTGTTGTCTTTGTACAGTATGATGCTATAAATATCACTTAATTCTAGCTGCTTTTGCATGATCCACATGTCATTCTTCATTTTTTTCTATATGAAAATTTCTCCAATATGCTACATTTGAAAATTTGTTAGAAATTAATGAAGCTAAAGTACTGCAATTTCACATCCAACCTTTTCCAGTGTCAAATGGTTTAGGCACACATTAATCCAACCCTCATATTTGCTCGTGTGACAAGTCCCAATTTCATAAGGGTTTCATCATATGAACATTGGCATGCACCAAAATGCTACATTCATCATCCTATCTAGGCTTGCTATGCAAGAGCTAATTTGTTGCTTTTTTAATTTGCATTCTGCATCAACATTTTGGGCAACATAGTATACAGTCCTGACTCTTTGGTTAGCTTTATGTTCTTTCTCCTTTTATTCTGAGCTGCCTGTTAGGCTTCATTTCTTTGGTTAAATTATTCTCATAGTTGGCCATGTTCTGTTTGTCTTTTTGGTTTTGATACTGAGGTTATAAGTAACTCAAATAGTTTCCCACTTTCCTTATCCTTTTCATTACCGTACCAATTCTAACCTACCTAAAACCAATCATTTCTAATTTAATTTTATGTAATGAAGATCAAGTCAGAAACTCAGAATAGATTTTCATTACATAAGCTGATTTGTGACTAACAGTAAGAATCAGATAATTTCAACTGATTAAGAAATTCATGAAGATCAAGTCAGAAACCCAGAATAGATTTTGATTACTGAGAATAAACTGATTTGCGACTAATAGTATGAATCAAATAACTTTATTGATTGGAGAAGTTTGCAATCAATAATTTATGTCTTTTTTAGTAGTCTGTAGTCTTATTTCTAGTAAATTTTTTGTGTTAAATAATTGATCCATATAATTTTGGTTTAATTCTGTCTTTCTTTGCTGCTTCCTAGGTGAAAATTTTCAGGGCTGACGAGCTGTTGGAATATTACAAAGTAAGTTTTTCTAGATTGTTTCTTCAATAAATTGATTGATTAATCACTGATGCAGAACTTCTTTCTTCTATTTAAAAGCTCTTATTCTACGCCAATATTGGCTTAATGTAAATGCTTCCTATCTGTTTTGAAACACAGTGGCTTGCCTCTGTTGTTGACTTGTGTATTAATAGTTTATTTCTTTTGTATGCTCTGTTTTGTGAATATGCAAATTTCTAAAACCATGAAGACTATTGACTTGTCACCATTTCTGTATATTGCAGTCAGATATGAAGCTTAAGAAGTTCTTGCACATAATTGAGAACTCTCCTGTGTACCCAGTGATCTATGACAGAAATAGGTAAAAACAATCATTTGGTACCCACATTATTTGGCTACAATCTGACAATCTCTTGGTTAATTTGTTAGATAACTGATTTTGATTATTCTCTAATGTTATACTTATATGTTGTCCTTTAATGTAGTTCTGGTGGCGCAGGGTTCTAGAATGACCAAAATATTAAATTTTGTATTCTCTTTGTTATAACATAAGCACTGACTTACATTTTTAGTGATGCATCTTTGTTTTCTGCAGAACTGTTCTCTCACTTCCACCAATTATTAATGGTACACATTCAGCAATCAGCCTAAAGACAAGAAATGTATTCATTGAATGTACTGCCACTGATTTGACGAAAGCTAAGATTGTTTTGAATACAATGGTAAGCAGAAAAATGCTTTTGGATGCTAACAATTGCTAGATTATGCCTTATAGTAGATGACACATTATGTTCTAATGGGTCTAACTTCCTTTACTTAATAGGTGACTATGTTCTCGGAATATTGCACAAATAAATTTGAGGTAGAACCAGTTGAGGTGGTTTATTCTGATGGTAAATCTATGATCTGTCCTGATCTTTCAGTTACAAGGATGGAGGTCCCTTTATCTGAGATAATTGATCCAATTGGCATCTCTCTTGATGCTTCCGAGGTATTGATATTAATTCTGCGTAAGCTAAATGTTTTCTTGTGCTGGTTAGTCATTTTGTTAAAGACATAAAGCAATTTAATTTTGTATATGCGAATGCTCGCTGGTGCACACTGGCTAGCTCTTGTAGGCTAAAAGTAGTTAAGTACAACTGTCTTTAGCTTTAAAATCAGTTTCATTTCCTGTATTTTAACATGCTAGTGCATGCTCTTTAACCATTGACAGCCAATTTAATGTTTTCTAATTCAAGCAAGTAAATATATTTTTATTGTTTTCCTTTTTTTTAATCTATTTGACTTGCCATAACTCCACCCGTGACGAACCAGTTATGGTTGGTCCCAAGCCCGGATAAAGGAGGAGAGTTGCATGAGGTTGCCAGCCAGCGTTAAAACTATGACAAATATTCAATGAATGAATTAATTAAATTATTGTACTAATGTTAGGTTGTTCCTCGGAAGGAACACATTGTAAGGTCCGATTGTAACGTCTCGGCAAGGCTCGCTACATCTCCAAAACTCGGGTGTAGTGCTAAATATGCAAGAGTTCGCGTTACAAGGTCCAATTGTAACGTATTGATAAGGACCGCTACATCTCCATGAGAACTTGAGTGTAGTGTTAAATAGACAAGAGTTCTCACACGATAGGTTGGATAAGAACAAATATGATAGAAAAACTAATAATCTAAGATTTGGAATATAGAAAATCTTACTGGTAAATTAATGGAGGTGGTAGATATGATGATTATGAGAAGAATTAGTATTTTGTGTGTACGAGAGATAAAATGGGTAGGCGAGAAGACAAAATTGATAGAGAATTCGGGTTTTAAGTTATGATACACAGGAAATAGTAAAACAAGAACTGGAGTGGGTATTGTTGTAGATAGTTCGTTAAAGAATGAAGTTACAGGAGTAGTTAGAAAAGGGGATAGAATTATAGCCCTTAAAATAATAGTGGCGAAAGAAATTATGAATATAATTAGCGTATATGCAACGCAAGTAGGATTAGATGAAGCTGTCAAACAAGGTTTTGGGACGACTTAGATAAAATATTACAAAACATTTTGTCAAATGAAATGATTTTAATAGGAGATGATCTAAATGAGCATGTCGGAGTGAAAAAAATAAGAAATATGAGAGGGTACATGGGGTTATGGGTTTGGAACGAGAAACGAAGGTGGGAAAACTATATTAGATTTTGCGATAGCATATGACCTTATATTAGCTAATACATTTTTTTAAGAAAAGAGAAGAACACTTAGTCATGTTCAAAAGTGACAATAATAAATCACAAAAGTGACAATAATAAATCACAAATTGACTTTCTTATAATTAGGAAGAAGGATAAGATTTGTAAAGATTGCAAGGTCATCCCTGGAGAAAGCTTAACTACCCAACATAGGTTAGTAATATTGGATATACGCTTTCAGCATAATATCAATAGAAAGAAAATATATACGACTCCTAGAATTAAGTGGTGGAAGTTAAAGGATGAGAAATAAAATGTATTTAAGGAGAAGATAGAAGTACAAAGATTAGGTGAAATATAATTCTAATACGACATGGGATAAGATGGTATCAAAGTTGAAAATAGTAGCTAAGAGTGTACTAGTGAGTCAAAGGGACATGTGCCACTAAGGAATCTTAGTGGTGGAATGAGAAAACACAAGAGAAAGTGAAGGAAAAAATGAATAGTTTATAAGGAATTATATATTTGTAAGAACGAGGAAAGCCTAAAAAAATACACAATAGCCCAGAAAGAAGCTAACAGAGTGAATGAAGCAAAGAATGAAATTTATGAACGATTATATTAAAAATTGGATACAAAAGAAGGGGAAAGAGATATTTATAGCATAGCTAAAGTGAGAGCAAGGAAGACAAGAGATCTTATCTAAATAAAATATAGTAAAGATGAATATAATAGGATATTAGTAAATGATGGAGAAATAAAAGAGCGGTGGAATATCAACTTTTTAATGAAGGTTTAGGCGACCAACTTAATTTAGGTAATTTAAGTAGGTCAAATGAGTATAGAAATTTAAATTTTTATCGTAGAATTCAAACTTCAGAAGTTGAACAAGCTTTAAATGGGATGCACAATGGAAAAGCCGTTGGATCAGATGATATTCCGATAGAGGTATGGAAGTGTCTAGGGAAATAAGGTATTGAATGACTTATAAAATTATTTAACATGATATACCTGGAGATAGAGCTTAATGGCATAAAAGAATCTATATAGCCGACCCCATCTAGTGGGATAAGGCTTGGTTGTTGTTGTATTTGACTTGCCATGAGTTCGAGTCATTGGTTCAAATTTGTAAATGGTACTGTGATATTCCTTTTAACCCAGTAGTTCAACTTCCACTGTCCGAGGAAAGGATGCATGCAACATATATCCTCATATTTATGTTGTCAACTTTCATTTTTTGGACTTCCAATGTTTGTTTGAAATTGTTTATACTTCAAATAACTTTGATTTTGTAGTATACTGAATATTAGTAGCCGATAGTAATTTGAGATATTTGAAGTTGTAACCTACACATAAATTCTACAATTGTGATACTTTAGTCAGGTATTTTGTATTATTTTTTCAGGACTCATGCTTAGTAAAATTGTTCTTTCTGTTTCTTTTTTACTTAAACACCTAAATTAGTTGCTGTAATCCTTTTTCCCACTATTATCTGCTGTAAACTAACACTTGCTATGTGAGTATTCTTAAAAGTAGGCACTGAGGAATTCCTAGTAATTATGGCAGGTTATTCTTCTCATTGCATGGTCTCGTACTCAAAATCTCTTCTGAAGATGCAGAATTCTAAATGTTTAAATATGGCAGGTGGTAACCTTATTAAACAAAATGCAACTGCAAGCAGCGCATTCATCATTGGCCAATGGAGATTGTAATATTGTTGCATCTGTACCTCCCACTCGCAGTGACATTCTACATGCTCGTGATGTGATGGAAGTGGGGTTTATAACCTATCTGTTAATTCTTTAGATTCACTTAATGTCACATCTGATTATTCTTTTTCTTTGAATTCATTAATTATTTTTGTTCTTAAAGGATGTAGCTATTGCATATGGATACAACAACATCCCAAAATCAAAACCTAAATGCATGACTACTGGAGGGAGACAGCCTTTGAATCGCTTTTCTGATAAAGTCAGAGCTGAGGTAGGGCATCATGGTTATTTTGTCTGTTCCCTTGAATGTTAGGATAACTAATTTACTTCTTAAGTTGCTTGAGTCCCTTATTGTCATTAGAATCTAGCTCTTACTGGATTATAATTGAACTAATGGTTTTCTCTGCTTTATTTGCATTCAATTATGGCCAGATGTTTCTTTGCTGCTGAACTCAACATGCTATGCTAAAAAGCGATGTTTTCCACTAAAATATCATTGTATGAAAACCTGTATGGTTTTCATATTGTGTGTTTCACAGGTTCACATGAAAGTCATGCGAGTCACATTAATTGGTATTACAGATGCCTTTTTGCTATATGGTATACAACTTAATATTGAAGGTGCGTATTTGGATGGAAGGAGAGGGAAGAGGCTTTGAAATACATCCTTTCGCTCGTTTATTCAAAACAAAAAGTTGAGGAAGTCATGGTTGAGTGTGATTCTGTAGATAGGTTTTGGCTAATTTTGCCACACCCAATTTTGGACGGATGAGGGAATTCAAAATATGAGAAGACTGATATATCCTTGATTTTTGAATCACTTACACCCTATACCTACTTGTATTTTGGTTGGTTTTCCCCTTATCTTCTCCATGGAACTCTAATTGGTCAAATGAACACATTCACTCGCATCCTTGGTTGTGTGATGTCCATCGATTCTTTCCTTATACATGTGCTCCTTGCCAAGGTCAGGTTGGCTGGTTGTATTCTGGCGGCTGTCATGGTCGATGTAGTTTGGTTTGGCTGGTGGTATTCTGGCGGCTGTCATGGTCGATGTAGTTTGGTTTGTCCTTGCGATGTGCTTCTCCTTCATCAGACCTGCTGATGAGGTTGTGATGCCGCTGTGGATGTGTTGCTGGGAACGAAGAGAGGAGGTTGCGAGAGAAAAAAATGGGATAGTATTGTCATTTTCCATTTTCCCACCTCTTTTCCTTCTTCCTGTTCCCTCACCCAAATATGCAACTTCATGAATCCCTTCCCCTTCCCCTTCCCCTTCCCCTTCTCTGCAGTACATAGCCTTAGGTTACTGTTCTAATAATTTTGGCAGGCTAGATTCTGCGTCACATTACTTATTATCACTCATGCCACCATTGTTCATACTTGATTTTTTACTGCTACATTTGAGAGGACATATAGCGCACATATATTTTGCTGCTGGTTTCAGAATTGCATTCTGGACATTGTTGGTTACTGAATAGAAATAAGAAAACTTGATTTATTTGAAGTGAACATCTATTCAGTAACATTTCAAAAGAATATTCTATTTATTTTCTTGTTGATTCTCTTTTTAGAGTATTTATGTGGAATGCTTGTACTTTGTTTGTCATTTCATGTGCTTTGTTAATAAATTCTTCACAACTCTGATTCTGTGAGCGTTTAGGTTGGCCCATGCTATGCAAATAAATATAAATACATTCAAGATAAATAAAATGAAAATAGTAATTTTATCTTGTAAAGTTATTAAGTATCTATAGAAATTATGTTTTCTTTATTTTTTTTTAATTTATAATGTCATTGGGAATTAATTTAGAAAGTTATATTTATAATTGATCAGGAATAAAAACAATAATTTAATATATATATTTAGATCAAAACTTCAACTTATTTTCTTAAAAGATTTTCAATAATCAACTAAAAATCTTAAATATAAAATTTACTAAATTGATCGGAAAATGTTATTATGGATTAACTTATTTTTGTTTAATAAATTTAAAAAAATTAGTTAAAAGTATTAGGATATATAGTTTAAATACAGAAGATTAAACGCTTATAATTATTCATTTTAATAAATTATGAATAAATACTATGCTAATAAAACAATAGTCCAAAGATTATATTGTTTGTTAGTTTCAAATTGCAATTAGATTTTACAAATTGTTAATTTGATTTCTGATAAAAATATTGTTAAATTAAAGATCTTTGGTAAAAAAATTCAAAACAAATTACTGAAAAAAGGAAAAACCTGTAATGATCTGTGTGAACAAATTATCTGATCTTTATTTGGACATGGTTTCTGTGATGGAGCTTATCTTCTATAATACAACTTAAGAAATTAAATTCCAATCTTAAGAATTATGACATTTTGAGAGTTGGTTGTTTCTGTATGCTTCGTGACTCACTAAATACATGTGCCTGATCAGTCTATCTCATTGAACTTAGAGTCTTGGACCCTTAATGGGGCACAAGTGGTCTTTCATAGGATTTACTTCTTGTACTTCATTTATTTATTTTTCCCTAGTTCTAGTAGCTATTCCCTTTATTCCTTTATTAAATTTTCTTGTTTGACCTTATATTGAAGAAATTGCTAAGTTCATTGTTCTATGCCTCTTGCCTAAGGAAGCTTCATTTTCCATAACATCTAAGGTTTCATAAAGTTTCCATTGTATGTAGGTTGCAAGGGCAGGTTATATGGAAGTCTTAACGTGGGTTTTGTGCTCACTTGAAGAAAATTTTTCAATGCTAAGGAGAAAGGACGATGGAGATAAAGCTGTCATCATAGCAAATCCTCGTTCTGCTGACTTCGAGGTTTCATGATTTACTTTTGACTAACTTGTGTTTTAATTGTTAACATTATATTCTCTTTAAGTTTGTTCATTGGATACCAACTCTTTGATCATCATCAAGCCATGCTAAACCCAATTATTTGAGGTTGACTTCATAGATCTTACTTCTCTATTGAACTCTAACTGGGGCTATATCGTTACTAATGTTCGCGTCACCTATATCATTTTTTATTTAACTTGAGTTTTTTTATTAATCTCTTTCTGCATGCATTTTCCGTTCTAATTGATTAAGTTTGTCTAACCATACACTTAGTTCTTCCAAGTAGCAGTTTCTTTATATGTTATCTTTTGAAGCACTGCTCATCTATATTAGCACTTTGCTACATTAATATTTCATATTTTGTTTCTTAATAGCCCGATATAATGATTCATGAAGTGTAGCAGGATGCACCCCAAAATCCTATACAATTTTCCTTTTAGCCTTAGGGAAAACTTCTCTTTGTTTCAACCACTCAGTTTTTATTAATTATATCTTCATCAACAATCCCTTCTTGTTGAATAATAGATTTGAGTTATCTAAAGCTTTTATGCTGATCCGGTGGTAAGAGCCCGGGACCCCCTAACGAGGAGTCAACGCCACGTGTAGGTCAAATGACCAAGTAGCCCGCCGGAGAAGGGTGAGCCGACCGGACTTGGAAGAAATGGATAGACCGATCGGCCGACCAAGGGACATTCGGTAGTAAAAGGCGCCCCGACCGGGTCGGGGTTCCGACGCTCTGTCGAAACAGTAGTCAAGAGCCGAGCGGAAGAACCAGGAGAAAATGAGCTAACAGTCTCTACATAGCGCCTACTGGAAATTTCCCCAGCACACCAATGTCAACGGCGGGCCGGACGCGAGGTGAGTGCCGTCCGGCCAGCGCGTAAAAGGAGGGGCTGGCCGGACGGACTCCCTGTCCAGCCGGTCGGACGTCCCGGATTATGAGCAGTAAAGAAGGGGGAACATCTTCTGACAGCCGTCAAGTCATATGGCTAGGCCATACTCCTAGTCTGACAACGGGGTGTCCTCCTCGCTCTATATAAAGAACCTCTTACTTCGCCGGAGGTACGCGCAAGAAACATCTCTGGAGCCACCCTTTTACTCTATTTGCTTGCCTGACTTGAGCGTCGGAGGGTCGCCGCCGGGAACCCTTCCCGGCCCGACTTCTGTGCAGGTTCGCCGGAGCTTCGCGTGACCCGACGGAGGCCTACGCCATCGACTAGAAGCGCGCCACGTGCCCAGCGTCCTTTGGTTCGGCGATTCGGACAGGATCAATTTGGCGCCGTCTGTGGGAACGCTCCTGCATCCGAACGGAAACAATGGACGAGGCTGGACGACAACACGCGGTGACACTTTCAACGGAGGAACTCGACGCTCTGATCGAGATAAGGGCCGCCAATCTTGTGGAGCAAAAACAGAAGGCAGCCGCCGAGCAGCCAGAGCAGCAAGCAACGTCAGCGTCTGGCGACCGAGCGGAAGCACCACCTGCCACCGTCGCATTTCATCGGGCTCTGTTCCGCACCCCGGAAGCCGTGGCAGCCCACCGGGATAGGGGATCTTCTTCGGATGAAATACCTAGACGAGATGACAGAAAGGGGAAAGCCCCCCGAGCAGACGCATCGCCCGAACGGATCAATCGCCAATTTTCAGAGGCTATTCTACGAGACCCCCTGCCCAAGCATTACGTGCCTCCGACGATCGGCGAGTACAATGGGACAACCGACCCAGATGATCATCTGGGTAAGTTCGATAACACAGTTACTCTCCATCAATACACAGATGGAGTAAAATGTCGAGTTTTTCTTACCACTCTCTCAGGATCGGCTCAACGGTGGTTCCGGAGATTGCTGGACGGATCCATCACGAGCTTCAAAGATTTCCGAACGGCCTTCCTCCACCATTTTGCGAGCAGTCGACGCTACCAGAAAACGAGCGTGAGCCTGTTCGCCATCAAGCAAGAAGCCCGTGAATCGCTTCGAGCTTACATCCAGCGGTTCAACCAAGTGGCGATGGACATTCCAACGGCCACCTCGGAAACCATGATGAATGCCTTCACACAAGGCCTGGTGGATGGGGATTTCTTCCGATCGCTCATCCGAAAGCCGCCCCGAGATTATGATCACATGCTACACCGGGCGAACGAATACATCAACGTGGAAGAGGCACAAGCGGCTAGGAAAAAAGAAACTCCAACCGAGCGGGCTCCTCCAGCCGAGCGGAAACAACACGCCACTCATCAGCCGCCCAGAGGACGCCGAAGCAATCCGATCCCCCCATACCAGGTCCTACGTGCAAGAGGTAGCCGCCGCCCGGCCAAAGCCAAAGAAGAAATGGACCCTGATGTTCTGCTCCTTCCACCGGACGGATACGCACAACACAAGGGATTGTCGAAGTTTTCCCTTTGTGGCTCATCCCGTGCCCCGGAATGCCGGACGACGGTCTCCCTCAGTCGACAGGCGGCAGAGAACTCATGACGCCGAGCGGACAAGAACCAATAGGCCACAGCAACAGGCTCCCGATCGGCATCGTTCTCCAAGGCAGGAGAATCGCCGAGCGTCCAGAGAACGGTCCCGACCGTCCGGAGAACGGTCCCGACCGTCCGCTCGGGAAGAGGAAAATAGAAGCAATACTCCCCGAGGCGAGATCAACGTTATTGCTGGCGGGCCGACCGGAGGAGACTCCAATCGAGCTAGAAAGGCAAGCGTACGGCAGCTCCAAATTCATGCCGCTTACCGCACCAAGAACGCGACGGACCGAAATCGCCGGGGACTTGGAAGGAGTCAAGTACCCCACGACGATGCTCGCTTCATCAAAGCAATAGCCAATTACACACCATCGCGTATTTGTTGACAGGAGATCATCAACATCTTATTCAAGGCGTTCGATCACCAAATCGATCGAGCCGAGTCATACTCCACGATAACTCCGCCTACGGGTTTACTGCAACGAAGTTCAGATCCGCTAGCTACCTCTGGGAGAAGAGCCGCTCAGAGGACAAGGACAACAACTTTGTGGTGGTCGACTCTCCTCGTCCTACAACGTCATTCTGGGACGCTCAGCGAATTCCGAGCGGTCGTCTCAACCTTCCATCAAGATCAAGTTCCCGAGGACAAAGTGGGAGAATGCCCGAGCAGAAGCCAGTTCCGCTCGGAAGGCGCCCGGATCGAGGTAAACGCCATCATCGAAAAGCCATCCTCTTTAATTTATGATGAGAAGAGGAAGTGCAGATTCACCCAACCCGATCGGAGGCCACGACTTTTATTGCATCCGATCCGGAGGAGAAGCGAAAGAGGAGTCGACCCAATGCCTCAGAAGAAATCATGATGTCTTCGTCTGGGCGACGCATGAGCTGCAATTTCGCCTAGCATAGCGCAGCATGAGCTACATGTCCGACCGGACGCACGCGTGAAGCAAAGAAAAGGACTTCAGCCGAGCAGAATTCCATCATCCGAGCGGAGGTGGAAAAACTCAGGCCGGCCATATCCGCGAAGTGCAATTCCCGAGTGGCCAACGTAGTATTAGTCTCCAAGTCGAGTAGAGTGTGCATAGATTTTGGGATCTCAACAAAGCTTGCCGAAGATTTTTATCCTCCGCCGGATAGATCACCGACTCTACTACGGTCATGAATTAATCAGACATGCCGACGCCTACCGGGGCTATCACCATGCCGTCACCACGAAGATCAAGAAAAGTCACGCGACCGACCAGACTTATTGCTATAATGTGATGCCGTTCGATTGAAGAATGCGGGGCCACATATCGTTTGATGAATAAAGTATTCAGAGAGCAGATCGGGTGGAATCTAGAAGTTTATGTGGACGACATTCTCATTAAGTCCATCCGAGCGGCCGATCTCTTCAAGGACCTGGAAGAAACCTTCCGAACGCTACGCAAATATGGAGTCAAGCTTAATCCCCAGAAGTGCCTGTTCGGACAAGGAGGATCCCTTGATTACATCGTGACCGAGTTCTGAAGGTCCTGCAGAAGGTGAAAGCTCGCAAGAGGAAGCAGTGGCAGCTTCTTGAGAGTCCGATGGCTCTCCCTTCATCTCCAATCCCCCACCAGCCTCCTTTTCTTCAATGTGATTAGAAGTTTCACTGGGATGAAGAATGCGATCGGGCGTTCGAAGACTTGAAGGCCTATCTGAACTCTCTCCCAGTATTAGCCAAGCCGACTGCTGGTGAGCCACTTTATATGTACTTATCTTCAACCGAGCATGCAATCGGCTCGGCTTTAGTGAGGACGAGCGGAGAAGAGCCCGTGTATTTCCTTAGTCATATTTTAAAATATGCTGAATCTCGCTACACTGGGCTCGAGAAGCTGGCTTTTCCTCTGATCTTCGTCGCTCGGCGCCTCCGTCCATACTTCCTGGCGCATACTATCATCGTCAAGACCAATAGCCTGCTCGGACGTGTGTTACTAAATCCAGAAGCATCCGGGCGGCTCATCAAATGGACGACGGAGTTAAGTGAATTTGACATCCAATACCAGCCCCGCTCGGCGATCAAAGTGCAATCCTTAGCCGATTTTGTGATTGAGGTGCAAAGGCCGGAGCTGGAATCTATGTGGAGAATATATGTAGATGGGTCGTCCACTCGGCTCGGAAGCGGGATTGGAATATTGTTGCTCTCCCCTCAAGAAGAAAAGATGCACTTATCCGTCCGGCTGGATTATAAGGCTACCAACAATGAAGCAGAGTATGAGGCCCTCATAGCTGGCTTGCAGGCTGCCCAGCATGTGGGGCCGAGTAACGCCCACTCGGATTCGCGGTCGCCGCCAGCCTCTCGGTACCTTGAAATCAATAGCGCTCGGCCAAGCTCAAGCCTTGAAGTCAAAATCGATTTTAGAAGTTATTGTTCGAAGATACCCGGCGTAAAATCAAGTGATGAGTTAGCCAAACTCATGAGCTCAATAACGCGGCCGCCATTCGCACCAATGAAAAATCTTGTTGGTGGCGCACGTCGACCGGATGAAAGGCCTCACATTTCCAAGCGACTGGCGGGCGCCCATCATAGAGTTCCTCCGCTCGGGCGCACACACCATCCAATGAGTATGAAGCCCAGCTGCTAAGGAGGAGAGCCGGTCGGTTCACACTCATCGGCGATCGACTTTATAAAAAGGCTTTCTCACGCCCATTGTTGAAATGCGTGAGCTCGGAGGACTCGGCTTACATCCTCCAAGAAGTACATCAAGGATCGTGCGGAGGACATACGGGCGGACGAGCACTAGCTAAGAAGATCCTGCTAGCTGGATGCTTTTGGCCGACTTTACAAGCAGATGTCGCTCGGACAGTGTCGACGTGCCTTTCATGCCAAAAGTACCATAACTTCAACCACCGACCGGCAGAAGAAATGAAGGCATCAACAGTTTCATGTCCGTTCGATCAATGGGGAATGAATATTGTTGGTCCATTCCCGATGACGACCGGGCAGCGGAAATTTTTGCTAGTGGCGGTTGATTATTTTTCCAAGTGGGTGGAGGCCGAGCCGCTAGCCAAAATCACCGAACAGATGGTCAAAAAATTTATCTGGCAACACATCATCTGTCGGTTCGGCATCCCTCGCCGATTGGTCTCCGACAATGGGCGGCAATTCACAGGGAAGATGCTAGAGGATTGGTGCAAAAGCTACGGCATCGAGCAACACTTCACGTCCGTGGCTTATCCCCAGAGCAACGGTCAAGCCGAAGTAACCAATCGGGAAATTCTTCGCATTCTACGCACTCGGCTCGACCATCTGGGAGGAAGTTGTCAGATGAGGTGCCGGGCGTCTTATGGGCCATCCGAATGGCTCCAAAGGAAGGGACGGGCGTCACGCCTTTCCACCTGGTGTATGGTGGCGAAGCGGTCATTCCTGTTGAAATCGGGGTCGAATCCGCTCGGATCCAAAACTATGATGAGGACAACGCCGAGCGGAGGGACATGGAGCTGGATCTGGTCGAAGAAGAAAGAGCCAAGGCGTCCGTCCGGCTGATGGCGTACCGGCAACGGATGAAGCAAAATTACAACCGCGGCGTAATCCCCAGATCATTCCAGGTCGGCGATCTAGTCTGGAAGAAAGTCAAGCCGGTCGGCGACGTCGGCAAGCTAGAGGCACCGTGGGCGGGCCCCTTCAAGATTATTGAAAAGCTCCGCTTAGGAGCCTATTATTTGGAGGATGAAGACGGGCGGCAGCTGGATCGACCGTGGAGTGCAAATCATCTCCAGTCTTATCGAGCGGGGTGAAAGGTGCATGAATGTAAATAATTTTTGTATATGTTAGTCGCCCATGTCATTGTAATGCAGGAAACAAAATTAATTCGAAGGATGGCCAATGAGTCCGCCGAGCGGCAGCGTCAAAATTAGCCTTAAAGGCCGTCGAGCTCCGACGTTAAATATCGAGAGACGAGCCGGCGTCTATAAACGTCCGAGCGGAAGACCGTCGAGCTCCGACGTTAAATATCGAGAGACGAGCCGGCGTCTATAAACGTCCGAGCGGAAGACCGTCGAGCTCCGACGTTAAATATCGAGAGACGAGCCGGCGTCTATAAACGTCCGAGCGGAAGACCGTCGAGCTCCGACGTTAAATATCGAGAGACGAGCCGACGTCTATAAACGTCCGAGCGGAAGACCGTCGAGCTCCGACGTTAAATATCGAGAGACGAGCCGGCGTCTATAAACGTCCGAGCGGATAACCATTCACATGATACGATCAACGATAGCCTGGTCGTTAAGACCAACATACGGCTGAGCGGCTCGCTTATCAAATATGTACGGAAAACCCCTTTGGGGGTAAGGCACGAAGCAAAAGTTGGTCAGTAGAAGTTAAAGATATTAGCGTGTAAACGCCGAGCGGCTTCGTTAGCACGCCGAGCGGACTTGTCTGGTAGAGCGCGGTGCCGAGCGTGGTGCCGCGCGGAAGAGTTTTAAAGAACACTTCAGTCGTGACGAGAGAAAAATTTCTTGCCAAAACAGAAGTTGAAGGAACAGAAAAGATTATCTATTATACACTGGGTGAACCAAAAAAGTTACTAAAAATAAGTCACGAACGGAATACAAAAGTTCATAAAAGTAAAAACGATATCACGCCAAAGTCAAAAGAGTGTCGATGGCGCCCATCACGCGAGGTCCTGGGATGGCTACGGTGGCCTCGGTCTTGGATAATCCACCGCCTTGATTGCTTCTTCGAAGTGAGGGATATCTTGTCGGTAAACTTCTCTCCGAATCTTCCGAGCGGAGATACGCCTTCCTCACTTCGTCAGCGCGACCCGTTTGAGCGCGGCGTGGGCTCGTCGCTGGCGGCTTCGAGATCCTTCAAGTCTCCATCAAATCTTTGAGATCGGCCGAGCGGCTCTCCTTCCGTCCAAGTCCTTGATCCGTTGCTCCAGCCCCCTGATCTCCACCTTCATTCGGTCTATATCATCGATGGCCGGAGCTTCCGTGGTCGACTGATCTCCTTATCTCGTTGCTTGATCATCGCCTCGCCGAACGACCTTGCTCGCCGATCGAAGCCCTTTCCGTTCGGATCCGAGTTTTCGCTTTCTCGGCGGCCGCCGACCGCCCAAGACTTCAGCTTTTTGTTTTTTCAACTCGTCCTCCAGTTCGGCCAATCGATCGCTAATGGCGATCTGCTCCACCCAGTTCTGCTAGCAAATGTGGACAGGTTAAAAACATAATGCAAATATGCAAGCAAAGAAACAGAGCATACCCCGGTGGCCTGTTGTAGGTTGCTGTCGCCGAGCTGCCCGGGAGTCATCTTGGCTATTCGACGCCGAGCGTCCACGCAAGCTTGGGCAAGAGGGCCCGTCAAGGTGATCTGCTGCTCAGGGACCATTGGCCGATCAGCAGCAGCCATGTACGCCTCCGAAGGAAGGCGCAGAACGGTTTTAATTAAATTCTGGCCGCTCGGCTCGCTCTGAGAGGCGTCGGCCTTACCGGACGGTCCACCGGTGGACGAGGAGGGAAGCTCGCCCAAACGCCTGATACGGCGCAAAGTCTTGGAAGGGCCGAACAGCGGCGCCTCAAAGCTGGCCCTCGGAGAGTCATGTGGGGTCGGTGTACTCTCTAAGGAAACCGTCCCAGACAGTACCGGAGCATCCGCGCCCCGCTCGGGCTGTGGCTCATCAGGTGGAGTTGAGGTAGAGGCAGGTTCCGGTCGTCGCCGCTTCCGTGTAAGTAGCGGAGCATCATCGGCCGAACGACCCTCTACCTCGGCTTGAGCCGAGGGTTCTATGTCGCCCGCGGCCTCGTCGTGAGAGGCAGAGGCGTCTAAGGCTTCGGGGACAGTTGGAGTCCCCTCACCTTCTTCGCCGGCCGGATCAGTGAGCGAGGCCCGCCGCGACCTCCTTGTTCTTCACCGCCTCGAGCGACTTTCACAGCTTTTCGTTGCCGCGCCACACGACTTCAGAAGCAAAAATAAATCGCTTAGAACAAAATGAACGGAGGATAAGGAACTTACTCACGTCTGCAGGCGATCGGTGGGGTAGAAGACAAGCCGAATATGTGCATTACTCCGAAGGAGCAACTTGTCAATATGATAATACGACTAACCAGCCGTTCGGTTGCATGAAGGTAGGCCGCGCCTAAACTTGCCGAGCTCCGGTTCGGGAAAAGTGCTGTCTGCCACTTGGTACGAAAAGTTGGCCGCTCGGGAGCGTATATAGAAAAAATGCTCCATCCAATGTTTGTTGGAGCTCGATATTATCAAAAGGACGGCCTATCCTAGCTGAAAACAAAGGTGCCCCACTCGGCTTGCTTGGGATAAAAAAAGTAGTGGAAAATTTTTGGGTCTAAGGGGATGCCGTTCAGCTTGAATAAAACTATCACTCCGCTCAGCAGCCTAATAGAGTTGGGAACTACCTGGCCGAGCGGAATGCGAAAATAATTGCAAACTTGTAAGAAAAATTTGTGGGGTGGAAAACGCAGTCCGGCCAGAAATTGGTCTCGAAAGAAAAGAACTGCGCCGGACGACGCTTCATGAGGCCGATCGGCCGGTGTGGCTAACACTATTTGGTGGTCGATCGGCAGATCATAGGTTCGAGTGAGGCGCAGGGCGTCCTCCTCGTCAAAACGGCTCTCCATGGTCGTATACCATAGACTCGGAGCGCCGCCGGTCGACTGCGAGGTGCTAGTCATGGCCGAAAGACAAGAATGCGGGACCAAAAGGGAAGGTTCAAGCAAGGAATGGAGAAAAACCGACTGAAGGAAACGACCAACAAAAAGAAGAAAACGTGGGGAGCAAGAAAAAGGGTCTTACAAGCAAGGGAGATGATAAGAAGAAATTGCAGGGGCGTCGGAGAGCCGGAACGCAAGGTCGCCGGAGAAGAAAATGAGCAGAGGGGCGCCGGAGGAGAAGGAAGCAACAATGTGGCGGTATCGGAGTCGCGGGCTTTATATCGCCGCCCGGGAGCAACCTCCGCCGTCCGATCCAGGTCGCCGATATTGAGGGTGTCATCCAGCCGTTCATTTCAAACGGCGGCTGTCCCATCGGAAGTGACGCCACCGCCATACGCTGACAAACGCACGATCGCCACGTGTCAGCGGGATACTGGCCGCATTTAATGAGCTCCCCTTATCGTGCGCAGCGCACGTGATGGATAGTAGGGGAAAGCATTGGACATGGATTCCAAGAAAACACAAGGCACGGACAAGATGCCGCCGAACGGACGAGCATCCTTATGCCTGGCCGAGCGGCCCAATGCAGCGATCATTGCTCAGTCAGATCGGCAGTCCAGTCAGTCGGAGTTCGCCTCCTTCGACTAGACTCGAGGGGAAGGCAAGTGATCCGGTGGTAAGAGCCCGGGACCCCCTAACGAGGAGTCAACGCCACGTGGAGGTCAAATGACCAAGTAGCCCGCCGGAGAAGGGTGAGCCGACCGGACTTGGAAGAAATGGATAAGACCGATCGGCCGACCAAGGGACATTCGGTAGTAAAAGGCGCCCCGACCGGGTCGGGGTTCCGACGCTATGTCGAAACAGTAGTCAAGAGCCGAGCGGAAGAACCAGGAGAAAATGACACTGCTAACAGTCTCTACATAGCGCCTACTGGAAATTTCCCCAGCACACCAATGTCAACGGCGGGCCGGACGCTAGGTGAGTGCCGTCCGGCCAGCGCGTAAAAGGAGGAGGGGCCGGCCGGACGGACTCCCTGTCCAGCCTGTCGGACGCCCCGGATTATGAGCAGTAAAGAAGGGGGAACATCTTCTGACAGCCGTCAAGTCATATGGCTAGGCCATACTCCTAGTCTGACAACGGGGTGTCCTGTTGTCCCATCGAAGGCGCAATGGGATTGTTGCAGTATGGCGTCAGGTAAGCTCTCTGACAGGTGCATACCGGGGTATGGGCTGCAGACACGTATGCACCTCGGTGGACGTGCATTAGTTCTTTCACCGCTCTATATAAAGAACCTCTTACTTCGCCGGAGGTACGCAGGCTACGAGTTTTGGAGCCCCTTTCTCTCTATTGAGCTTTGCCTGACTTGAGCGTCGGAGGGTCGCCGCCGGAAACCCCTTCCCGGCCCGACTTCTGTGCAGGATCGCCGGAGCTTCGGAGGCCTGCGCCATCGACTAGGAGCGCGCCACGTGCCCAGCGTCCTTTGGTTCGGCGATTCGGACAGGATCATATGCAAACTTCATTTTCATCCGTCTTAACTAATTGCATATGAAATGGTTTGATTGTTAACGTGAATATAAGAAAGCTATATATAGTTTCTTGATGTAGCTAGACTTAAGAACCGAGCTCTTCAATGTTTTCTATTTGCAAGGATTTCTATCAGTTGTTAACTTTCCCTAAATTCTAGGCCTTGGATTTCAACAGATGGAAAAACATTACCCATTTTATTCATATGATTGATGTCTTACATAATGTAATTGTGTATACTTATCAATTACTATGGTCATGTTCATCATTTTTGTATATAAAAATTAACAAAGCAAGCTCATTAGTAATCAAGTTCGTTTATTATTATAATTTTTATTTAATACCAAACAAATGCAATTGGGCTTTTATTCAACTGATTATTGAGTGTTTATTGATGAACATAATGTTCACTTGACACTCCCTCCCTATCGAGTCTCTCTCTCCATCTCCATGACAAAAATCTGTTGCCCTGTGGCATAACCTTCTTAAGCTTCAAGCCATTATGTTCTGTTTTGAGATCTAACGTTAATGTATGTTTGGAACCATGTTACAGGTTGTCAGAACGAGTCTGATGTCATGCTTGTTGAAAACCCTAAAGCACAATGTTGACCACCCCAGACCGATAAAGGTATATAATATTCAGGTTACTAAACAGGTTTCCTTCTTGTATTATCTTGTGGATTCTCTATCAACTATTAAAATCCAGAACTTTTTGCGTTGTTCAAACAGTAGATTGGTGATGTTGGTAATTATTCACTAATTTAATAAAAACACTGAAATCCTCTGGATATATTTTGGTGTTCATTTTACTCTTGATAACACATTAATTCCTAATTATTTAGATTTCTCATCTGAAAAAAAGTGTATTAGATGCCAGAATCATGAGGGATGTAATTGATTCCATTGGTTAATTTATGATGTGGAGTGAGATATGATTACTTTAGCTGGTATTTCAATTTGACCCAGTTCTCTCTATTAAAGTTTACTAGTTTCTTCAGTTTCATAATTTGAATTTTTTTCAACTGACCACATCCTAAATCTAGTGATTTTTTTTTCCAACTTTTTCTTATTAATATTCATGAATAAACGTACCTTTTACATATGGAAATATACCAATTATTGATTATATTAAAAAGATGCAGATGCCAATCACAGGATTAATTTTTGTTGCCCTACCTTGGTTAGCATGGATTCTTATTGATATTTGTTTTAATAGGCCACCAAATTCATGTTTTCTCCTTTGAATATGTTCCATTGTGCAAACAACCTCTTTGCTCAAAATCTTTCGGTTGTCACTTCTTAAAGAAGAAAAGCTATGTTATGCTTGGTAAATGTTAGTTTGCTTGTTCGTGCACATTTAGGTGGACAAAGTTCAGTATTTCTGTTTGAATGGACTCTGCATCATTTGGTCTGAAATATACTTTCATTCTTTTTTATATAAATCCTGTATTTACTTAGATATTTGAAGTTGGTGATGTTGTTGTGTTGGATGGTGATCGGGATGTTGGTGCATCAAACAATCGTCGACTTGCAGCATTATATTGTAATGTTTCCTCAGGATTTGAGGTAAATTTTTTTTTGAAAGAACAATTCCTTCCCTCCCCTTTATGTTGATTGCTCTTTCATTTTTGGCTAGATGTTTTAGGCTTTGCTCATTAGTTTCCTGGGTGACCTAATATCTAAGGATTCTAAGCTAGACTTCATAGCACTATGCTGTACTATTTCTATGCAGATACGGTTTAAAAAAATAATCT